>NC_041228.1:65406002-65452521 GCF_002837175.3 Physeter macrocephalus | reverse complement strand
CGGCTGGGCCCGTGAACCATGGCCGCTGAGCCTGCGCGTCCGGAGCCTGTGCTCCGCAACGGGAGAGGCCACAGCAGTGAGACGCCCGCGTACCGAGAAAAAAAAAAAAAAAAAAATAATAATAATAATAATGATTCAATAGGATTTTAGACAGGAAAATCAAAACGTGTTTTGAAACTCAGTAATTCTATATCTCCAAAGCAAGTGACATTTAAAACTTAAAAAAAAAAAAAAGAAAGAAAACCAACACACTAAAACAGAAGATAATTTAACTACTAATAAAAAACCACTGGCAGCCTCCCCACCAAAATCCCTTTTCAGTCTATGAGGGCTAATCTCATTACCCCTTCAGCTGTGCTCAATCACTCCCTGGACATCCAGGTCACTCCTCTGCTCCTACCCTCCTCATCTTCATATGGCTTCACCCTTCCCTTATCCTGTGCACGTCTCCCATCCCTCCTCAACCTCCAAAACACTTACCCCCCAGCCCCTAGAACACCCCCTACATCCTCTGCCTCGTTTCTGAACGCTCCCCTCAGCTTCTTGCTCTAAACTAAACGTGGATCTCCCCTGAGGTCACTGCCTCCCCTGTTGTCCTCTTCCCAACCGCCCCTCCCCTACCCCGCACCCTGGTACCGCTGGGCCTGAGGCTGTCCTTCCTTCTCCTCATTGATGCTTCTAGGCCATTCCCTTCGTCCTCCCTCGATTCACGCAGCTTTAACCTCATGTTGTCACACTATGTCACCCACTATCCATAACACCTTATTACTGCATTATCATCTGACCCAGGGTTACTCCTGCCATGGTTCAGTAACTGCAGCTCCTACTTCACTGTCAGTCTCTCCAAGTTCACTCCTGTCTTAATTCTTGGTGATTTTTTTTCTTTTTTGGTCTCGCGGCTGGCCAGATCTTAGTTCCCTGACCAGGGATTGAACCCGCGCCCCCTGCAGTGGAAGCACGAAGTTTTTTAACCACTGGACCCCCAGGGAGGTCCCTTGGTGATGTTTAATATACACATTGATGGTCGTTTACATACCCAGGCTTCTCAGTACCTTGAATCCCCCTTGTCATCTCCTTTTCCCCATCTCCACTTACCTCAGTGGTCATTCTCTAGACTTGGTCACTACCAATCACTGCATGCCCTCCGTCAAGTCCAAGTACCTCACTCTCTGAGCGAGACCTCCTGTCTCTCCAGCTCACTCTTTTTTTTTTTTTTTTTTTTTTGCGGTACGCGGGCCTCACTGTTGCGGCCTCTCCCGCCGCGGAGCACAGGCTCCAGACGCGCAGGCGCAGCGGCCATGGCTCACGGGCCCAGCAGCTCCACGGCACGTGGGATCCTCTCGGACCGGGGCACGAACCCGTGTCCCCTGCATCGGCAGGCGGGCCCCCAATCACTGCACCACCAGGGAAGCCCTCCAGCTCACTTTTTAAAGCATTGAGGTATAACTGACATTATATTAGTGACAGGTGTACAACATAAAGATTTGATATTTGTATATATTGCAAAATGTTTGCCACAATAAATCTATTTAACATCCATCACCACACAGTTACAATTTTTTTTTCTTGTGATGAGAACTTTTAAGATCCATCCTTGGGACTTCGCTGGTGGCACAGTGGTTAAGAATCTGGCTGCCAATGCATGGGACACGGGTTCGAGCCCTGGTCCGGGAAGATCCCACATGCCGCGGAGCAACTAAGCTGGTGTACCACAACTACTGAGCCTGAGCTCTAGAGCCCACGAGCCACAACTACTGAGTCCACGTGCTGCAACTACTGAAGCCCAGGTGCCTAGAGCCCATGCTCTGCAACAAGAGAAGCCACCGCAATGAGAAGCCCATGCACCGCAACGAAGAGTAGCCCCTGCTCGCCGCAACTCGAGAAAGCCCGTGCGCAGCAAAGAAGACCTGACGCAGCCAAAAATAAATAAATTTATTTTTTAAAAAAAGATCTATTCTTTTAGCAACTTTCAAATATACAACACAGTATTGTTAACCATAGTCACAATGCTGTACCTGACATCATGAGGACATTTGTTTTATAACCAGAGGTTTGTACCTTTTGACCCCTTTCACCCATTTCACCCACACCCCACCCCTCACCTCTGGCAACCACCCATCTGCTCTCTGCATCTATGAGCTTGGTTTTTTTTTTCCCTCAAGATTCCACATGTAAGTGAGATCATACTGTCTTTGTCTTCCTCTGACTTATTTCACTCAGCATAATACCCTCAAGTTCTATCCATGTTATCCCCAAATGGCAAGATTTCCTTCTTTCGTTATGACTGAAAAATATTCCATAATATATATATATAATATATATATATATCACATTTTCTTTATTCACTCACTGATGGACACTTAGGCTGTTTCTGTATCTTGGCTACTGTAAATACTACTGCAATGTACATGGAGGTTCCAGCTCACTTTTTCTAGAAGCACAACCCTAATCTTTTTACCACCCCTCTCTCCCCCATGCCCTCTCTCTCTCCTTCCCAAGTTAAATTCCATGGTCAAATAGTTTAATTATTCCTTTGCATGTACCCTCAATTACCAAGGCCCTTTCTCACCTTATACTAGAAATTTAATCATACATTAAATATTCTTTTGTGTCTGGCTTCTTTGCTCAACATTGTGTTTATGAAATTTCTCTTTTTTGTTGAGTGTAGCTGCAGTTTACTTATTCTCATCGTTGTAGAGCGCCCTATAATATGAATACCCCACAGCTTATTTCTTCATTATGCTGTTGATGGACATTTGCTTCCAGCTTTTTGCTAGTGCTGCTGTGAACATCCTCTCGTACCTCTCTTCTGTGCACGCATTTCTGCATTGGAGTGGAATTGCTGAGTCACAGGGAATGTACTTCTTCAGCTTTAATAGGTGATGCTAAACGGCTTCACGGTGGTTGTACCAACGTATAATCCCAGCTGCAGTGTATGAAAGTTTCGGTGTCTGGCATCCTTTCGCGCATTTGTATTGTCAGTCTTCTCTGAGCGAGACCTCCTGTCTCTCCAGCTCACTTTTTTTTTTTTTTTTTTTTTTTGCGGTACGCGGGCCTCACTGCTGCGGCCTCTCCCGCCGCGGAGCACAGGCTCCAGACGCGCAGGCGCAGCGGCCATGGCTCACGGGCCCAGCAGCTCCACGGCACGTGGGATCCTCTCGGACCGGGGCACGAACCCGTGTCCCCTGCATCGGCAGGCGGGCCCCCAATCACTGCACCACCAGGGAAGCCCTCCAGCTCACTTTTTAAAGCATTGAGGTATAACTGACATTATATTAGTGACAGGTGTACAACATAAAGATTTGATATTTGTATATATTGCAAAATGTTTGCCACAATAAATCTATTTAACATCCATCACCACACAGTTACAATTTTTTTTTCTTGTGATGAGAACTTTTAAGATCCATCCTTGGGACTTCGCTGGTGGCACAGTGGTTAAGAATCTGGCTGCCAATGCATGGGACACGGGTTCGAGCCCTGGTCCGGGAAGATCCCACATGCCGCGGAGCAACTAAGCTGGTGTACCACAACTACTGAGCCTGAGCTCTAGAGCCCACGAGCCACAACTACTGAGTCCACGTGCTGCAACTACTGAAGCCCAGGTGCCTAGAGCCCATGCTCTGCAACAAGAGAAGCCACCGCAATGAGAAGCCCATGCACCGCAACGAAGAGTAGCCCCTGCTCGCCGCAACTCGAGAAAGCCCGTGCGCAGCAAAGAAGACCTGACGCAGCCAAAAATAAATAAATTTATTTTTTAAAAAAAGATCTATTCTTTTAGCAACTTTCAAATATACAACACAGTATTGTTAACCATAGTCACAATGCTGTACCTGACATCATGAGGACATTTGTTTTATAACCAGAGGTTTGTACCTTTTGACCCCTTTCACCCATTTCACCCACACCCCACCCCTCACCTCTGGCAACCACCCATCTGCTCTCTGCATCTATGAGCTTGGTTTTTTTTTTCCCTCAAGATTCCACATGTAAGTGAGATCATACTGTCTTTGTCTTCCTCTGACTTATTTCACTCAGCATAATACCCTCAAGTTCTATCCATGTTATCCCCAAATGGCAAGATTTCCTTCTTTCGTTATGACTGAAAAATATTCCATAATATATATATATAATATATATATATATCACATTTTCTTTATTCACTCACTGATGGACACTTAGGCTGTTTCTGTATCTTGGCTACTGTAAATACTACTGCAATGTACATGGAGGTTCCAGCTCACTTTTTCTAGAAGCACAACCCTAATCTTTTTACCACCCCTCTCTCCCCCATGCCCTCTCTCTCTCCTTCCCAAGTTAAATTCCATGGTCAAATAGTTTAATTATTCCTTTGCATGTACCCTCAATTACCAAGGCCCTTTCTCACCTTATACTAGAAATTTAATCATACATTAAATATTCTTTTGTGTCTGGCTTCTTTGCTCAACATTGTGTTTATGAAATTTCTCTTTTTTGTTGAGTGTAGCTGCAGTTTACTTATTCTCATCGTTGTAGAGCGCCCTATAATATGAATACCCCACAGCTTATTTCTTCATTATGCTGTTGATGGACATTTGCTTCCAGCTTTTTGCTAGTGCTGCTGTGAACATCCTCTCGTACCTCTCTTCTGTGCACGCATTTCTGCATTGGAGTGGAATTGCTGAGTCACAGGGAATGTACTTCTTCAGCTTTAATAGGTGATGCTAAACGGCTTCACGGTGGTTGTACCAACGTATAATCCCAGCTGCAGTGTATGAAAGTTTCGGTGTCTGGCATCCTTTCGCGCATTTGTATTGTCAGTCTTTTTTTTTTCTTTTTTTTGCTGTACGCGGGCCTCTCACTGCTGTGGCCTCTCCCGCTGCGGAGCACAGGCTCCGGACGCTCAGGCCCAGCGGCCATGGCTCACGGGCCCAGCCGCTCCGCGGCACGTGGGATCTTCCCGGACCGGGGCACGAACCCGCGTCCCCTGCATCGGCAGGCGGACTCTCAACCACTGCGCCACCAGGGAAGCCCTGTCAGTCCTTTGAACGTTAGCCGTCCTGGTGAGATTGTAGTTGTATAACACTGGGATTTTAAATTTGTTTTTCTCTGATTAAGGAAGTAAAGCACTTTTGTGTATATTTATTGGCCATTTGGATAACACTTTTGTACAGCGTCTTGCGCATTTCACTAATGGGTTGTCTGTATTTTCGTGTTGATTTCTACAAATTCTTTATAGGACTGTGAGTTAAATGTGTTGCACGTAACCTCTCCCATTCTGTTGCTTGCCTTTTATTCTCTTGCTTTTTTTGATGAAAAGAAGTCTTTTTTTTTTTAAATTTTATTTATTTATTTATTTTTAGCTGTGTTGGGTCTTTGTTTCTGTGCGAGGGCTTTCCTCTAGTTGCGACGAGTGGGGCCACTCTTCATTGCGGTGCGCAGGCCTCTCACTATCGCGGCCTCTCGTGTTGCGGAGCACAGGCTCCAGACGCGCAGGCTCAGTAGTTGTGGCTCACGGGCTCAGTTGCTCCGCGGCATGTGGGATCTTCCCAGACCAGGGCTCGAACCCGTGTCCCCTGCATTGGCAGGCAGATTCTCAACCACTGCGCCACCAGGGAAGCCCCAAGAAGTCTTAATTTTAGGGAAATCTTATTTATCAATCTTTTCCTCTATGGTTAAGAGTCTATGGTTTTGAGTCCTATTTAAGAAATCTTTTTCTACCCTGAGCTTATGAAGTTAATTTAGATTCTCTTCTAGATTTATTTGGTGGCCTTTCACATTTAAATCTACAAATATTCTGGAATTTTGGTGTGAGGTAGTATTCAAATTTATTTGATTTTTTCCTTATTTGGAAATTGTCCAGAACTATTTAATGAAAAGACTATTCTTTCTCTATTACTCTGTGTGGTGTATTACATCTCTGTCATGGATTGCAAGTCCATACATGTGAGGGTCTGTTTCTGTTTATTTAATAAAATTTATTGTTATAAGAATGTGTTCATCTCATCCAAAGTTTCAAATGTACTGCCATAAAATTGTTCATAATATCCTTCTACTGTCTTTTCAGTGTCTGAAAGATCTGTAGTGATGTTTCCTTTTTCAATTTTGACATTGGTTATTTATGCCTCTTTTCTTTTTAAAATCAGTCTTACTAGAGATTTATCAATTTTATAAGTATTTTCAAAGACCAGTTTTTGGCTTTTCCATTCTTTTACTTTAACCTTTCTGTATCCTTATGTTGTAAACATACAACTGAGCATATGTGTATCTATGTGTGTGTCTATGTATCCATACCTAATAGCATAAGATCAAATTATATGAAGAAGAAAATATGCTCATATATTCAGTTCTACTATATACATGCAAATTAAATGCCTCAGTGGGGGAAAAAAAACGTTCAGTACTACACAATCCATGGTTGGTTGAAACTTGTGTTGTTCAAGGGTCAACTGTAAAATAATATAGGGAAAGCACTTAGACTAGGACACTGGCACATAACAAGTGCTAAATAAATGATAGCTGATCTTTTAAAATTCTCCTATTTTTGTGGGTTTTTTTTTTTTTGCTAATTGTGTTGTCTTGTAAATAGCAAGTCACTGAATCTTGTATTTAAAATGTGTTTTGGGAATTGCCTGGTGGTCCAGTGGTTAGGACTCAGTGTTTTCACTGCCATGGCCCGGGTTCAATCCCTGGTCGGTGTTTTTATTGAAAATAAACGTTCAGAAAGTGCACAGATTGTAAATGAATGAATATTTATAAAGTGAACAAAACTGTAAAAATCAGCCTTCAGAAAAAAAACACCCAGAAACTCTCCTTTTGCCTCCTTCCAGGAACTGGCCTCACCAATGAACCACTTCTAACAGCAGAGATAGTTTCACATCATTTTGAATTTTATTTGAACAGATTCATACAGTGTGTGGTGCACCTTCATGTCTGGGCCCTTTTGCTCAACATTATGTTTGTGAGATTCATCCACATGGTGGGTGCAGCTGTAGTTGTTCATTCTTATTGCTGAATAATATTCCACTGGGTGACATATCACAACTTATCTTTGTATTTATTGTTGATGGGCTTTGGGACATTGTCTTGTTTAGTACTATCTCTAACGGTGATGCTGTGAACACTCTTATGACTGTATTTCAGCGAACATCATATGCATTTTGGTTGGGAATATGCCTTGGGGTGGAATTGCTGGGTCACAGGATATGCATTTTTCAGTTTTATAAGATGCTGTTAAACAGTTCTACAAAGGGGTTGTTCCAATTTACACTGCCACAAACCTTGCCTTTTAATAAGAGTTTTTAATTGTCGTAACTGTTATGACCAATGTCATGTTATTTTGTGGTTTTGTTTTCCTTGCTGTTCTTTTATATTCAGTTCTCTTTTCAGTACAAACGGAACTTTGTTTTGCTTGCCTTTTGAAATAATTTGGAGGATAAAGAACCTGTTTTTAATTTTACTAATGGTTACTATACAGCAGTTCACAATCATTGTCAAGTTGAATTATCAAAATTACAATAAAAACAATTCTGTTGACTCACTTTTCATGAAGGGCAAAGATTGCAGTGCTTTTATTTTTGCTCCCTTCCCTGATTCCTGTCTTCAAGAAATTAATGTTGTGTCATAAATTCTATCATCCAAAATTTAGCCTATCAGAGAGGTGCTAATCTGTAGGCTTGATATTGTCCTATATTAAATTGATCCAATGGCATGTTGCCATTGACCTTGAACGCTGTTGTAAGAAAAGCTATAAACTCCTGATTGTGATTACGAGGATCTTGTTCATTGCATGACCGTGTTTCCCAGCAAGACATTGTTCTCAGATCTCAGAATGAGAAATTGTGCTTTTCATGAGCATGTGGTTTATTTTTACCTTATGAACCCGGATTTTTTCCTTTTTATAACACTGACTTCGTAGGAAATTTAGAATATATTTTAGTTCTCTATGTTTATATCTTTGAAAATAATATTAAACCCTTTTGGAAATGAGATAAAATATGAATCAGTGTGGCAGGGCAAAGATGGCTTCCAGTCGACGGTGGTTATCTCCAAGGAGAGAAGTGAGATTGAGAAGAATAAAAAGTGAAAATAACTTTTACCGTTTACTCATTTGCATTATTTAAGTATGACTTTGCGTGTTATTGGTATAATTTAAAAAACAAATATGTATACATTGAAAAGAAAGAAAATAAAGGCAAATACATTTAGGATCTGGGACAGAACTTCCTAAGACATGTGACCCAGAAACCATATGGAAATGATGGACAGATCTTACTCAAAAATTCAAAATCTTCTCTCCAGCAAAAACACTAAAAACAAAGTACAAAAATCAGTAAACTGGGCTTCCTCGGTGGCGCAGTGGTTGAGAGTCCGCCTGCCGATGCAGGGGACACGGGTTCGTGGGTTCGTGGGTTCGTGGGTTCGTGCCCCGGTCCGGGAAGATCCCACATGCCGCGGAGCGGCTGGGCCCTTGAGCCATGGCCGCTGAGCCTGCGCATCCGGGCCCGTGCTCCGCAATGGGAGAGGCCACAACAGTGAGAGGCCCGCGTACCACAAAAAAAAAAAAAAAAAAAAAAAAAAAAAGTCAGTAAACTACTGAGAGACAACATTTATAACAAATGTTTTAGACAAAGATGAAAAACCTCCAGATATAATGAGCTCCTACTAATCAATAAGCAAAAGAGAAAAAGACAACAAAAATGAGCAAGGCATGGGACTTCCCTGGTGGTCCAGTGGGTAAGACTCCACGCTCCCAGTGCAGGGGGCCCATGTTCGATCCCTGGTCAGGGAACTAGATCCCGCATGCGTGCCGCAACTGAAGAGCCTGCATGCCGCGGCTGAGACCCAGTGCAGCCAAATTAAATAAATAAATATTTTTTTAAAAAAATGAGCAAGGAATATAAACAAGCAATTCACTAAGAAGAATTATAAGGGACCTATAAACATATATTAATTAAACTAATAATTTAAGAAATGAAGAAATGCAAATTAGAAATAGATTTTCTATTTCAATCTGATAAATTTTTCATCAATCAGATTGGCAAAAATTCAAAGAATGCATATAATGTAGGTCCAACTGATGTAGGTTAGGGAGAAAAGGGCATGCTATTGATGGTTATATAAAATAGCCCATAGCATTTGGGAAGGATAAGTGTGTACTATATGAACTAACAATCCCATTTCTTAAACTCTATTCTACAAATACACAAAGATGTATGAATATATATACATATATACATACTTACAGCAGACATACATGTGCGCTGTAGTATGATTTGGAGGAATACAAATAATGGAAATGATCACTTTGGGAGGAATTTATTAACGGAACACTAAGCATCTAATAAGAAAAATATGGTAGCTTTATCTATACTGACCTGAAACAATGCCTACAATATATTAATTGTGGTTGAACAAAAGAATGAGTGGATGGGAACACACTTTTATAATCTGAACGGAAGCTCAAATACTGGGCTCTGTGGGTCAAAACTAGATATTAATCAACCTATGGGCACAGAGGTCACCAGAGGTGTTTCTGGCTTCTTCTGCTTGCCTTGGGGCTTGATGTAAGGTTGCTGTCTTAAAGGGCACTGGCCCTTCAAGATTAGCTGGGGGCTAGTTTGCCTGAGGGAATTATAGTGCCCCAGGGTGTGTGTGTGTGTGTGTGTGTGTGTGTGTGTGTGTGTGTGTGTGTAAGAGCTTGGTTGCCTGCATCTTTGTTTGGGGTCGGGGAGTGGTGCACAGCAGACTTTGAATTGGGTTCCATTTTACTCATTACCCCATAACCCTTCTGTGAGCCCCCCTACAGACCTAGCGAGTGGAGCCCAACCCAGGGTCTTTGAAGAAGAGCAAAAACTCTCCAAAAACAGTAAGCCTCCATCTCCTCACTAAGACTGCATCCACACTTCTATTACCATTTAGAGGTAAGTAGTACAAAATGGGTTTTAGGATCTTGTTACAATCTTTTCCATTTTGGATCTGCTTCCAAATCCCCAGCTGTGATGAGATCGGAGCACAAGTCCTTGGCGGGGAGGATGTGAGGGACCTGCAGCCTTTTCTAAGAAAGGAAACAGGTGTCTGCTTCTGGGCTTCTGCACAATCTAAACCTCTCAGGGTCTGTGTGGTCGCATTGCTTTTTCTCCACTTCTCGTTGCAAATGCTCCCCTAGCTAGTGTGTAGGGTGGTTCTAAGAGGTGAATGGAGGAAGTTTACGAAAGACGTCGGGAAGCATCAGCTATCTCTTCTTGCCCCTCTGCACCCTCCAAACACCTATTAACAAGACACACGTCACCGCACAAGTAACTGGGCCTCACTTCGGCAGGAATTAGTTTGTTCCCCTTCGGATTTGACAATTTTTTTCTAGCTCTTTTTTTCTCTGTTCTTCCTTCCCTTTCTGTTTCTTTTTTTAAAAATAATCTTTTTTTTCTGTATCCTAGAAAATAACCAATATAACCTATGTGATTGCACCACAGGTATCGAAATTCTGACTTCAGAAGGAAATGTTCAATCAAGTCCTGCATGTGAATGAAGGAGTTAGTGTGCAAGCTTCTGCTTACGGCACACGCCAAAATCAGGCTACAAAATGCATTTCTCAGAAAACCAAACAAAGGAAACAGGAAGAAACAGGCGAAGTCCATCCCCCCTCACCAACCCCAATTCTCAGTTTTCATGAGGTCTTTGAAAAAGGGCAGGATTCTGGAGACTTGGCTCTCTACGTATTTGATCCTATTCTCATGGTTCCCTTTTCCCTCTTTAGCTTCTCTCTCATGGCCGGTGCTCACTTATTACATGAACAACATTGTTACCAAATGGCATTACAGTGGCATCACCAAATATGCCTTTTCTGGAACAAGTTGTTTCAAGAGTCTAAAAAGTGACTTGTGTTGGACAATACCTGACAAGGCAACTTGTAAAACCCAGGCCTGTGATTCTGGACCCGGGTGACCCTAGAGGAAACGTTGGTGGTGGAGACCCATATGGCTGGCAGCAGCTGGCACAAGAGGCTAGAGCCTGGCTGAGTTACCCGTGCTTTAAGAAATGGGACAGGTCTCCAGTAGGCTCCTGGGATGTGTCGCCCCAAGAACATTGTGACGTGACGTACAAGACCTATGATTTTAGACAGCGCTAAGGAACCTCTCCGAGACTCACACTCCCGGGAGGGGCCCCTCCCCAGATGGAGGAGAACTGGACATGCGCCATCCTCTGAATGCCAGAATATCTTAAAGATAGCATTTTCCCACAGCCCCTCCCCACCGGAGCCTGTTCCCTGACAGTATCCTCTGAGAGACAGCAGAAGAGACTCAGTGGAGCTTGTGTCCACCGTGGTGGCTTGTGGTTCCCCCATCGACTGGGCTGTCCTCTCTCGGCCCTGTCACCCTTGCTCCCTCCAGGGCCCCTCATACCCTCATAGCTGGGCAACCAATCACTGGATGGTGTGGCCAAGAAAGAACACACAGAGCCTTTCTGGATAATTTTCAGGAAATTCAAGAAGGGATGAGAAAACGGAATGTAAAAAAACCAGTGCTTTAGTTTCCGTTTTTAATTCCCTTTCAAGAAATCTCATCAGTGGAGGCTTCCTCCGATGGGTGGATGGCTTGGATTTTGCCTGAGCTAATTAGGGATTGACTATATTTGCCAAGTTCTCTGAGTGGGCATGATACCTGAGCATGTGAGATCCAAATGAACTAAATTTTGTCTTATTTTTTTCTATGTTCTTTCATTTTCAAAATTTTAAATCAAATTCATGGAGCCTGGAATACAATGGTATACCAGCAAGGAAAAATAAATGTACTTCGAAAGTGGAAAAAAGGAACCTGCTGTTTGATTTACATCATTTTATTAATGGGTTAGTCAACATTTACTCGGAACCTACTGGGTACAGAATGTAATAGGCATGTGGGAAAATTACAAAAATATGGGAAGATATTTTTTTCTGCCTGCAAAAATCCAACTAATTTAGTCTAATGGAAGACACCAACTAAGACACATGAGAATAGCTAAGAATACAAATAATGGGAACTGGCCACGTCCACTAAGGACATGTTAGTTTCAACTGCCCATGAGTGCTGAAGGCTGGCTCAGACCCACTGGCAATGAAGCATCCCAGTTGGCGATTTTGTGGCATTTCCCTGGCGAAATCTATCTAACAGCAGGCCTCACCTTTCTTAGTTACTCCACACAGGTAATTGCGGTGAACTTGAAGGGCTGGTTTCCTAATCATAATACTTGATTTTGTTAAACTAACGATATCATGGTAGCCATCTGGGGATTTATGCCACAGGCTTTGTGACCATATCAGCTCAGGACTCTTCAATCTCCCTTAGAGTCCGAAGAAGCAGACGTGACACTTGGCCCTGAAGACACGAATTGGTACCACCCAAACCTTCTGTGCCTCCATCTGGCCAGCTCCTGTTTTGTGGCCTTCCCGTAAAATCAAGCGTCCTCTCTGGATAAATGGGACTTTTGCAGAGAGTATGCTCAACTTTCAAAGCCTCCTTATCTGTGCTTCCTGCTGGCAGAAATCTGGAAACCTGCCAAGAACCTGGTCAAAGCCTCTATTTTGAATGAGAAAGTCTACAGGGCGGGTCCAAGGTCCCTTCTGACTTGTCAAGAGTGTTTCTGGGTCCTTTTGTGAACTGTCAAGTTTAACTGCCTGTGCTTTTGAGCGAAGTGCCTTTGAGGCCCACTTAGTGGCTCAGAACAAAGCGTCTCAGAGCACCTGTGGGGAAGGACTGATTTTTGTTTTAAATCCATTGTGGATCAGTATTTTGGAAAATAATAAACTGCTAGGAAAATTCAATTAAAAAAACCCCAAAGACTACAAAACACAAGCTTAATTTTTTTCTTTAGATTCAACACACATAAAACTATTCTGTCAAATTGGCATAAAAGTTCTAAATGCTTACTCTGTTTTTGTACTTATCTCATTGCCGATTGGTTACAAACAATTTGCAGGATGGAATAGAAACTACTCCCTGGACTGAAGTTTGAGTGGCCCTGGCTTAAAAGGTGATGGGGGGAAAAAAGGTGATGGGGCTGTGGATTATTTTCAAAGTAGGAGCCTTCCAACTAATTATGAGACAGCCAGAGAGCAGACCCCCTTAAGTTGATTCCATAGAGTTTTTGTTCTGACTTCAATCAGAACTTGAACATTTGAAATCAACAATGTTTCTCCCTAAAAGCCAGTTGCCATCTCTCCTGGCCTCCCAGCTGAGACGCAAGCTCTTCTGCCCACTTGCATAGAACTGTTTAGTACCTTGTCTTAGTTCTTTTACTAACCTGCAAGGTCCAGGTTAACAGTGCTCAATAAATGTGGGGAGGAAGAGTGAAATAATAAAATAATACCAATTACATGTGCTAGAAAATAAGCAGGCGCCTTACCCATCAGATTTATCAATGTTGCTGAGTGTCCCAAGATATTTCACGTTCCCTGGCATCTTCACAGGAGAGAGACTTGCTGAGAAAACCAGAGGGAAAACAATAGATGGGTATCCTCCTTCCCTGGAACCTGCAAGCCACACTTCCCCATGGAGATGGCAGGAACAGAAAGATATGGAGATACCTTGGTGCCAAGGAAAACGGGTGGACCTGGAGGCCCAAGGCCTGGCGCCAACGTCCTGGAGAGACAGCCATGCCGGCCTCCCGACCCAATGGCACGTTTGTGCTGGGTGGGCTGTTCTAACTAACGCTTTCCTCACTCTTGGCCTTAATGGTACTCATCCTGGGCTTCTCAGCTTACAGGTAGTTTTCTCAGAGAGGCCTTTCCTCCTCTCCCCTCCATCCTGCTCTCTCTCTCAAGCGTTCGGCGGTCCCCCTTTATAGCACTTACGTGTCCTATTTTTGTACATGGTTACTTGTCTTCACACTTTAAGCTTGGTGAGGGCAGGAATCGTGCCTGTGAGGTGTGTCCCTGTGGATTCCGAGCCTTGGCTTAATGTTTGGAACCAGGGCACTCATGGCTATGTTAGCGACAGCCCGGCCACAGCACCCATGCTGCTTGTACAGGCTCACCTTGCTTTACTGCCCTTCGCAGATACTATATTTTCATGACTTGAGGTTTGCGGCAACCCTGTGTCGAACAAGTCTTGTTGGGGCCATTTTCCCAACAGCCTTTGCTCGCTTCCTGTCTCTTTGTCACATTTTGTTAATTCTCGCACTATTCCAAGCTTTTCCTTATTATTATATTTGTTTAGGTGATCTAAGATCAGTGATCTTTGATGTTACTGCTACGACCCGCTGAAGGCTCAGGTGGATGGTTAGCATTTTTTAGCAATAAAGTATTTTCTAACTAAGATACGTACATTTTTTTTTAGACATAATGCTATTGAACACTTAGTAGGCTACAGTATAGTGGAAACATAACTTTTATATGCACTGGGAAACCGAAAAATTCATGTGACTCTTTTTATTGCGATATTCCCTTTACTGCGGTAATCTGGAACCCAGCCCTGAAATCCCTCCGAAGTCTGCCTGTAGTCGATTTTCTTCTCTCCCATTTTTGTTTGTAACCTTTTTATTCAATGAATGGGGTTTGATAGGGTGGAATCATAAAGCAACTTAATTTTATTTGTCTCACTGTCCCTTCAAACCCCCTCTGTGGGCTCCTTCTCTTCCTGCCGGTGGGGATGTTCTCAGACAGGTCTTACAGCTTGTAAAGTCCTCCGTAGGTCATGAAAAGTCACTTGTAGTTGCGAGACCAGACTTACGTTAGTAGTTGGAGCCTTACCAGGGCCACGATGACATCTTCGAATGTTTGCCCATCCCGGCCCCCGGGTCTCTGGGCTGCAGGCCTCGCCCCGGTCCTGGCAGTTGGGGGTTCCATCACTCCCATCAGTCCTGGTGGTGGGGGTCCTTAGTGGGGGTGGCAGCCCTGCCCCTGGAGCCCCGTGTGCAGAGCCATGCCGGGAAGGCCCTCACCCCACTCCCAGTGAAGGGGGCTGGGGCAGTGGCCCAGCACTCGGACCCTCCCCTGCATTTTCCCACTGTGGATCTTCCGCAGGCCGGGCTTGGGCGGTGGACAGCGTCTCTTCCCCGATGCTGGGAGGGTCTAGCACCTGCCCTGCTGCGGGATCCCACCAGATCCTTCCGGGCCTTCGGTCCATCAGTGGAAATGAGGCAAAGGGAATCCTTGGTAATGTTACCGAGCCCAACCCGCCCTGCTCGCCACAGGACAGGCCAATAAATCAGGAGATGAATTGTTGGGGCAAGGAATAACGACTTTAATTGGAAAGCTAGCAGACCAAGAAGATGGCAGACTAGTGTCTAGAAAAACCGTCTTCCAAATTCGGGCTCCTTTTATACAGAGGAAGGGGAAGGGGCGGGGCCCACTGAGATGCCAGCCAATGGCTGAGCAGGACTGCTAACGGTCGCTTGCTGACTGTTGCTCCCTAACCAGTCATTTGCTTGGGGGAGGGGCCCACTGCGATGCAGACCAATGACTGAGCGGGACCACTAACAGCTGTGCCCCTGCCCCACCCCTATCACAGTAACATCTGTTGCTCTTCTTACCAGGACACCAAAGACTTCCTAGGAGACACATTGGAGGAACTCTTTCTAGTCTTTATTTTCTCTTTTGCAACTTCTGACACCCCTGACCACTTCCCCCTTGAAGCCCTTTTGCTTGGTTTCCATGACTTCTAGCCTCTCTTCACCTCTTTCCCTTCCCTCTCAGGCTCCCTCAAAGATTTGTGTTTCCTTGGTTGCTCCTTACCCATCGGTGTCTCCAATCACGGTCGCAGTTTCTCTCCAGCCTTAGGTGATTCCTTCCTTCACTGATGGATTGATTCATTCACTCCCTTCCTTCATCCTCGGGCCCTGAGCACCAAGCCCTGAAGCAAATTCTTCTGATTCAAAACGCAGCTTCAGGTCCTTCCTCGGAAAAGCCTCCTCTCAGCTCCCAGACCGAGTCAGCTCGAGTTCAGCCTCGTACATGAGGCACCTTTTACCTGAGGTGCCTGGTACTTAAACCCACTCTGGAACTTTCCCCATTGTTGTAATTATTGTCTGGGATGTCTGTCTCCTCCACTAGACTGTGCGCCTTTAAAGGCAGGGACTGCCCACATGCCGCGGAGCAACTAGGCCCGTGCGCCACAACTACTGAGCCTGCGCGTCTGGAGCTTGTGCTCCGCAACAAGAGAGGCCACGACAGTGAGAGGCCCGCGCACCGCGATGAAGAGTGGCCCCCGCTTGCCGCAACTAGAGAAAGCCCACGCACTGAAACGAAGACCCAACACAGCCAAAAATAAATAAATAAATAAATAAAATTTAAAGGCAGGGACTGTGTTTAGTAAATTTTGTACCCCCGTCATATCCAGAAAAAGTCTATCAGTGTTTATTGAATAAATTAAAATGCTGTGTCTGATTAGTATTCTACAATTAGAAATAACTTTTTATCGGGCTTCCCTGGTGGGGCAGTGGTTAAGAATCCACCTGCCAATGCAGGGGACACGGGTTCGAGCCCTGGTCCGGGAAGATCCCACATGCCGCGGAGCAGCTAAGCCCACGCGCCACAACTACTGAAGCCCACGCACCTAGAGCCCATGCTCTGCAACAAGAGAAGCCACCGCAGTGAGGGGCCCGTGCACCGCAACGAAGAGTAGCCCCCGCTCGCCGCAACTAGAGAAAGTCCGTGTGCAGCAATGAAGACCCACACAGCCAAAAAAAAAAAAAAAGATAAGATAAAAATTTATAAAAAAAAAAGAAATAACTTTATCTTCACAAAACTCCCTGGAAGTAAGAACAGTGAAC
The DNA here is from genome assembly GCF_002837175.3 of Physeter macrocephalus. Lineage (NCBI taxonomy): Eukaryota > Metazoa > Chordata > Mammalia > Artiodactyla > Physeteridae > Physeter > Physeter macrocephalus. Next base: position 65,435,796 of record NC_041228.1, on the reverse strand, counting down.
ATCAGATCTAATGATCCTCTTGTAAGGACAGGCTTGGGTGGAGGAGGGGTGGGTGGAGGAACAGGTCAAACACCTGTGTCCAAAGCCTGGCTTTGCCACTTATGTCACTTCATACCTCTGAGATTCAGTTTCTGTCAAACAGGGCTAAGAATGGTCCCTACCTATTCATATGCTTCTTAGGAAGAGTAAAAATGAGTGGAGGAGCACTTAAAATAATAATTACAACTTAGTAAGCCTTTAACAAATGCCAGCAGTTTTTACTGAATTTTATGCAATCAAAGAATTCACCATTAAAAAAATACTTATTTTATGTACACTAAGAAAAAATGCTGCCAGTTATTGCATGCCACTGATTGAAAGACCCATTCTTATTTGAGAGGCTGAAGTATGGGGGTGGGAGAGTACATTTAGAATCAATAAAGTACAGTATTATTGTGTCTTATGAAAAAAAAGATTGTGGAGGGTAAAGAATGGGCTGCGGGAGGGTATTTTGGGGACTGAGGTGGGAGAGGCTGGTACTTTGCTCTACCAGGATGTAAAAATGCACATATCCCTTCCCCATTTCTTTCATTTCAGATGCAAGATGCTAGACATTGGGACCCTGCTGCATGCAGGGAAAGATAAAGATGCCGTGGAATGAATGGAAACTATTGAGAGCAGACATTTGCAGAGCTCAAGGGGAGGCAAAGCAGGGTAGGAACCCATTAAAACTAAGCATCTCTGAAATGAGAATCACTAATATAAAATACCCTACAGAACTGGTAACTTCAGTTCTTTTAGGCAATTGGAAATATCAAAAAGAAACTTTTAAAGCCAGACTTTCAGATCAGTGAGTGAAGTTCTGGACCTGCGTTCAGCTTAGTCCCTCCCATTGGCCATTCTGTTACATCAAATCACAGTAATACGTAGGGCTTCTATTTGGAATTTTGAAGCCCAGTGTGTGAAATGGAAGAGGACTCTTTTAGTTGGAAGTGTAGCTCCTGCATAAAGAGACAGCTGAAATAATCAATGCAAAAAATAAATAAATAAATAAATAAAATCACAGGCCGAAAAGTGTTTCCTTTTGTAGAGAATTTGTGACATTAGTTAAAAAAAAAAAAGAAAAAAAAAGGTACAAACGTCAAGGGCAGCTGGGTTAATGAGTACAGCAAGTACAGCTGCTCTTCCCAGTGGAGACTAGAGCGCTGACGTGGATGGAACGTGAGCGGGAAATGAGGGTGGTGATTGCAGCAGCCCCTAACGGGTACTTACTCCATGTCAATGCATAATGGGGATGATTGGCACTGCCAGCTGAACAAGAGATGCTGGGCTGTAATTAGAATGTTGGCGCTCATCAAAATACAGTAAAACAAGGAGAGCCGTGATTACTTAAACCTGAAGCTACATTCTGCAAGATGGCTTTGCTTTTCAAATTCTTTATTGTTTTAGTGTTCATTGAAAAACAAAAACAAAAAACCCCACAGGCCATGCAAAATTAGGATGCTGTATCATAGAAGAATAAATGAGATGAGACTGCTTTCTGTATAATGGCCAATATTTAGAGATGTGCTCCATAAATGTCAATGACAATCAGTGCAGAATATTTCTCTCTCTTCAGAAAGAGATTTCTTTTTGCTAAATGGCTATTTCCCCAACCCCCTCTCATTCCTCTGTACCATTGTTTCTGCACTGAGACAGAGCTGACCCACTACGCCATATCAACAGAGAAATAACTTCTAGGTTTGAACTGGGCTTTCTACTCACTGAGAATGACTGATGTTGTGTAGTTATGCAAGTTCTTTTTGAAGATAAAGTTGAACCATGCCTTGAGGATTTTCTTTTGAACTTTTCCAAGCTTCCTATGTGTATTAGGATTTAGGTAAATCACCAGTCTTCTAATGTATTCCTGGTAGTCTTCTAGATCTTAATCCTACAGAATTGAATTCACTTTTTAAAAGCCACATTTAATCTTTCATTTTTCATTTGTTAGCACAAATACAGTATAGACATTTCTCCCTTCTGCCTCGAGTTACAAATAACCTGTGTCTTACTCTTTTGTTTGTTTGTTGTGAAGGAAATCAGCAAGAAATAGAAAAGGACCACTCTAACTGGTCAGAAGATCACTAATAACCTAAATTAGTTTGGTAAAGTTGTACTTTTGAAACATTAATCTCTCATTGTTCTCATAAGGAGTTTTATTATAGTTTCTCATATTTGAGGGAGGAAAAAGCTATTAGTCCAGAAGTCAATCAACCAATATACAACAGAGTAACAACCTCAGTCTTAAGATTTTGGTCTGTTTCATATATTATCCACACTTAGGTGTATATTCCCACCCCCTGCCCGGCCTGCCTCCGCTGCCATATCCAGGCCTTCCAGTCCACTTGTAATTTCTAGGACATTTTATGAGATCTGTTCAAATTTCTTGATAAACTATCTTGTAATACACACTTTTCCTGTCCCAGGTAAATATGCTCATTTACCTGATGGCGTTTGATTCTTTTCATTAGAAGGTAAGGCAGCTCTAAGCAGCTAATAGTTGTCTAGAAGTTGTACAAGCCATCTGAATGAAAGTATAGTTTCATAAACCATAGGTATCTAATTAAAAAAAAAAATCATTCTTTAGGGACTTCCCTGGTGGTCCAGTGGGTAAGACTCCACGTTCCCAATGCAGGGGGCCTGGGTTCGATCCCTGGTCAGGGAATTAGATCCCGTATGCATGCCACAACTAAGAGTTCGCATGCTGCAATGAAACATGCCACAGTGAAGATCCCGCATGCCCCAACTAAGACCCAGCGCAGCCAAAATAAATTACTTAATTAAAAAAAAAAGATGCTAATGTTTGCTGTGAAAAGGGCCGGAATACCTTTAAAGAAAAAAATCATTCTTTAGAAACTATACACACTGTTTGCTTTTATGATTATTGTGTCACACAAGTGTAAATGATTCAGTACAGACTTGGAAGTTTGCTTTATGAAATTTCATGCTGGGTAAGCATGCCTGCAGTCTTCCAGTGATTAAATGGCTGTGATGGTGGCTTGAATAGCTCTTGCAGCCTCTTTGGCTCCCCTGCTCAGCAACCATGGAGCACTGTCCTTGTACCGTGGGCATGAGCGCTCATCAGCCTTGTACAATGGGGTCTTACAGGGAAAAGTAGTAACAACTAAAACTACTTAATGCTTACTATGAGTCATTCAGTCCCTGTGCTGTCTGTCACAAACTTATGAGCTAACAACTAACATTTAATAAGTATCAGGCGTGGAGCTATGCACAATCCGTTCTTAGAACTACCCTGTGGGGTAAGTGCTAACATTATCTCAGGAAACTGAGGCACAGACATTAATTAGATCACACAGAGCTTATTGGTAGAGGAGTCAAGATTTGAACTCTGGTCTGCCAGTCTTACTACTATGTACCTATTAATATCTGCAGAAATCAACAAGGTTATCACTTGAAGTTTTGGATCTTCAAAATAAGAAGAGATTTCTTTCTTTGGTCAACGTAAAGTCAAAGTTAGGTTACTAGCAGTTATGTGATGGAACCTAAGCCTCTTAAATTTCTTTTCTGATTTGCTTGTTTTCAGAACACAAAATGTTTGATTTCAGCTTTAAGCAAATACAGTAATAATTTTTTCACTAAAAATAGTTAAGCTAGACAAAGTGGCTTAGCCTTTCCTTGAACGGTATTGGATAAAACTGGTTGACATGTGACACACAGATACCTAGTGCAGCTTTCTGTAAAGCAAGTCATGCTTAAACTAGTTGCCTTTGTACATACTGGGCTCTGTGCCGTCTTCACAGGATAGAGCTGAGCCATAGCGGATGCTGCCTTCTGTAGATGGCTAACGGCTTTACACAGTGCTCAATACCAGATGGACCTATTATTGGAGTAGAGTTGATTTACAATGTTGTGTTAGTTTCTGGTGTACAGCAAAGTGATTCAGCTATACATATATATATATATATATATATTTTTTTTTTTTTTTAATTTTTAAAATTTTTTGGCCATGCCACCCGGCATGTGGGATCTTAGTTTCCAGACTAAAGGATTGAACCCACACCCCCTTCAGTGGAAGCGCAGACTCTTAACCACTGGACCACCAGGGAAGTCCCTATATTCTTTTTCATATACTTTCCATTATGGTTTATTGCAGGATATTGAATATAGTTCCCTATGCTATACAGTAGACTTGCCTTTTGCCTTTCCTTTCATCCTAGTGTGTTGGTCTGTATACCCAGGGCTTCTAAAACACATAGAGACTCAGTCCAACCCCCTTTACTCTCTTCAGGCCCTAGGTTACTACTCTTTAATTCTTCCAACACTTGCTAATGTCTACTCTGCAACTCCCAAACCTGTCTTGTTTTGAAGTTTTAAAGCAGATGATGCTTAACTGAATTACCTACCACACCTAGGGTGATCTTTGGGAAAAAAACATCTGTTTGAGCATTACCCTTGAATTTCCTCCAGGGTTACTTTTAAGGCCACTCCTTAAAAAATGCAAACAGGTGGTCAGTATCAATCCATTCTTATAGGTGTCCACGTGTAGACAGGCAGCAGAACCAGTTTTCTGTGAAAATATTTGGCAACACCTTGGAGATATAGGGTGTCAATGGCTATTGCCAACATCTGTGCAACAAAACATTTCTCTCCCATTTCCTCATCTATACAAGATTTGCTCCAGGATTAGTTCTGAATTTAAGGACTGTGTACGATTAATTTTAGAAGAATGTAGTTAATACATTTATTCCAGAATAGTCCACCTGGACTACTCACAGCCATATCCCCCCTTTTATGGAGGGAAGGACAACCCCAGAAGGGCAAAGCAACTAGTTCAAGGTCACTCAGTACGACAGCTGTCCTGGCTCATGGTCCTACCGTGATGCTTCCCATCAGGCTTCAAAGTTTGACCAGAGGCCGGGTGACAGCAGCAGCCTCTGCAGGATCTGGGGGGCCCGTAGAGACTTTCCTCGGAGGAGGGGATCTAGGGCTTACTATTTACAATTACACTTGTGTATATATGTGTTTTGTAAAGTTTTAACTACATACCAAGGGCTTCCCCCCACCCCCCAAACCCACAGCATATGTTGTAGAACACAAGAACACATAGCATATGCTGTATGTAAGTTCATAGAAAGAAGGATCCTCAAATGAGTGTGGAGACACTGCATGCTGTCCCCCCGTTGGCGTCATTCTAGGTGCCTCAGGAAGCACGTGTGCATATAAAGGATGACTAGTCCTGCAGTAAAAAAGACACCTTTAAGTTTGTTTAACTCAATAGTCCCTGAATTTGGTTATAAACCACTTTTTCTCACAGTTGCCCTCATTAATAATATATGAAACTAATCATCTTTTTTGGTAGAACACACTTTTAAGGAAAGGCTGTTCTAAATGTTTATCAGAAGTACACTCTTTCAATGTGTACCTTTTAATGAGATTAGACACTAAAAATAGCATAAAATTTGCTAACAACAAAGAAAACATCCAAGATACAGCTTGTGAAAGTAAAAAGTTTTATTCTGATTGATTTCTCAATGTATAGTTCAATATAATGCCAGTTTTTAATGGCAGAGATTTGGTTCCACTGAAACTCCATGATGCTACAGAGAGCTACTACTTTTTCCAGGAAGTAGGTAAACAGCTGGAAACAGAAAGCACGACTTTCTAGCAGCATGGCAACTGATTAAACTGCAGACCTATCAGGTCTGCAACTTTTATATTAAAAATGGCGCAAACATTAGCTGGTGACAAAAGTGAGAAGTGGGGAGCAAAACGTGAACATTGAAAGGAGTGATATATATGTCCTGTAGAGATGACAAAGACCCAGATAGAGCTATAAAGATTTTAAAGGATAATTATAGAAAAGGGAACCAAATATTTTACTCAAATGTTTTTTAGAGCCTTTCTATAGAGATACAAATATATATATATATTTATCCAAAAATATGTTTTATACAGATAAATGTTTCTCAAATAAGGATGGGACCAAAGCTACAGTTATAACATAAAGCATTGTCTTTTGTAAGACTATTTATCCACCTGAATTTTCAATTTGAGGCTAGTGCATTAAATGTTTTCCAAATATTGACATCTTTTTATATATATAAATCAAGTAGGCATTATTTTTTAAAAGGGTTTTCAGGTTAAACAGTATTTTTCTAAGCTGCTGTGCGTATCAAACTTATGACAAGCCCCATTAAGAATTATTATTAATAAACATATCAAAAAGGGCTATGGTCAAATTTTCTTCTTTATAGTAAATATTTAATTTTCTGATTTCCAGTTTACAAGTGTTGAAAATGCACAAGAAAGATTTTACTTCACAGTGGAAGGAGTACTAGACCAGACTCAGTAGGCTTCAGTCCTAGGCCTTGTTCTGTCCCCCTTGTTTCCTTTTCTTTCTTCTTTATAGTAAATATTTAATCTTCTGATTTCCAGTTTGTAAGTGTTGAAAATGCACAAGAAAGATTTTACTTCACAAGTACTTTTATGTTAATATATTTTGATTCCATATATATGGCAATAAATCTTCACACGCCATAAGCAAAAGTATGTTTTTTCTCCCTTAAAAAAATGGGGATGTAAATAACATTAACAACCACTATAAAATAAAGCACACAAGTATTTTGGTGAATTTACAAATCGTTTTTCCCAAGTGTAAAGGCTACAAAAATTCCTAAAAATTAGAGAACACTGAAAACATATTAAAGTTTGACATCCAACTTTATATTATTTCCATTTTGCCCTGAAAGATAACTTAAAAAAATATGACCTTGCTGGAACAGGCCATCTTGCTAATATAAAAAATTGGTGAGAGCAAGAAATTGTATCACTGATATGTAGAATTTTTGTAAATAGTTCTCTCTTCAAATCATTAGAAAAATGCTGAAAGATAAAGAACAAAATAAAATAAAATATGGTGGTGGTCCCTAAACTATTTTGAAGGCAGGTAGCTTAGTCTAAGCTGAAGTATTTTTTTCACTCCTAGTAATCATCCTCCCCTCAAATGCCCTTTAAAAAATGCATGAAACAATAGTAGCAAGAATCAAAGAGCACAAACTGTATTTTCAAGAACAGAAAAAAATCTCTAGTGCTGAAAGATATAGTAAAAAGCAGATTTCTTTGGGGACATTAATCAATTAGATTATAATTCATTATGAAGATTTCTCTTTTCTATTACGGGGAGAGTCTGCTCCATTTGAAGTTACTGTTCCATTTACACCATTTTCTGAGAAGAGAAAAAAATCAGGATTACCTTCTAAGTAAGTGCAAATAACATTATCTTTTACACATAAAGGTACCCTCAGAAAAGAAAATTTAAAACCTAATATATACTCTTATGACCTTAGGTGAAACTTACTAGTGCTTAATCTTTACTAGTATTTAACCAACCATAAAACCTGATAACATGTTAAACACAATGAACTGAAAGCAGCAAATTAAAAGTAATTACATATGTCAACTACATCTCAATTTAAAAAAACAGTTAAAAAAGGAAAGTAACTACTATTGAAGGTAGGAAAAAAAGAGAAGACAGAAACTCTAAAAACAATTAGAAGAACTATAAAATAGTCTGCAGAGCAATACTTTTGGTAGAAAAAAAGGAACATTTTCATACTGGACAGCAGACAAGGGAAGTTCTTGGGGATGTGTTTCTTTCCAACATATTAAAAAATTGGTGTTTAGGATGATAACTCTTATGTTTAAGAGTGTTATAATCACCTTCTTCAAGCTATGATGGAATAACTGATGTCAGACCAACCCTAACCCTCCCTCCAAAAATATCCACAAAAGGTGAACACAAAAATGGCTATTTGAAGGCACTGGGGAAAAAACCAAGTCAGCTAAGTATATTTCTCCCTCAAGGTATCTGCCAACTACTAAACGTGCACGCACCAAGCAAGACTCAGAGAAATCAAGCAGAAAGTAACTCCTAACAAAGAATAAAGCTATAGAGAGAATTGGGAAGTCTCACAATGACAGGGAGACAAAAATATGAATTTGGGGCCCACCAGAGAAGAAAGCCCTTAGAAACAGTTGATGTCATAGGAATGAGGACAAACTGGAAATAGATCAGCTTCAGTGACACAGAATGATCCAGAGCTTCTACTAATTCATCCAGAGCCTCTGCATGCTTTTACACAAACCATTCAGTATTCAACCTGACCTCAGGGGCATCGGCTTCTGCCTGGCTTTGCTGGAGCCCAGTCGGCCTCCCTGTGGCCTCAGTAACCGCCTTATGTGCCAAAAACATAGGCTTACATCGTGTGAAAGCCCCAAGTGGCTTTCTATATTATTAGCACAGTATTTAGTGTATAAAGGCAGAATTCTTACAATAATTTTTTCTTTTTAAGTATGAGGATATATGCACTACTGACTTTTTAAATTTTAAAAAATTGGTATAATGTTGCTTATTTAAAAATAATGTTTGGATGCACTGGCAAATTATTTTTGTTTACAGAGTGTTTTGTTTACAAATTGTCAGTCTTGTTTGTTTTACTTTTAGTGTGACTTTTTAAATGTCTCAGAAATTAAAGTTTAACAAAACGTGATTTCATTAAAAAAAAAAAAAAAATTACCAGGTGTGCCAGAAAACAAGATGAAATGACTGAAAACTAAGAGAAAAAAAAAATATCAGAAATAGATCCTCAGGTGATCCAGATCTGGAGTTGTCACACAGGGATATTAAAAGAACAATTAATAAAAATAAATGAAAAGATAGATAATTTCATCCAAGGACTCAAAAATCTTTAATCCCAGGACAGGATAATACAGTAACTAAAAATATAAATTTAATAAAAGTTTAATAGCAGATTAGGCACAACAGAAGAGATGAGTGAACTAGAAAAAAATGCTCAGATTGAAACTCAGAGAAAAAAGGATGGAAAACGCAGAAAGCATGAAAAGATATAAAAGGACAGGGTAAAAGGGTTTGACACATGTACTAGAATCCCCGAAGGACAGGAGAAAGAGAATGGGGCAGAAGCAATACCTGAAGAAATAACGGTGAAAAATTTTCCAAAAATGGCAAAAGAAACCAAGCCAAGACTCAGGAAGCTCTACACAACACCGAGCAGGATGAATACAAAGAAAACCAAACCCAGGCACATCATACTATAACTGTCAAAAAAACAAAGATAATTTCGTCAGACTGGATGAAAAAATTAAAATCCAATTACATGCTGCTTACAAGAGACACAACTTATATTTGAGGACAAAGAAAGGTTTAAAGTAGAAAAACACAGGAAAAGATAGAGCATGCTAACACTTTACCACAAGATAGTTGGTGAACTGGAGTAAATTCAGACAAGCTAGAGATGAAGATGGACATGTGACAATAAAAAAGGACAAATCCCACAGGGATTTATATAACAACCCTGAATTTTGATATACCTATAACATATCCTCACAATATTTAAAGCAAAAACTTACAAGCTACAAGGAGAAATGGGTGAATACCTTCTGCAGTAACTGACTGAACAAGCAGAACTCCTTCCACCAAGTCAGTAAAGGTACAAACCTGGACATCACAAATGGACGTGACACCTACCTACAGAACAGAATACCCAACAAACACACAATACACATCCTTCTGAAGTCCAAATGGAACATTCATCAATTTTGAACATGTGATGAGACATAATGAAAGTATCAACAAATTTCAAAGAATTGAAATCATTCAGAGTATGTTCTTTAACCACAGTGGAATTAAGCTAGAAATCAGTAGGAAAACCCCCGCCACAAACCTAGAAAATGCCCAAATACAGTATTTGTAAACTACACAATTTACTTATAAATAATCCATGGGTCAAAGAAGAAATCACAACTGGAATTATAAAATACTTGAAACTGAATGATAATGAAAGTGATATATCAAAACCTGTGAAATAAGGGTAAAGCATTGCTGAAAGGGAAGTTTGACCTTAATTGCAAGTAATTCATGAGAAGGGATGAAAAATCAATGATTTATTTCCACAAGGTAAACCACAAATAACAAAACAGCAAATTAAACCCAAAGAAAGGGAAATAAGAACAGAAATCAATGACACAACTGAGACAATCAGCAAAAGAAGACAAATGTTGGTTCTTGGCTGATGGAAGAAGAAAAAATAAAGGCATAAATTACTTACACAGGAAATGAAAAATGGGAATCACTGCTGTTCTACAGGCATTAATAAGTGGGTATTATGAATAATTTTACATTAATACATTTTGAAAATTTAAATGAAATGGATAAATCCTTGAAAAACACAATTTACCAAAAGAGAAACAATAAGAAATAGAAAATCTGAATAATCCTATTATCTATTAAAGAATGTGAACATGTAGTTAAAAATCTTCCCATAAAGAAGAGTCCAGGTTGGATAGCTTCACTGGTGAATCCCTCCAAACTTTTTTTTTTTTTTTTTTTTTTTTTTTTTTTTGCGGTACGCGGGCCTCTCACTGTTGTGGCCTCTCCCGTTGCGGAGCACACGCTCCGGACGCGCAGGCCCAGCGGCCATGGCTCACGGGCCCAGCCGCTCCGCGGCATGTGGGATCCGCCCGGACCGGGGCACGAACCCGCGTCCCCTACATCGGCAGGCGGACTCTCAACCACTGCGCCACCAGGGAAGCCCCTTCCAAACATTTAAATAAGAAATAATGCTGGCATTACAAGAAGGACAAAACTGCCCAATACTTTTTATAAAGCCAGCATAACTCGTATCAAAACCTGACAAGGATATTACCCCAGAAAAGGGCTAACTATAGCCCAATCTTTTACATAAACACAGATGCAAAAAATCCTATTTTTACAAAATATTGAAGAAACCCATCCAGCAAAAGTGATATATTGTCATCATCAACTTGGGTTTATGCCAGGAATGCAAAACTGGATTTACATTTGAAAATCAATATATTACCAAAAAATACATATCAATATTCTTTATGAATACAGATGTAAAAATCCTCAACCAAATACTAGCAAGCCAAATCAAGCATCATCTAAAGAGGATTATATACATGACCAAGTGAGATTTATCCCAGGACTGCACTGTTGGCTTAACATTAAAAAATCAATTAATATAATCCATCATATCAATAGAATAAAGGACACAAACCATTTGATGATCTCAATCGTTGCAGAAAAAGCACGTGACAACATCTAACATCCTTTCATGATAAAAATTACAAACAAAGTAGGAATAGAAGGAAACTTTCTCAACCTGAAAAAGCCCATTTAGGAAAAACTCACAGGTAACATCATACTTAATGGTGAAAGGCTAGATGTTTTCCTGCTAAGATCAGGAATAATATGAGGATATCTGTTCTCACTAATTCTATTCAAAATTGTTCTGGAGGTTCTAGCCAGGATAATTTGGCAAGAAAATGAAATAAAAGGCATCCAGACTGGAGAGGAAAAAGTAAAACTATCTCTAGTTATAAACGACATGATCCTGTATACTGAAAATGCAAAGGAATCCACAAAAGTACTAGAATTAAATAGTAAAGTAAAATTTAAAAACCCTAACAAGCACAACAATGTTGTGGGATACAAGATCATTACGCAAAAATCAACTGTGTTTCTATACATTGGCAATGAACAATCCAGAAATGAAATTAAGACAATTCTATTTACAACAGCATTGAAAATAAAAAAAATATTTAGGAATAAATTTAATGAAGAAGTGTAAGACTTATACACTGATAACTATAAAATTTAATTGAAAGAAATTCAAGAAGACCCTAAAAGATAGAAGGACATCTATGTCCATACTCCCCAAAGCAATCTACAGATTCAAGATAATCCGTATCAAAGGCCAGCTGGCTTTTCTGCAGGAATTGACAAGCTGATCCTAAAATTCGTATGGAAATGCAAGGCACCCAGAATAACCGAAACATGAAAAAAATAAAAATGGTAGACTCACATTTCCTGATTTCAAAACTTACTACAAAGCTATAGTAATCAAGACAAGGGCATAAGAATAGACATAGAGATGAAGAGACTAGACTAGAGAGTCCAGAAATATTAAATTCTTGCTTTTATGATCAACTGATTTTCAACAAGAGTATCAAGACAATTCAATAAAGATTAGTCTTTCCAACAAATGGTGCAGGGACAACTGGATATCAACACGCAAAACACTGAGTGTACAATGGTGCAGTTTGGAAAACAGTTTAGCAGTTCCCACCAGATGTTAAATATACAGCTATCATATGACCCAGCAATTCCACTCCTAGTTATATATCCCAAACAGCAAAAAACAGGCGTTCAAACAAAAACTTGTATGTGAATGTTAACAGCATCATTCACAGTAGCCAAAAAAGTGGAAACAACCCAAATGTCAGTCAACTTACGGATAAACAAAACATAGTATATCCATACGCTGGTATATTATTTGGCCATAAAGAGGAATGAAGTGTCGGTACATGCTACGACATGTATGAATCTTAAAAATATGCTATGTGAAAGAAACAGCTGCAAAAGATCACATACTGTATGATTCCACTGATACGAAATATCCAGAAAAGGCTAATCTACAGAGACAGAAAACAGGTAAGAGGCTGGCAGGGGCAGGGGAACGGAGGGAATGGAAAATGACTGCTAATGGTGAATATACTTAAGAACCACTGAAATGTGCACTTTAAAGGGTGAACTTATGGTGTGTGAATTATATTCCAATAAAGCAGTTATTAAAAAATATTACTGAGAGAAATTAAAGATAATCTAGTAAGTGGGAGGTATATATCATGTTCATGGGTTGATATACTCAATTCTCCCTCAACTGATCTCCAGATTCAATGTAATATCAATCCAATACCCCAGTGAAGCTATTTGTATATGTGAAAACTGACCAAGATACAGTAAAATTTATATGACATGCAAAGGGTCAAGAGTTGCTGATACAAGACTGAATAAGGATAGGACTGGAGGACATAAACTACCAGCTATAAAGACTTATAAGAAGCAAACCACAGTTGATATATATTTTAAAATGGAACTCCTTGTGTTACAGTTCCAACTATTAACACTCGAAGTTGAAAAAAAGTTACTCCACTGTCAATGCATTTTCAGTCAAAAGCCAGAAGGAGGGGCTTCCCTGGTGGCGCAGTGGTTGAGAATCCGCCTGCCGATGCAGGGGACAAGCAAACCACAGTTGATATATATTTTAAAATGGAACTCCTTGTGTTACAGTTCCAACTATTAACACTCGAAGTTGAAAAAAAGTTACTCCACTGTCAATGCATTTTCAGTCAAAAGCCAGAAGGAGGGGCTTCCCTGGTGGCGCAGTGGTTGAGAATCCGCCTGCAGATGCAGGGGACACGGGTTCGAGCCCCGGTCCGGGAGGATCCCACATGCCACGGAGCAACTGGGCCCGTGAGCCACAACTACTGAGCCTGCGCATCTGGTGCCATGCTCCGCAACAAGAGGCTGCTACGGTGAGAGGCCCGCGCACCGCGATGATTAAAAAAAAAAAAAAAAAAAAGCCAGAAGGAGAAAAGAGATGAGATGCAGACTCAAAGATGAAGGATCAAACAATCAGAAGTTATTAAAAAAAAAGGTGTTCCACCACTTGGGACTAAAGGGCAGATGGGAAGGGGCTGAAAAAAAGTTTTGTTTTTTAAATACGAGTAAGATGCTTGGAAAGTACAATCACTCTCCAGGTTAGTTATTCACTAAAACTGCCCATGTACACATTGGTCTATAGTGGCTCAAAGTCATCAAGTCTGGAAAACTTGTCAGAGAGAACTTAGCGGACAGCTTTTGAGGAGAATAACTGACCAACAAACTGTAGGATGGGGCAAAATGATTTTGTTTCTAATTTTGCTAATAAGTAGAATAAACTCTCCTTTATAAGATTTTAAATCTTAACAAGATGATAAATAAGACCCCAAAACATTAAAAAAAAAAAGTTTCCTACTTCAAGGTTTTCATTGCTTACTGAATACAAACCTGTTCCTTTTCTAGAAGACCTGCCTTTAGTCACTGTTGGTTTCTTCTTCACAGTTGGTGCCTGAAAAGTAGAATGTTCTCTCCACCTCCGAAGCTGAAAATTAATGAACTTCCACATCATGAATGCTTGGGTAATGCAAATGGATGCCAGAACAGCAATTCTGAGAATATGAAGGAATAAACAGAAAATTAGAGTGCACCCAAACAATGCCATTGAATAAAGTAGTCTATCCTGCTTTGACAGGATTAACTTAGCGCTAAATTCCCACTAAGTTGACAAGATTATGTTAATAAATAATTATCCTGCTAATGATTAATCCCAGAAGTTAAATAAATGCTTTAGTACTTCAGTTTGGACATGAAATCGTTAACAGGTATGAAATCAAATCAAATGAATATTTATCCTAACCCCTGTATTTATCCCTTTATTTTTAGATGATTCATATTGTAAACTGACAATACATACTATATAGTAGTACAAAGTGAGAAAAATATTAAATCGACTCTACCTAACAGCCAGTACATTGAAGTTTCCAGTACTGAAATCCAGCTTCTGATTCTCTGCTCTTGCAAGGCCAAAGCCAACAGTGAGTACCGAAAGAATTAAAGTCAGAAGTCTTCCCAACACAAACAGAACGGCCCACAGAGAAAATCTGAGAAAAATGTCACAAGTCAGATTCACAGAATTGCAAAGATAAGAAAAGATCCTAGTAGAAATCAGATTCCTGTTAAGTAAATGCATATTAAAACAGCATTTCTTATTGTTCTGCAAAAAGGATTCTGAAATAAAATGTTAGGGAAATGCTTCATATTATATCACATTCTTGAAGATATATAACATATCAGCATTATTTCAGGTTCTAGAAGTCCAGTAAAGAAATGTTTGATATTTTTTGTTTAGCTGATCTTTTTTGTGTGTGTGTAACAACTATTAATGATTCTCGGAACTACTGGTATATAGAACAATTTTGGAAAATGCTGGATAAAACAAAAGCTGTGTACTCAATTCTCATGAGAGTCCCAGTTTTACTTTTTTTGTTTGTTTTGTTAAAGGCTTCACACTCTTTACAAGTCATATCACTTCAATTCTGTTCCAGTTCAATTTTCCCATCAAAGTATTTTAATATCTTTAAGGCTCTATAATCTATTATTTCAATTTCTTCTGAAAGTTCATTCTTCCTTCTCCAAAAGAAAAACGTGCACTTAAACAAGATAGGAGAAGTTATATCAGAAAAGTAAACCCTCAACCCTCAAAATTACAAGTTCCAATACAGTATCTCTCTAGCTAAGAAAGACTCTATTTTAGAGAACATAATACCAACATCAACAGCTAAACAGGGTCATTTTATTTAAAGCTGCTACTAACAGGTTATAAAACAATATAATCGCCAATAGCATGGTCCTTGGCAACACAGGCACTGACTTTAATTACACAAGAAATAGAACAGCTCAACAACTTACCCTTTCTGATACTTTTCATCACTGAAATAAAACAGGCGGGAAATGTGGAAAAGAAACTCGACAAAATAGTGCAGCACCAAAAGAACAAGTCCTAGATGATTCAAGCTGTTAAAGGAACACATTTAAAATGAAAAGATTAATTATGAATTAAGACAGATTAGCATACGACCTGCCCAGTCCATATACACACCCAAGAAAAATCCCAACTCACTTCAAAAGATAAGCTCCAGCAATGTGAAAGAGGTAAAGACCAATGTAGACGAGCTGACGAGGAATATCTTCCTGTAAACAGAAAATTGCACAGTAGATTAAAACATGGGGAAGCACTTGTGTTCTTAGGAGCAGTGTGGCAGAGTGAAAATGCACTGTCACAGAGGAAGACTTGAAGGCCACTCTGCCCCGCACCCTTCCTGAATGCTCACCCCAATTAGCCGCCGCAGTTCTTTAACCTCTCCTGGCTTCAGCTACTCATCTAAATGTGAGTAACAGCTGGGTTTGCCTGAATCAGATGAACTCCAAATCCCTTTCAATACTGAGTGGTTCTTTTTATAATAAACACTTATTAAATGACACAATATTAATAACCATAATGTCCTTGTACTATTAAAATTGCTATGTTTATACCAGCAGAGATGCTTTTGTTTACCTAAATAGTATTCACATTTTTTAGCTCATGCTTTTAGCCCCTTTCATTTCATTATCAGTCAAGTCATTAAAATCGAAGGTTAAAGTTTATCTTCTCACTTAGGATACATTCTATTTGTATATTCTTTCTCCTCTTAATAACCTGTAAGCCAGGTATCCAGATCTTACTTTTGCTTCTCTTTTTTTCTTCTATAGTCCCTAGTGACCTGGTTATCTTAGAAACAGTGGTTTTCAAAGACATAAGTCAAGTACATCATGAAATCGATTTAGGGGGTCACCCTAACATGTTCTGGAATACGAAATAGAATAAAATATGCTAGAGTGTATAGCACATTGCATTGTTTCATGAAAATTTTAATCCAGGTGTTACACACACACACACACACACACACACACACACACACAGAATTATAATATAAACTCTAGTTTTTCATCTTGGGTTGCAGTAAAAAATGTTTGCAAAATATGAACAGTGATAGGCCCAATAAACACTTATTAATTTATGAAATGCCTGTACCTCTCATTTCTGCTCTTTTTTTGGCAGTTTACCACATATATTGATATATATATATGTCTCTATTAGCCTGGCACATTTATATTACAAGGCTCTATTAGCCTGGTTAGCACTATTCATGTACTGCGGCTCTAATTAAAATGACTAAAATGGTGGTTGATGTTGGCAGACTGAGCTGCATTCATCTGGAAACTCACTAGACTCATCTCTGGCATATAACAGAGTTGAGCACAGGTCTCTATTGGTCTTCTTTTTGCCGCCTACATTTCAAGTAGGGAGTTACTTGACCAAATCTTCTGAGAAAGAGTAGAGTTTACAAGTATAGTTTTGAAACTAAAAACTCTTTTCTAGTAAGAATGCTACAAAGATCAAGTATTAGAAAGGTAGAACATACAACAGTTGACTAGAACTATATAGAGTCCTACACTTTGGGTCTCTCAGGGAAAACTCCCAAGACATAATACCGAGTTTACAGTGGAGTTTCCAACTGGAGAGAGAAATATCTCTGAAAATAGGCTGTCTGAAGATTCTCTCCACATAATTTTCAAACTTCCAATGAACTACTTCTCCTTACCAAAGGAGAGAGGGAGAAAGGTGTCGAGACAACATGGTGAAGTTCAACCACAAGAAAGCCTCTTCATTCCCTTATAGTCATTTCAGACCAGCTCAGCTGTAGGGTTATAACTGCAATTTGATATGCTACGTGGTGTGTATATCATTGGCACCGCACAAAATGATTTTAGATAGTATACAAGAAAACAAACTTTCATTATAATTTTAAATAAAACATTTTAAGTTGCAGCAAGGTGGCATGTAAGTGACTACGTATGGGAAATACTGCCATATTCCTTCCTTCAGATGTGTTAAACAATGCTCCAAATTTCTGAGGAGAAAACAACACTAGGGGGACCCCCAATACTTATAATAAAAGCTTTTTTGTTTTTTTAATTGCTGATTGAACACTAAACTCATTTTACTACATAACAGCTTGTGTAAATCGATGTAAAAAACTAATTTGCTGGAAAACCCAGAGCAGTGTAACTGCTTGGGAGGATTAAAAAAAAAATATATATATATATTTTTAAGAATAAACACAAATAAGTTTTAAAAATACGCCATTTAGCAGAGAACATAAGATGCCTATCTTTTCTCCCCTCTGACAAAAAACACTATTATAAATTACAAACACACTACCTTTCAAAAAGCCATTCCATTTCTTTTATATTTCTTGTCCTTAATTAAGTGAGGCAAGGTTGTCCTTGCCATTAGGTAAAGAAAAATCCAGAACTTCTTCCCTAAATTCAGGTTCAACTTTGCATTTCAGCCCTGCCTTTCTGATAGCAGACCAGATGAGTCAATAATGGAAAGTAAACTACCAACACAGCTTCCATCTTCACAACCATCAAATGCCTAGCAAGAGCTTTTACAAGTCTCTTCAACTTTCAAAAGGACGGAGTAGTAAGAATCCTTTTTCTAAGTAACGGAAACTTCAGCTGTATACAAACTGACCAGTGTCTCTAAAGTAATGTTTGCATACTCAAAGCCTAACCAGAGACAGTGTGTCAAAATAAATGAGTGACAGGGAGGAGCCCACCAGAAGAAGTGGTGGAGAACGTGAGCTAAAGGCATTCCCACAGTAACAATACAAAGGTCATGTGCATGATGTAGCGTGACTTTTAAAATGAGAAATTCTTTCTAGATTTCATTTAGAAAATGGCTGCTTTCAGCAGTCCTGTTCTAGGCCAGACTCCTCTGACATTCTTCAATCCTCATGGGGTTACAGCCCCTCTGGGGCTTACATGTCTATGGCCAACAATAAAGACCTTGCCCAGCACCAGGGTCTCTGGGGCCTACACGTTTCCCTGGGGCTCAGGGAGCACAGGGAAAGCTGGGTGAAATGCTGGCACATATCAGTTCACTGGCCACGTGAGATTTCAATTAGGGAGTCAGTAAGCCATCCACGGGCAGTTCATCACTGTTCTAGAATCTAGAGTCTAGATGAATATAAACATGGCTGAGAAAAGGCGATTTTGGTTTTTCAAGACATTTTCACACATCATCCTATGATTTTGTTACCAGGAGCCAGAAATGAGGTTTTGTGTATTTGTTTGTTTAAAGATTAGCAAACTTTTTTTATACTTGAATGAAAAAAATATATAATGAAACTGAATTATTAGAAAAGCATTGCCAAGTTCCTATCTATCTTTAATGCTAACGTTCAAGTAGTTTATATAAGGATGAAGTCATAGAGTGATGACTTAGAATTCTGATAGCTTCATTTTTCATGGAAAATCTAATAAACATAGTACACTTAAATCAAAACAAATTCTAAAATTATAAATACCTTCAGGTGACATTTTCGTTTGTTATTCCAACATGTTTTTATTAAAAAGGTCAGCCATATACTTTAGTAAACTTCTCTTTTTTAAAGAAAATGCTTTTCTTAACTACACTGTACTGAAAAATTAACTTTAAACTGAATATCACATATATGCCCAAATATAAGGCAAAGATTTGCCCCTAAACAACAGACGGAGCTGTCTCATATGTAAATGTGTTCAAAGCTCTCCTAATACAGGGATGTGTATCAATTACTTTATTCTGAACAACAAATAAATGTTTGGGTAAGATACATAGCCTGAGAAACCTCAATCAATGTCACTTCTAAACGCTTAGAGAGGTCTAGTGGAGGAATCAGTAAGACAGAGGTACTGATGTACTCTGGAAAAACGGACTTAGATGAGTCAAAGAGTAGCTCTAGTGATGAAGGACAGATGTTAACAACAAAGTTGAAGGGTGAACATAACCCTCATGAAGTAGGAAAAAGCATTTTTCTAATTTAATATACTTTATATGATATACAATTATATGTATGGATAATTAAACCAAATAAACTGATACTAGAAATAAAACATTTGGCTATTTCATTCACACTTCCCTGAAACTTCATATATTCAAGTTGGCTAAAAAATTACATTTTGAATCCTCTTATGGGCAAAAAGAGAGGACTATTTGTATTGAAACATACATATTACATGTAGTTATAATATCCTTCTTAAAAGAAACTGAGTTATTTGTGACTAACACACATCTTGAACTGCTACCGTGTTCCTTTCTTCATTTCTCTGTAGGATCCGTTCAAAACAATCACTGTACTAGTTTTTTCCAGTAAAGAGTTCTTCCAAAAATAATTTTTATAGAGTAAATTTTAAGAAACTGTTTAACACATATGCAGCTGTTACTTTCAAATTATGTTAATTACTTGCAACAGTTACTTTCGACTGTCATATGTAGGTGTTAAAAATAGTTTCAGTTAAATTCTAAGTTATGCAAATTATTCCATAAAAATTAGATTGCATTTCTGGAGAAATGCCATCTGGCAGGAATTGATAAGAAAAGAGCTTTGAGAATGAAAATGAACAATTACTTTGAAATGTCCCTCTCTACTCACATGGTCAATGAACAAGATATAGACATATGAATTAATAATGAAACCCAGAGGTATTATGTCCACAGGTATAAAAAGTACACGAAGAAAGCTTTAAATATTGGAACCATGGTACTAAGACATCAAGGAACTATGATGGTCTCAGCAGTGCTTTGCAGAACCTTCTGTAATGATGGACATGTTCTCTATCTCTGATCCAAGATGGCAGACAGTGAAGCCACGTGTGGTGAATGGGCACTTGTAATCGGTCTAGTGTGACCAAGAAAGTGAATTTTGTTTTTGCTAAGTTAATTTAAATGTGGCTTGTGGCTACTAATTTGGACAGTGCAGCTATGGGACATGTATGGTACAGTAGGTGCTTACTGAATATGGAAGCGTTATTGGAAACTGTGAGCCTAAGAATTTTACCTTAAGACAGTTCTAAGTCAAAGGTTTTATACACCTTCATCCTAATCCTTACAATCAACTTAACCAGAAAAACATTCTACTTTACACGGCCAAATTTGGTGGTGTTTTCTAATCGTGGCAGACATCAATGATGACAGACACAGAGGACACGAAAAGTCACAGACACAACACAATAATAAATCAAGTGCCTATACTCATGAATTAACTATTTAGAGTATATATAGAAATAAGTGTTTGTGGCTTTTGAGAAGGCAGAGGAAAGATGGTTGCTGGATGGGTTGGTTCCTCTGCTATTTTGGAAAGCTTCTCAAAGTAAGGGGATTTTAAAAAGTGTTTTAAACATGGAAAAATGTGAAATACATACAACAAACAGACAGTATAACGAATCCCCAGGTACCTATCGCCCAACTTCGTGGTTGTTAACTCATGATCAGACTTCTTTTATCCACAGCCCCACCCACCTATCGTTCATATATAGGAATATTTAAACAATCTCACCCCCAAAAAGAGAACAAAAGTGCCTGATTAATTTATCAGAGGGAAAAGGTATTCCAGAAAAAAGAACTGATGCATTGGGATTATAAAATTAGAGAATGTCAGTGTGAATGAGGCATAAGGAGAGAGTGGAAGAAAAAGGGACCAGGGGAGGGGGCTGGTCTTAGAGGAGAAAGAGTTAAAATAAAGGAAATAAAGTTTACTTTGTGACATCACAGAAGCCTGACTTCAGAAGTACTGAGGGTAAAACTACACAGGAGGCTACTGTAGTGCTCCAGTGGTTTACTCATTGTTCAAACAAAACAAACAAACATCTCTCCCACCTATTTCACCAGGAAAAAAATTCAAGGTGAATATTTAACTATGGTTTACTTTTCTCGATACTGAATTTTTCTTTGGGACTTATACACAGTACCATTTAGTTGTACAATAATCTAATTAAGCCTTTTGGTCTCACTTGTGAAACTGCTAAGAATATCAGTAACACAAAACTAACATTACATTGCAAAATATATATATATATTTTTTTGTGGTACGCGGGCCTGTCACTGTTGTGGCCTCTTGCGTTGCGGAGCACAGGCTCCGGACGCACAGGCTCAGCAGCCATGGCTCATGGGCCCAGCCGCTCCGCGGCACGAGGGATCTTCCCGGACCGGGGCACGAACCCGTGTCCCCTGCATCGGCAGGCAGACTCTCAACCACTGTGCCACCAGGGAAGCCCTACATTGCAAAATGTTTAAATTTTAATTTATTTTAAATTACCACTAACGTAATTTTAAAATGAGAAACTAACATGTCAAATGTAAAATCCCCCTCTAAGTTAAAATGACTGAAGGTTTCTTCAATAAATACTTAAGGATACTTAGTCTCTGTGGAAAGGGGAGAGGTGAGAGAATAGTGGGGGGAGAGTTGAGGTGAGACGGAGGTTAGAGACATGAGGAAATAATTTTAAGAAGACTTCCAAAAAAGGCAAAAGACAATTTTTAAAATTATAAAACCCCTGCTTACTTTTTTGGTTTTCTGGAAGTAGAGTTCAGGAAAAGCATGAAACCAGTATGCCAACTGTGATATGTAGAAAAACTTCATTTGAAACCTGTACCAACACAAGAAAGTAAAAAATACCTTTTAAAGCATACCATTTTTAAAGAATAGAGTACAAACAGTGGAAATCAGGATGTACTAAGTAGCCACCTTTGTGTTACCACTTCAGGTCCCCTCACGATACTCCATGTACAGTACTCTCCAACAGCCACTTCCCCCGGCCCCCCGGCCCCCCAGCATCAGTCAGCTCCTCTGGATTAAACAGCAGAAGCAGAGACATGATCTGCAGAACACTGTGAACATGCAAGCGAGATGGGAGGAAACAGAGCCCCTTGACTATTAGTTACTTAATACTGAAGAGTATGCCTGTCAGCTACTGAAAACATATGGACCATGACTCTAAGGGAATCAAATCACAGATCGGTAAGGTTTCGTCAACAGGGAAGTGGGAAGGGCAAACAAGATGGATACAACAGTGAAGGTGCATAGATTACCCAGCACCTGAAACCGGGATAATCCCAATTTCAAACGATCCCTGGATTTTTTCTTAGGGAAATACGGTAACTCTACCAGGCTGAGACAGTGAGAGCCCCCAATAAATGGAGGCAAACCAGGATTCCAGAGAAGAATAAGGCACTGACGGACTCCCCAGGAGACATATCATATTCAGTCTAGAATCCAGTCTCCTCCTCACATCACACCTCTCCAGATCTTCCGCTTTCTCTCTGCTCTCCCTCTCCCTCTCCTCCAGAGGTCTAAAGCAGAAAACACAAAGCCAATCTGAATAATTCCAGTGGGGTGGGGAGGGGGAGAAGATACAGTCCCACATAAATATGATGCTTATATCTCCAGTTTACAAAAGTGCATTGAATTAACAATTTTTAAAAGTCAGAATGGCTCAGCAGAGTATGGTAATATTGCAGGGTCATGTTATTCCCTTCATACTTTTTCACCAATCCTCACATCACAACGCATTTATTGACTACTTTCTACCTGATAAGCACCTACAGCCTGGCACAGCAAAGGATATAAAAAGAGACAGTTCTTCTTGCTGTCAAGGTACATGTAGCCTTGGTGGGCATGGGTACAACTTAAGACTTACATAAATGAGACAATTACAGAACAGCCAAGACAATGTATAGATAAACATAAAATGCTGCATGCCACAATGACAAATTCAGGAAAGCAGAAGCCAATATAGGCTAAAGGAGCAAGGAAAATATGGAATAGATGTTCTAGAGCTGGGCTTGAAGAATGAATAACTTAGCTGGCTGACTTTGCAACCCCTGAGCTTCTTACAGCACTGTACAGAAACCCTGGGGGCCGGAAAAATAAAAAAGAAACAGTCCCTACCCTCAAGCTTACAGTGTAAGAGAGTAAGAAATGGAAGGAGTGAAAAGAGACTGGGGAAAAGAAAAGGAGCAAAAGAATATAGAAGATGGAGCAGTGATGAGGAGAAGGGTTAGGGAAAAGAAAGGGAAGACAGAGGACTAAAGGATTACTGTTAAAAATCAGTTTTCTCAAGGTAACAAACATGCTGAAAAGATTATATACATGAAAAAAGCACACAGGAATTTTTTGTCCTTATGGCAGTGAGACTGCCAAAGACATACCTACTGTACGAATATCCCTAAGGTCCTAAAGAGAATAACAAGAACAAATCCTGCTTAAAATGACATGACCATGGTCCTTAACTAAGAAAAACCTGCTGAAAATGACTTACGTCATCAGGTTATGGGGATAAGCTCTCCACAAGATAGTTGGGTCTGAGATATAGTTTTCCTAAGAGAGAAGATACAAAAATTAGCTTAATGAGCAGGGAAACATCTTAGAAAATAAGATGGTATTTTCATTCCTTGCACATTTACATCTCTCCACCTCAAGCTCCATTGAAGTCCAACCTTTCAGATGTTTTAGTTATTTTCCATTCAGTCGAACTGCTTACTTTAGTGAAGTGAAAATCAATATGAGTGACTTGAAGTTAAATAAGACATAATTCCTGGCTTTCGAAATTCCTTCAATCCAGTAGAGTAAAAAAGACACGTATGCAAACGAACATAACACAACCAAAAAACAGTGAGTTGTTTACAACTCTGCTGTAAACAGAGTTACAACAGCCACTGGAGGGATGAATTTTGTCCTGGGTAATCAAGGAAAGGGTTCAGAAAGAGGTGGCACCTGACAGGAGACAGAAGATCAAGGTGTTGCCAAGTTTTACAGGGTTATGTCCACATAATAACCATGTCTTTTTCTTAGATAACCAGATCTATTTAGTGAGAATTACTGCATATGTATATAAAAAAAAAAACTGAAGCAACTTATCCTTAATATTTTCCCATGGAAGTTTAACACCTTTACAATTTTTTTTTTTTGGTGGTACGTGGGCCTCTCACTGTTGTGGCCTCTCCCGTTGAGGAGCACAGGCTCTGGACGCACAGGTTCCGCGGACATGGCTCACAGGCCCAGCCGCTCTGCGGCATGTGGGATCTTCCCGGATCGGGGTACGAACCCATGTCCCCTGCATCAGTAGGCGGATTCTCAACCACTGTGCCACCAGGGAAGCCCACCTTTACATTTTTTAAAAAATGTATAAGATAGAACTTTTGTACATCAACAATAAAAAGTATTTTTAATGTATAAGAAAGAGTTTAAGCTGAACTTTAACGTATCTATAAAGTATCATTAAGTGGAGCACAGGCTCCGGACGCGCAGGCTCAGCAGCCATGGCTCACGGGCCCAGCTGCTCCGCGGCATGTGGGATCTTCCCGGACCGGGGCACAAACCCGTGTCCCCTGCATCAGTAGGCGGATTCTCAACCACTGTGCCACCAGGGAAGCCCACCTTTACATTTTTTAAAAAATGTATAAGATAGAACTTTTGTACATCAACAATAAAAAGTATTTTTAATGTATAAGAAAGAGTTTAAGCTGAACTTTAACGTATCTATAAAGTATCATTAAAGCAGCAGTTTGCAAAGGAACAAGCACTGGACTGAAAGTCTGAGTTTTAGTCTATCTCTAACCATAAGTGTCATACCCTGGAAAATTCACTTTACCTATTTATTCATCTCTAACATAGCGATTAAAAAAAAATACTGTGTCCTGACAAACTCAAAAATATGTAAACTCTGGGGTTCATATAAACTTAAAGGACTGATATTACTAATATTAGATACTCTCTTCCCCCTCATTAGTTAGAATGGTACACTTAAAGGTTTAGATAACCTTAATAAAAAGTTAATCAATATTTTAATTTGCTCAGAAGATACCTGGACTGTTTTTTAAAGAATGAAATGACTGGAAACACTACAACTCATGTAACCCAGTGGAAGTATCACTGATAACTTACCCTTTTTGCTAATACAGAGATACCTGCAAATGACTACAAGATATGAAGACAACACTCAGATCGACTAAAAATGAGTAAGGCTTTCTGAAACATTAAACATAGTTGGCAATTTTTGCTGTATAAAAACTAACTAAAAGAGAGGCTTACTGATGAAACTTGATTTATACTAGTTCAATAGCAGAACTCCTAATCTTAGATAAGAAGAACAAGAGACAAGGAATTTTTCTAAGGTTCAGGGTTTGCTTATGAGCATTAAAAATAGGACATCAATTTCTGTTCTGGGTATATAATTAAATACTTTGAGAGATAAGAATTTCAGCACAGTACATACTTACAGATATGAGAATGAATGTGCCCCAAACACAAGAAAAGAGGTAGAATGCACTCAGCTGACCAGATTCATTAAACTTGCTGTGTTTCGTTTTGGAAAAGTGCATTCGCCTGTTAATTTTCTAAAAATAAAAACAATCGTTAATAATTAAGATTATAAAATATATTTAATATGACTATCATAGTACAGAGAGCTAGTATTTTACAAAGTATAGATTTCTAAGATTGCATACTTACATCCAACACATATTCTTGAATTATGGCATGAATAATTATCGCCACTAGCATGTAGAAGAAAACTGTAGCCAAATCTTTGATACCATAGTAATAAAGGAATGCTGATTCAGTAGCTTGTTCTTCTGAAGGTCAAAAAGGACAGGACACACATACACAAAAATATACATAAGATTATAAAAACAGCACTTAAGTACAACATAGTTATGGAAACAAACAAGAGAAGACTAACCTAATAAATAAGTTTACAGAAACATCATGGTAATTTGCTTTTGGACACCTTCAGTCTAAGGAACAATGAAAACTGAGGAGACTATCTAGAAGTCTAAAGCTTCAGAAATTATTTACAAAGACTTGACACGTGTTAGTTACAGCCATTAAAGACCAGAGAACACGGAAGGGGAGGCCACATTAAGATCCTTGGGGACTGTAAAACTGATATTACCTCAGGGATAGGGGTTAGATTATACTTAGGTTGTATTAAAGTTATACTTAGCCCATTTGCCTGTCTTTTCAAAGAACTTTTGAAACTTTCTGCTTTCTAGCTCTACTTTCAAACTAGACACCACATTTATGATTCTGCTGGAAAAGCTGACTTAACTTTAATTTGATTTAGTTTTGAATTCTAAGCAGGAGAGACAGAGGCAACTGCTACAATTGTTTTCAATCTTTAAAATTGCTAAGATTTTTTCAGAACGAGACTTAATCAAATACTTGTGAATTGATAAAAGAGCTTTATTTTTTTCTGGCATACTCAAATTTCAAAACAACTTTGTGGTTCTGAGCACTGTGATATCTAAGTTACTACATCAAATATTTAGAAAATGATATAACTGAACAAAAACCCAACTCCATGTTGTATAATTGATCTTACATTCTAAATAGAGACTCCGGGCTCGCGGCAAGTTTACCACCTGAATGTGGTAATATTTTGTTAACCGAATACCCCACTCCTCACCCATGCTAGTTAATTATATTAATTACTGCATTCAACTACAATCAACTTCCGATAACAACTTGATTTTTACATAGCATCATTCAGAAAAACTTTTCGAAATAAAACCTAAAAGTGTAGTTTGGATGTTATTACCAGATGCTTATTGACATTCTCTCTAATCAAATAACTGATAGAATGGTAGAGCACAACCAAAAAGTGAAAAATAAAATGGGCTTAAGAGGGTTGTTATTACAGGTCCAAAACAGAACCCATACCAGTCAGAACAACTGAACCTGAACACTGGGCCTTTAGAAACCTTGACCGAACAAAGACACTTCAGACAAATGTAAAATATCTATTCTTAGGATTTTCTTATGAAAAGATCAGAGGGAAGAGAAGAAAAAAAAAAAAAAACTTCTTCACTGGAATTTTAAGCCCATTTACAAAAATACACAATAAACATTAAACACATAAAAACTGATTTTCATACAATATATAGGGTAAAGTCAACCAAACCATCAGATTTTGCATTACAAAATCATCAAAATAATATTCAGTCTAATCACGAATGAGAACTGTGAAAATAATGAAGAATCTAGTGTTCATGGAAATTTCCAAGTCTGTCCGACTGAACTCTTCTACTTAACCAGAAAATTCCAAAAGAAAACTACCTACCTGTTGCAGGGAGGGTAACATTGTACTGAAGAGTAACAAAAATTATAGAAGCTTTTGCTGTTATCTAGAAAGAAAAAAAAAGAAGATCAAGTCAATTTGTGACCCTCTCCCAAATAGCAAATCGGGGGGAAAAACATTCCAAGTTCTGTCCCCACATCTAAGAACCAAGGGCACCCTAGTTCCAGCTGCACCCTGACAGGCACGACTGGACTTCCCGATCACCAAGGAGTTGAGCTTGAAAGTGAACATAATTCACCAGTGTAGTCTGCAGTTTAGATGGGATTGTGTAATTCACTCCTAACTTTTAAGATTTCAAGAGATACTGCAGTTCCAGTAAACAGTGTTTTGACAAATAATGTTTCTCTACTCTAGACCTGTACAATGAACACAAACTTTCCAACAAGAAAAAATTTTAATGTAAATTAATGAAAGAAAAGGAAGCGCAGTTACCATGACAAAAGGTAGATCAAAGGTAGGATCTGTGGTGTGTGTGTTAATCTCCCACACACCTGGCATAGTTACATGGTCGATAAATATTTAACTGACCTGACTACTAGTAAAAGCAAAGTGGTCAGAACAGAAAAATGGACCGCTTACTCAATATTTATAGGCACCAGGCACTGTGCTAGACAAGAAAGGATAACAAAGGAATGATATAATCCTGATGACTAGCAACTCAGTCCGGTCTGGAAGACAGGTAAACAAATTGCTATAATACCACAGAATCAATGCCAGTCTGAACTGAGGATAAACAACCAAAGCATTTTTGTTTTTGTTTTTGTTTTCCTCCTGGGGTGAGGAATGAGGCATGCTCTGGAAAGGCTTCGCAGGGGATGTGGTGCAGAAGCTGTCTCCTGTTGGAAAAGAAAAGTTCCCTAGGCTCACGCAGTGGGATCGAGAGGCAGCACAGGTGGGGAAACAGAAGCACAAAGGTCAAGGAGCGGTCAACAGGAGGTCAGGCACGGGCACACATCAGGAAGGGGTAGAAAGGCCTAGAAAAGTTACCAAGTGCTAGAAAGGACCTAGTTTGCTGAGCTTAGTAGTTCAGATTTTATTTTAGCCCGACGAGACAGTTTTGGGGAGGGGGAAGTTATTCGTGCTTTTCAGAAAGATCGCTGACTGGGGCACAGCGCTGGCCTCTCAAGCCCCCTCGGAGCCACGCTCCACCCCGCAATCAGTATCCCCTCCTGATCATGTTAACGCCACTCCCACACCCATCCTCCCTCCACCCGCGCGCCAAAGGTCCTTCACCGATTCCCATTCTCTCCAGGATAAGAACAAACTCCGCGGTCTGGCCCCTGCTCCTCCAGCCCCCGCCCGCCACTTCTGACCCATCCCCTGCCTCCTGCACTCCTCCCGCCACAGCTCCGCGCACCAGCAGTGTTATCTGAAACACTGCTGGAAAACTTCTCCACTTCGGATCTCAGGTCAACTACACCCTTTCAAGGAAGGCTTCCTTGTCTCTTAGGATAGGTCATTTCCTTTGTTAGATTACCTCAGAGAGGTGTTCCTTTCTTACAAAACGTATACTCTTGGCGCGATTGTATTAATCACTGCTGTCTCACCCATTAGACAGACAGTAGTCTCCATAAGAGCTGGGTGCACGTCTGTTTCTGCTCATCACTACATGCTTAGAGCCCAGCATGGCGTGTGGCACTTACGAGGCGATTGTTCAATATTACTGAATATTAGATAAAATATAAATTGGAGTAAGGATGCAAGTCAAGTACGAGTTTTGCCAGAGACCCTGTGAAAAATAATAAGGCCTGAACGAAGTCAGTAGTAGTGGGTAGAGGCGGAACTTTTGAGGCAGAATAAGGCTTGGTTAGCAGGACAGAATCAGATTATGTACTGATGCTGCAACAACTGGATGAAAAGCAATACTATTAATAAAAATGTGGAATATACAGGAGGAACCGCAGGTCTGAGGGAAAGAAGAAATCGCGCTTTATATAAACTTAGATTTCCATGAGATATGCAGGTGGCAAGACCAACAGGTAGGTAAGGCCCACACCTGGAGCTCTGCAGGGAGACACGGGCTTAAGGATTTGGAAGTCTCTGTTTACAGACAGTACATGGTACATAGTCGAGGCTGTGGAAGCATATAAATCCTCTACAGAGCGTGTACAGGACTCGATGAGAAGCAGGACATCGGAACCACGGAGAGGGCAGAGAAAAAGGCTGGTGGCAAAATAAGAAGAAATGATCAGAGAGGAGAGGCAGAGAGAGAAGGAAGAGAGCTAGATGCCCCAGAAGCCAAAGGGGAAACATTTCAAAAAGGTGTGGTTGGGCTTCCCTGGTGGCGCAGTGGTTGGGAGTCCGCCTGCCGATGCAGGGGACGCGCGTTCG
>NC_041228.1:65371478-65405873 GCF_002837175.3 Physeter macrocephalus | reverse complement strand
GCTGGGAGCCTGTGCTCCGAAACGGGAGAGGCTACAGCAGTGAGAGGCCCGCGTACCGAAAAAAAAAAAAAAAAAAAAAAAAAAGGTGTGGTTAATAAAGTCAAAGTTTCAATAGAGGTGAGTCAGGAAAAGAGCGCAACGGACAGGACGATGTAAGAAGTCATCAGTGGTCGCAGCTTGAGTGATTCCAACGAGGAAGTGAAAGCAGAAGCCACCTCACAGTGGAGTGCAGAGCACAAGGGGAACAAAGGGGTCCCCAGCGACAGATGCCAGGTCAAGATTTATGTCGTTTCGTGATGGGAGGCACTGAACTGGCGCGGGGGCAGTCAGCAAAGGCACCAGGGAACAGGGAGAATTTAACATGTCGGGGCATAATGGATGGAAAGATCTGGTAGGGACGAAATATAAGGACAGAGCTAAAGGTGGATCTTGAGCAGTTTTCCTCTTAGATCAGGCAGGCAGAAGGTAAAAATGATGAGATAGATAAGTTCCAAAAAAGGCAAGAAACTGAAGAAAATCCCTGTGCGGGGGAAAAGCAATGTCATCTGTTAAGCATAGCTGGGGATTCAAACGATGAGTATTTTTATAGTTCCTTTAGGGAAGGGAGCTGGCCAGGGAAAAGTAAAAAGATCCCCGGGTATTACTTTTGTCTGAGGTCAGAAACCTTTGACTTGTAACATTATCCATCAGCAAGAGTGCATGACTTTCTCTGACAACACTGAGCGCTCCACGAACGGGGAGGCACGGAAAAGGCAGACGGCAGGCTGCAACCACGGCCGGATACGTGCAGGCCAAGCAGGGAGAAAGACCAAGAGGGAAAGGGAGCTGAGGGCCTGGGGAGAGTGTGGACAGTAGTTAAAGTCTACAGGAAGAAAAGCAAAGCAACAAGGGGCTAATATACTGGAGAAAAGGAAAGGGGACCAGGCCCCACAAAAGCCTGGACCAGGTGGAGAGCTGGCATACGAGCAGTACACGTGGGGAGATGAACAACATGTAGGTTGCAGCTGAGTTCTGCTATTCTGGAGTTCAGGATCTGGAAATATGGCAGGCTTGTGAGATAAAGTCAGGGTATGGCCACCACAGTGAGCTGTTTCACTGGGTAGATACATAAAGATCACTTCCCTAGAAAAGGCAAGTAAGGCTTTTCTGTATTACATTTTGGGTCATTCACACGGATACGAGACAGCAGAACAATGACATGAGTTTCCAGGGTAACACTGCTTTCATGTGATTCTTTTTAATAAAGCTGACTGATTACTAAATTTTATGTTTTAATATCTTTGTTTAGATTTCATATATAAACGCACACACACTCCACATCCCTGTTTCTAATTTAGAATATGAGGTCACCACTACCATAGCTAAAAAAACTTTTTAAGTTTTTTTTACAAATGACAAGTGAAATTCTTCAAAAATAAATTTAATATCAAATTCCCAAAGCAACAAAAATTAGATTATCCTTTAATGCTAGGCTTCCAAAGAAAATTAAAATCTGGCTTCCAGCTAGCTTAGCATGTGACAGTAGCAGAATAAGAAGAGAAAAAATACAAACTACACACCCTAAAAATGTTTATAGAAAAATTTTTTAAAAAGAAGAAAAATTACACCAGTAATCATGCTCTTAGCCATTTCTAGGGGTCCTAAGCCTCATACCACAGCCAGCACTGCTTTAGTTAAACTAATATTACAGTTAATCAATAGTAAGACAAATTAGTTTGGAATAAAATATGCTACAGAAATATACAATGCACTCAAAAGTAAAAATGAGTTTATGACAATTTTGGACATTTAAGGCACTGCTCTCCATTTATAAGAAAAATATGAGACTTATTCAGATACATCTTAAACAGGTTACCACGACTCTAATGAATTATTTAATTCTGCATTGTATAGAGTATCATGAATATCATAATATTTCTTTAGTGGTCACCAGCTGGGGCTTGGTATCTTTTCTTGTCATACAGAGATGTTAACTATTTTGTACTTGTCAGAGGGAAGTGTGACTACTACATTGACTGGGTGTCTCAAAGATAAAGGCAATTTCTGAATATCAAATCCCACTTTCTCACCAGCTTATAGAAAATTAAGTTCTTAAAAAAAAAGGAGGAAAGAAAATGTTGGCATTAAGATAAGCCATGCTTAAAAATAAAACAAACCCCCAGGACTGTTGTAATTGTAAAGGTCCCCCAAACCTGGCATGCCACAAACAACCTGGACTCCTGAGTCTCTGAAAAGTAAATCCCTCCCAGAAGAAAATATTCCTCGTGGAAACCCCTAACTCCTCTTCTATATCCTCACTTTCAGAAAGCTTCCCAAGTATCTTTACATCTTTCAACTGTTAAATTTTCCTAACTCCAATATGAAGTCATTCATTATAGACCATGATGTGCAGTATGTGGACAGAAACTGACTGTACTAAAAACATGATTTCAAAATTCACAGCAATTTTTGATAACACAAACTTTCCTGGAAATTAAACTCTTCCAAATCTCCCAAACAAACTATTGCTTTATCAACCTTATCAGTATATATAATTTCTTTAGATGCTAACTGTTAGAACATTTTCTCACATAAAAATGCTGTCTTCGGGGGCTTCCCTGGTGGCGCAGTGGTTGAGAGTCCGCCTGCCGATGCAGGGGACACGTGTTCGTGCCCCGGTCTGGGAAGATCCCATGTGCCGCGGAGCGGCTCGGCCCGTGCGCCACAACTACTGAGCCTGCGCGTCGGGAGCCTGTGCTCCGCAACAAGAGAGGCCGCGACAGTGAGAGGCCCGCGCACCGCGATGAAGAGTGGCCCCCGCTTGCCGCAACTGGAGAAAGCCCTCACACAGAAACGAAGACCCAACACAGCCAAAAATAAATAAATAATTAATTAATTTAAAAATGCTGTCTTCTGTTTTTCGACTTTGATAAAAACCTAAGGAATAATGAGCTACCATTTATGGTATGCCTCCTGTAAGCCACACTTTGAACTAGCCATTATAAAACTTAGTTTAATTCTCAGAGTAATCTGATGAGCCCTATTTTACAGAAAAAGAAACAAGTTCTAAGAAGTTATATGACATGCCGTAGGCCACCCAGTTAGCAAGCAGTAGATCCCTAACTCCCTTTAGCTTCAGCGTCTATACTGATTCTTCATTTTGGCTAGTAATACAGTATCTGTTATTGCTTTGTCAATGTCACCATAAATCCTCCGACATTTCCTCAATATATTGACACAAAAGCCTGAACAGTTCTGCTGCAAAAACATTAACTTCTCTATTATTCTAGCATAAATACTGTCATTCTATAACTACATTAACGTTGACATTCAGCAATTACTTTATTATTAATTAATTAATTATTTTAAATTATTGGCCGTGTTGGGTCTTCGTTGCTGCACGCAGGCTTCTCATTGCAGTGGCTTCTCTTGTGTTGCAGAGCACAGGCTCTAGGCACGCTGGCTTCAGTACTTGTGGCACGTGGGCTCAGATGCTCTGCGACCTGGGGGATCTTCCTGGACCAGGGCTTGAACCTGTGTCCCCTGAATTGGCAGGTGGATTCTTAACCACTGTGCCACCAGGCAAGTCCCACAGCAATTACTTTAAAAGTCAAGTAGCAAAACTAATGCAGTGAATTTTTTCCCACAGGTAGATAACATGCTTTCAACTCCTAAAACTTTAACATATGGTAAGAAAAATGTAGTACAACCTGCACAAACTTCCTTCTGTCTACTACTTCAACATTCTTTTTTGAACTGACTTTAAAAACTTCTATTTAGATCTTTGTTGTGTCTATTTAGATTTTTTTTCCCCCCCGGTACGCGGGCCTCTCACTGTTGTGGCCTCTCCCGTTCTGGAGCGCAGGCTCAGCGGCCATGGCTCACGGGCCCAGCCGCTCCGCGGCATGTGGGATCTTCCCGGACCGGGGCACGAACCCGTGTCCCCTGCATCGGCAGGTGGACTCTCAACCACTGCGCCACCAGGGAAGCCCTGTTGTGTCTATTTGAATTGATAAATTTTACAGATGTAAAGGTGAAAATCCACTCACTGTTAAAAAATCATTGACATGTGAGGCAAGGTATAGGTGGTGAACTTCTCTAGAAATGTGGCAAGAGAACATGAAATATTTTACATATAAGCAACGTTATAACATTTCTAAGTGTCAGCACTTCTGATTTATATTCCATTTCATTCAACGCATTGCAAATACACCTTGCAGGTAACATTACTCCTAAATTATATCTTTAAAGACAGGGATTCTTACCACGTGTTGACGAGTTATGGCAAGCTTTACGGAACTGTTCAGTGTATTGTACACACAAAAGTATTACTTCTAACACCAAAGCAGAAAGTATATACAATTATAAAATTCAGAAAGAGAGTACAAATGTTTAGCATTGCCTTTCTAATATCATATACATTCACGTAGTTCTGTATAAACCGTGAGATGCCTTCTCACCATATCATCTGATCTCTTCAAACAATGGCTGTGAGAACAGCACAGGTGATGTTATTTCCTTATACAGAGCAGAAAAACTGAGGCTTAGCCTTGGGTCATTCAGTAGGTAAGTAGCACAGGCCCAGCCTAAATCGAACGATGTGACATATGTTAGTTCCCTTCTACCCTCCCTTTCAGGATACCTACACTACCTCCTTAGCAGTGGACTAAGTGGACGTAAATGACACTATCAAGAATCAAAAAATCTGTATCTAGATCCAGAAAAGCCCATTTGAAGAGAAGCAAAAAATTATTAAAATATTAAGTTACCTAATCATAACATTTTAAAAACCCACATGGGCTCCATTTAAACTATTTATTCAACTTTCGGTCACTGGCAGTCTCATTACACCAGCTTTTCTCAAGAATTCTTAATGCCACTCATTAAGCAAATATTTTGTAAGCATCTCCTAAATTTAGGCTTTGGAAATAGATTAGGAAAAACCCAAAATTTCTGCCCTCACTGAGGTTACATTCCAGGAGCGGGGAGACAATAAATAAGTAAAATAATTAGTGTATTTGGTGGGGCACAGGAGCTACAGAGAAAAATTAAAAAGGGAAAGAAGATAAGGAATGCGCGTGTGTACTGGGGAGCGAGGGAAAGGAAGCCGTAGGATGTTACACGTTCACCTTGCAAAGTTTATTACCCACATTCAACAGCTGTTAAGTAAGTCATCACAATACTCGCTACGTGGGATGATAATTTACACACTCCTGACATTTCCATCCTCTCCTATTTCAAGAAACAAAAAGAAAATTATCCGACGCCTCGGCACTGCTGTTCAGAACCCCGATTTCTGTATCAGACCTTGTTTCCTTAAGGAAAGATCAAGCGCTGGGGCAAAAAGTTCGATCACTGGTAACAATACCAGCTTGGGAGACAGGAGTTAAAACAATCGGGTGGGTGCGACTCGAAGCCCCGATCTCGCGGAGATCACTCGCTGCCCCGCGGCCACCGCCCTTCCAGTGGGCAGCGGACGCCGGGTTCCGTCGGTTTCACCCCAGACTCGGTGCCGCCGCGGCCCCCGCCCCCGTGCGCTCTCCGGCCCCCACGGCCTGGCCAGCCAGGCGCGCCGGCCATTGCCCAGCCCGCCCACCGCCCGCAGCCAGCTCAGCGTGCAGGGGCCGCCCCCGCCGACCGCCGGCCCCTTGCCGGCTGCCACGTAACCCTTCGCGGGAACCAGGAACTGCGCGGCGCGGCCGGCGGGAGAGGGCGGCGGCGGGAGGGCGGCGTGCGCGGCGGCCGAGGGGGCGACGCGGCGGCCCCGGCCCCTGCGGGCGCACGGCGGCCAGGATCCCGGGGCTCCGCAGCCCCAGGCCGGCTCGGCGCGGGGCGGGGCAGGTCCGCTCCTCCGGGCCCGGCGGCCGGCACCTCCCCCCACCCCGCCGGTGTCCCCCGCGGTCCCGGGCCGAGGGGCTGAGCTGGCACCCGGGGCCCGGGGAGGGGACGGCGGGCGGGAGATTGGGGCGCGGGCAGGGCTCACCTCGAACATGAGCCCCAGCAAGAAGACCATCGCCACACAGGAGACGATGTCCGCGTGATTCTGCAGGACGAATTCGTGGCTCAGGACCGGGGGGCTCTTGGTGCTCTTCTTGCGAATCGCCATGGTGAAGCCGCCTCCCGTGCCTGCAGGTGCTCCGCCCCGGCTCCGCTCTTCCCAGCTGCTCACCGACTCGCCGCCGCCGCCGCCGCCGCCGCCTCCCCCTGGCTGCTCCTCACAGCCCCGCCGCTACCGCTCGCTGGGGCTTCACTTCCCATCCCACAGCCAGTACGCAGCCGCCGGGGCCGCCCGAAAAAAAAAAAAAAAAAAAAAAAAAAGGCGAGCCCACAGAGGAGGCGAGCATGCGCACTGGGGAAACGGCTCTCTCTCGTGCCGCGGCCGGCCCTGCGAACCCACAGCGCCGCCTAGGGAGCGGAGGCCGTCCGCCCGGGGCCGGGCGAGTGTAAGAAACCTGAGCGGCTCCTCCCCTGCCCCGCGCCAGGGAGGGGGTTGGGAGTCTTTTGAGGCGCGAGCTTCCTGCGGTTACTTAACAGGCTGAGTCCGCGCTGCGGTCACAGGGCGGCCACGTGCTACGGCGTGCGCGGGTGCAAGCGTGCTTTCCGCCCTCTGTGCCACCCTGGCCTTGGGTGTCAGTGCCTGCTTCCACATTGATTGTCACTTCTTGAAAGCCACTGCCACCAGCAAAATAATCTAAACGTATGAGTACATCTTAACTACATAAGGGTAGGGGCATTCTTCGGTTTTAGCAGCTGCCTTAAAAGTTAACTTCAGAGTTATTTTAAACAAGCCTGAGGACTTGTTTCCTATTCTTTGTAGCCTTGAGCTAGTTTTCAAAAAAGAACAATTCCTATTTGGTCTCTCCTACCCATCCCCCAACGGGCATGCGGCTGAAGTAAGTTCATAAATTTGGGTTTACTGGCTTCATATTTATTATTAACGACACTTATTGGTAATCTAGGGAGATGATTTTTAAAAGTTTGTGGATTAGACAGATTAGACATGTCTTCCTCTTTCATATTTCTGCCCAAACCAAGACTCCTTGTATTCTTTCTCCAGATGAATTGTACCACTGTTTACCCATTTGCCAAATCTAGAAACCAGAGTCATCCTGGACTGATCCCTTTCAGCATCCTTCTATATCCAAATTATTACCAAACAAACCCAAGGCCATTCAGTACCCCCTTCCCTTTCCCACTGCTGCACTCTCAGGAGGGGACTCACCACTCGCCTACAATATTACAAGTCTGGTGAATGCCTTAGTGGTTTAAGAACATGGGTTTTTAAGTCAGAATTCTGTCACTCATTATCTGTATGATCATGGTTACTTATCTCCATGAGATTCGATTTCTTCATTTATTTATGTATTCATGCATTCAAAAAACTATTGGGCAGCTACCATATGCTAAGCACTGGGGATACAGAACTGAAGGAAAAGTACAATTGAACCTATTCTTATGGGCTTTCATTTTAGTATGGGAAGTGGATCTTTACACAAGATTTAAAAAGTGAAACATGTCTTAAATTGAGATGAGGGTCCTGGAGAAAAATAAAGCAAGGGGAATAGGGAAAGTCTGGGAAATTGCATTTGCCTGAAGACTTGAAGAGGTGAGGGAGCAAACCATATCATCAATAAAAAGGAGATAATTGTAGTACCTGTAGCCTACTTTAGCAATTAAATGAGATGATTCAAGGAAAGTGCTTAGTAGAGAGTTAGGTATAAATGTTAGCTATTATTGTTATTATTTTTTCTTTTTGGCTACGCTGCTTGAGGGATCTTAGTTCCCTGACCAGGGATTGAGCCGGTGCCCCCTGCGGTGGAAGCAAGGAGTCCTAACTGCTGGACTACCAGGGAAGTCCCAAATGTTAGCTATTGTTATTTTCCTACTTTCTGATCAAACAATTACTAGTTTTACCGACCTCCAAATCACCCAATTTCATATTAGAATGATGTTTCTAACAAAATTTTTCAAAATTTTTTGGTGGTTTCCCTTTTCCTTTATGGGAAGCTAGCATGACTAAATAGTGCTTTACGGTTTGGCTTCTGCCTACCCAGACATGCTCAAACCCTACCTCTATAGGCCCCAATCTCTTAGTACCAG
Source organism: Physeter macrocephalus (assembly GCF_002837175.3). Classification (NCBI taxonomy): domain Eukaryota; kingdom Metazoa; phylum Chordata; class Mammalia; order Artiodactyla; family Physeteridae; genus Physeter; species Physeter macrocephalus. Next base: position 65,397,794 of record NC_041228.1, on the reverse strand, counting down.
CACTACTGGCTTCCAAGTCTATACACATGATAGTCTGCTCTCTTCCCCCGCTCTCCCTGGCTTTGTGCTTGCTGCTGCTTCTGTCTGGGATGTTTTCTCCTCTCCCCTCATCTACACAGCACACGCCTACTGTTGCTTCAAATCTCATTCACAGGTGACTTCACTGAAACCTTTACTGACTTCTGTGGCCATCTCTAATGATTCAATTGCATTTTTAAAAATAGCTTTAATGAGATATAATTTATATCACGTAGTTCACCTATTTCAAGAGTACAATTTGATGATTTTTAGTATATTTACAAAATTGGGCAACCACCACCATAATCTAACTTTAGAACATTTTTATTATTCCCCAAAGAAAGACTTAGTTTTTGTTCTTGAAACTCATATACCTGGAATGGAAGACAATAAACAAGTCATTACCAATGTGATGGGTATTTTCAAGACTTGTTTGGTGAAGGGTGACATGGAAATATTCTAGGTCATTTGGAAATTAATTGTTCCACTAAAGTGAGTTTTTAAACTGAAATGGACTCTTTCAAACCTTAAAATTTAGTTATTTTTCACTCTTTTGTGAGAAAATACCCCCACTGGTGTTCTTTTCGTTGCATGAAACCTACCATACTCTGGACAGCTGTAGGACTTGGGATGGCCATTGGATTTGGCAAGACAGAGGATGTGAGTCTGTGGCAGTGTGGGTTATCCAGGAAATAGATGCCAAGACAAAGTTAGAATCGTAAGGGCTTCGTTGTCAATAACATTTGTGAAAAATAAATGGGAGAGGAGTCGGTAGGGAAAGGCTGCAGACCGCGATACGTGTCTGACACCTGTGAAAGGAAGGAGGGAGGGCCACCAGGAAGACCTCAGGCTGAGGTGCAGCCTGAGAACCTCCCGGCCAGCCTGCATTTAAAGTGAGACTAGTAAGCAGAGCCCCATAATTGTCCCGTGGAAGACGGTTGGAGTGGGGCTAGTTGGCCAGAGAGCAAGCGGTCAGAGGGTGGGGTGCTGGGGATGAGTCCTGAGGTCGTGCGGTCCTTGGCAATGAGACGGGAAGGGCGTGATGGAGGGCGCACGTCGGAAGCGAGGAGTCGAGGCGGTAGGAGGGGAGAGCGCCCTCCACACGCTTTATGGATGGCCTGTCGCCAGGAGGGACTCAGGGCGCAGAAGGGGAAGGGGGCGGGTGCTGACATCCGGCACGAGTGAAGAGGACGAAGAGGAGTCAGGAGCCTGGTGAGCGGGTGATGGTCGCGGTGTCGTGGGTAGTGAGTGGGTGGTGTAGTTGGAGGGTATGGGCTTCCAGAAGAGCGCGGATTTTGGGGCGAGGGGGGAGAGCTCTCTGTCGGCAGCAGGGAGGGGCATGGGCACCCCCACTCCTCCCCTCGGCTCTGCGGCCTCTTGAGGCTCCGGGGGAAGCAGGTTTCAGTTTCCAGTGAGAGCTGCCCCAGGTTTCTGTGCAAGAGGGTGAAGAAAATATGCAGAAAAGGGTGGAGGCTGTGGAGGGCTTGGCTGATGACACAGCTGGGGTTCTAGGGGATGCAGTGGAAGGGTGGGGGGAGGTTAGCTGAGGTCAAATCAAGGGAGGAAGAGCCACGAGGGGGAGAGAATGTGGTGATGGTGGATGACCTGGAGGTTCGCCTCCAAGGGGACTAAGGTGGAAAGGGTCCTGCCACATGGGGCAACTCTGCAGATGGTCTTTTAGGGAAAGTGGGGAATCAATTCTAATTTTAGCTTCCTTTTTAGGATGGGCTGCTTCAGAAGCTTATAGGGCGGGAGGCCTACCATTAAATCCTCTGAAGGTGGGTCATGGTGGTGGGGAAAGTGGTCTAAGGAGGCCCTCAGGGCTCTGGAGGCCTCTCTTAAGCAGACTGATTGCTCAGGTGTGTCCAGCTCTGGAGGCTATTGTGTGTCCAGCGTGGTGCTGGCTCCTATGTGTACAGACACTGTCTTGTGGGTAAGTGATGCTTCCGCAAATGTAGCTTGGATCCCGAAGTGCTGGGATTCTCAGGATATTTTTAATAATTTTAAAAAGGACGAAAAGAAGACTGTTTGAAATTTGGTCTATCCAGGAAAATCTGTGGCATAGGGTTGCTGTAATTATGAGAAATATAAAAGAAACAGAGAGACAATCTTTGCCCTCAAAGAGGTTATCTCTAGTTGGTCGTACAAGACATACATGAAAAGGAAAAAAACAGTTCTGAGAGGATGCGAATGTAAGTACAACAAGCATGTACCTAATAAAAGGAAGAACTAAAATGGGACTGTTGGATTTCAACAGCTCCTAGGGGACAAAAGAATGGAAAAGAAGAAACTAATATTTGTTGTATGACTACTGTGTTCCAGGTATTGATATTTTGCTTTCACATAAGTTACATCATTTAGTTTTCACAGAAACCCTATGAATGGTTGTTATTCTAATTTAAAAATGGGGAAACTGAGGCTCAGAGAGGTTAAGTAATTTGCCCAAAGTCCCAGGGCTGGCAACCTGTTTGTCTGACAAACCCATTCTGTTTCAGTATAAATAGTGCTCCAGGAGCTTCACTTACCAGGATGACCCTGAACTTCCAGAGAGCAATGATTCTCAACCTGATCCATGGCTCCTGCTCTGATGGAAACACAAAGCCCATTAAAAAAACAGAAAACAGGGCTTCCCTGGTGGCGCAGTGGTTGAGAGTCCGCCTGCCGATGCAGGGGACACGGGTTCGTGCCCCGGTCCGGGAAGATCCCACATGCCGCGGAGCGGCTGGGCCCCTGAGCCATGGCCGCTGAGCCATGTGCCGCTGAGCCTGTGCTCCGCAACGGGAGAGGCCACAACAGTGAGAGGCCCGCGCACCGCAAAAAAAAAAACAAAAAAAAAACCCCAGGTCATTTATCTGTTTATATGCTGTTGTTAAATCATTTATAGTAAATTTTAAGAATATAAAATTGCACTTGTCTTGTGAGGAAGAAATTGTATTTCTATGAGGAAGCGAAATCATTGCTTTAATAGTTGGAAATGATATAATTTTCTTGAGTATAAATTTTACTGCTATGGAAACTATAAGCCAAATTTATAATGCAGTGTTGTTACTCTTAGGAAAGATTGGTAAGAGAGGACACGTCACCCTTGGAGGGAGAGCCAACTGGTAATGAAAAGGCTGTGACCCAGCCAGATCACTCTTGGGTCCCCTTAGGGGCAGGACTGTGATCTTCTGACCTCTGGAAGCTTAAGGAACCCAAGATGGAGTGTCTATCCTTATTTAAACTATAACTTAGTTCACTTTATTTAGTCTCACTTTGTTTAGCACACCAAGGGCCTGAGTTAATGCTTTGCTGATAGATGAGAGATCAGTTTCAGAAAGTGGTGAATGCAAAGTGTAGAAATGGAAACAGGAAGTGTAAGTGATTTCAAGAAGTTTAGCTTCAAAGGGGAGGAGAGAGCAGGGTTGTTCACTAAAGAAGAATCAGGGAGTTAAGGTAGGTTCTGTGTTTGCTGTTGAATGATGTGACAGTTGATCATGTTTAGATACGAGAAAAGGGAAAAGAGGAAGAGGTTGAAGACACTGGAGAGATGGGGAGAGGTGGGAAAATGGATGGACCGAGGTCTTGAAGGTTTGGATCCTCCAGAACATAGCTAGAGGATTAACTTTACATAGGAGGGGACACCTCTTTTCACACGGAAACGAGGGAGGGACAAGGCAAGGTCAGCAGAGACAAAGCAGTCATGGACCTGAGTGGAGGTTCTTCTCCGCTGTGATGAGATCAGGAAGGGCAGTGCCAGGAAGACTGTTTTGAAGGAATGAGAGGGGAGTGACAGCCACAAGGGTGGAGGGAAAGATGGCCACAGGAACAGGGTGGCCCTGGAGGGGTTTGGACAGGAGGAGACTGTCAGCCCCACTAAAGGGGCTTGGTCGTTTGAGGGGAGGGCTAGGATACAGTTTAAGCAACTGGTCAAGGGAATGCTTGGTGCAGGGTTGGAGGATGTAGGGGGTTTCTTTATACTGGAGTGGATTATATTATTATAATTCTCCTAGATGCAAGGGACTGAAAAGAAGATTCACAAGATTCAGCGGATTCAAAAGAAAAGCTCTGGGGAATTGGGACGCTCTGTGGATCTTGGGAGCTAGAACCAGGTACTTGACCTCATCAGGACTCTCTCTCAATGTATCTTTTTTTCTGTCTTTTGTTTCAGGTTGGCTTCATTTTTCCCTATAGTCAATGGACTTTATTTACATGGCGGAGAACATTGTCACTTGCAAGTTTTATCAGAACAATCCCAAAGGAAGACCTAGACAAAGCTGGCTTGGTTGTATGATCATTTCTGGGTCACGTGGCCTATCTTGGTCACATGCATTTCCCATGGGTAGGGTAAGTGAGTCTATTATTAGAAGGTGCAGAGGAAGGGGTGTCGGGCAAATAAGAACGTGAACCAACATAGGTGTCCCAGGGAACATGGTGGGAAGGTTCTAAAGGTAGAGGAACAGCAGGAGGTGGTTGGATCAGGGGAGAAAAATCCAACAGTAGTATGACCATGAGTGAATGAGAAGACTAGATGGATGGGATAGAATAGACGGCTTGTATTTCAGGCAACAGCCAAGGACTCTGAAGATGTGTAGTAGGATGGATTTCTGAAATAAACTCAGCAGACACAGATAGAGGAGTGGTCTTACTTTGAGTTTGTTTCGCCTGCAAGAGGCTCTTAGTTCTCATGAACAGACAGGAAAATGGTGGTAGGTAAGTGGTTCCTGGGGAGATGGGTACATGAGGACACAGCAGCTGCAGATTGGGGGTATACTTCGCAAAGTAACTGTAGACTCACCTCTGCCAGGGAGGTCACCCAGTAGATCACTTTCACCTGAGGAGAATGAAATGATGAGAGCATCATTTGTGCAAAATGCTTTGCTCAACTGCTTCTAAAATTAGAAGGTCTTATACCTCAGGGAATTTGTGACTGGTGGGGCTGACATGATGTCTTGTAGCCATCAGAAAAATGGTGTATGGCTCGGTGCCTAGTAGAACCAAGGTCTTGGGGTGGTGGCCAAGGATTCTTTGGAGCTGTTTCCTTGTTTGCATCAGCCCTTGTGCTCAAAGACAAAGCTTACAGCACGAGTGAAAACAGTTAAAATGTGTACAGTTCTTTGCAGTCCCCCAAACACTGTTGATATATACATTATTAATTTTTGGTTTTTTTTTTAGTGTCCACAGTATTTGTTAATCGTTTATTTATCATGGGAAACTATTCCTTAGCCCAGATATTAGTAGTTCATAGTTCAGGAACACAGGTAAGTGACAAACTTCCATGGAACACAACCCAAAGAAATTCTTTATATTCCAAAATCACTTTGCCCTCTGAAAGATACCAGCCTTCCTCATCTCCTCAAAATCTTTTATGGAAGCATAATTTCTGTAGAAATCTGCATAAGCCTTCTTTCGTGGTTCAGCCACAGCAAACTTATAGAAAGCTGCAACTCCCAAGGAGACAACGAATGCTCCAACAATATGAAATCGCAGACGCTTGGCCAGAGGCCACGCATCTGAGGTTTTGTCAAAGAACTGGAAGCCATGGTAGTTTTTCTCCTAGACAGCTCAACAACGACGTCCTTGGAGAGCTACATTATTAATTTTAATCTCCTATCAACCAGGAACATAACGTTTTCCCTACTTCAAATAAGGAAGCAGAGGCTCGGTAAAATAACTTGTTTAAGATTTTACAACTATTAAATGTTAACTCCCAAGATGAAGAATGTGAATTTTTAAAGTTATGGTAAGATTTTACTAAAAAGTAAATATGGTGCTTTATGGAGCTTAATTGGTGTTAAGTCCAAGTGAAATAATCATAAGGGAATATGTGAATGTGTTCTGTTAACAACAACAATAAAATAATAGCAACTAATATTTATTGGGTGCCAAGCACTGTGATAAACACAAAGAACATTTAATGCAACAACTCATTGAGTTAGGTACCATTATCATTCTTTTTCTATAGATGAGGAATTGATTGGACAAATAATATTACTAAAGCATCACCACCACCACCATGATGAATGGAAACAGGAATGGGCCACATACTGGGAAATCAGTTTGTAGTAGTTTAACTCAGGAAATGAGCGCTAGGCCAGGGAAGAAAAGAGAAAGGGATAAATCCCTGAGACTATGTGAGAGAAACGACAGGTTTCATTCCTGTGAAGCAAGCCCCTTTCATTTCCTAGGCAGTTTATCTCACACCCACCAGCATTTTCTTTGGTCTTCAGATCGCATCTACATCCTCAAACTATAGCATGAATATTGCCTTGCTAAATGGTATGGGGCTTGAAAGAAATAGGAGTGATCCAGGACAGATTCAGCTGGGGACATGGGGGGAATGGTGATGCTATTTACCCAAATGGTGAGTTGGGAAGGAGAGGTAATCAGGACTATGAGATTGTGGAGTAAGCAGAAGAGATCAGTTTTAGATATACTGAGTTTCTTCACATTGATGTCTGGACTTTGGGAGACAGCTACATGAAGAGTTCCTGCAGACAGCAAAAGATTCAAGCTCAAGTATACATTTGGTGATGATGGTTAACACGACTAAAATGGATTAGCTCTTTGAGGTGGTGAATAAGAAGAAAGAAGAGCAACGAATTTAGTCTTGGGGGTGCCCGTAGCGAAGAGACGAAAGGGGATCAGGATCTTAATTTATATATATAGCATTTAATAACAGTGGTTTTCAGAGTACTTTTCTAACAGTAATTTCCCACGAAGCCTCCATAAACTCTGGATGATGAAACTTTTAAAAGCTCACAACATTCTTTCACTCTTTAATCCCAATAACAGATTTATTTTAGGCTTAAATGCTATTGCAAGGAACATGCTGGTCCAAAGGACAGTATTATTAGAAATTATTTCCTCTGAAGTTGAAATTCTTTAAAAACATACTAAATAAGACAAGTAATAAAATGGGGGAAGAAAAGGACAATGATTATAATAAAAATTGAATTCCAAGAAAAATTGCTATAAGACTAGCTTCCAGGAAGTCAAGGCAAAATGTGAACATGTTGAATTAACTAGATGTTTGTCCCATGCAGAGTGTATGAAACATGGTTAATTACCAGTATCGCATGGATCCTCCCTAACCTGGAGATTCTGGTGAGTGTGTCTGGCTTGGGGTCTGGGAAGCCGTGCATGTTTTCAAAGTTCCCCAGGTGATTCTAATAGTTAGTCAAATTTGACAAGCCCTAGTCTCATAAAGGAAATAGGCCAGTTCATATAGGAGAGAAAAACTTTTTTTCTAGCTCTGAAATCTGAGATTTCGTTCCATGAACACTGAAGAACACTGAATTATAAAGTACACACTGCCCTCGATAGCATTAAAAAAAAACAGGTAGAGATTTTATATGTGTGGATCTCACACTGACCTTTGATAAAATAAAAACCAACAACATAATACTAAATTATAATTCTGTTCGTGTGAATAAAGAACTATCTGGGTCAATGGGAAAAATGATATTCCTTGGTCCTTTTCAGGAATTCTGATTCAGTAAATCTGGTTAGGGACCAGAAATTTGCTTATTTGTAATAAGCACCCCACTTGATAGTGATGGAAGTGGTTCAAGGCCATATTTTTGCACCAAGAGAGTGGATGGTTAACAATATTCCTTAGAGTTTCAGGTTTAGATATAAAATCTTGAGATACACCATTTGTGGTCAGCATGTTCACCATTTTTGAAAACTGAAGCGGGGGAAAGAAGCAGGATTAATCTACTTCCACAAAGTAGGCTGGGAACACTTCTGTGGTATAAAACCAGAGAGCTTCTTTCAGTGAAAAATTTTCTTCAACCCTTGGGAAAATGTTAAAAGCATGGGCTGCATCATATGCCATTAGAATAGATGTTGGTCTCACTAAAAGGAAGAAATGGGTAATAGAATTGATATTCTATTATCACAGGTGATGATTTAGCATGCTCGACCTGCCATTTCCTTTCCTCCATTACCCTGTCACGCAATTTTTAATCACTGTTTACGTTATTGCCTATGTAAACTTGAAGAGTCAGGTAGTATTTCATACTTATTTCTTTCCTAGCATCATTCTTATTTTTTGGAATCAATAATTGCCTCATTTCCCCCCTCCGCCACCAGTATAGTTTTCTATTAACTGATTGTCGTTTCAGTTGCTCAACTAGAGTTGTTGTCTGACTACCAGCAGTTTTTTACCCCCAAAGCCTCAACCATCCCAGATAACGTTTCATTCCCCTGCCCGGGAGATCACTCTCTGAAGCCTCCACTTCCTCTTACTCCAATACGGAGCAGGCTTTGGAGACCCCTTTGTCTTAGAACTCACTTTTTTTTGTTTTTGGCCATGCTGTGCAGCTTGTGGGATCTTAGTTCCCCAAACCAGGGATTGAACCTGGGCCCTTGGCAGTAAAAGTGTGAAGTCCTCACCACTGGACCACCAGGGAATTCCCTTAGAACTCACTCTTGACAATTTTCTGTATTGGATTCGCTGTTGCACCTGTGGGCCTTCCTTTTTCTTGTTTCTCTGGAGTGCATTATCCAGCAGTTCCCTAAAGAGAGGTGCATGGCAGATGCACTTTTTGAGTCCTTACCTGCACACATGACTGATAATTCGGTTGGTTATAAACTTCTAGGACACAAATAATTTTTCCCTCAGATAGTTGTAGGCATTATGTCCTAAAATCCCTTGTTACATTTAAAAAGCCAGCGCCATTTTGATTCATGCTCCCTTCTAAGTGATTCTAACTGCCAGTCCTACCACCACACCCATGGCCTGGAAGCTTCTAGGGGCTTCTCTTTATTTCTGATGTTCTGAAATTTTGAAATGGTATGACTTGGTATGGATTGTTTTATCTTTTTTTACACTGTTGAGCACTTAGTAGACCCTTTCAATGGAAAGACTCATGTCCTTCAGTTCTGGGAAATCTTCGTGTATTCCTTCTTTGATAATTTCTGCCTATTTTCAGTTCTTTTCTTTCTGGACCCCTATTACTTTGATTTTGTACTTCCTGGTTTCCTTTTAAAGTCTTCTGTCTTTTTTCTTCTATTTTTCCATCTTTGTTGTTGTTTTCCAAGAACTTTCTCAACTTTGTTTTCCAACCGTTCTGTTTATTTTGGTTATATATTTTTATTTTCCAAGACTTTTCCACAGTTACTTTTCATAGTAATCTTTCTTATTTTACAAATTGTAATACTTTCCCTTATCTCTCTAAAGATACTAATAATTAAAAAAAATTTTCTCTACATTGACTCTTTACTTTTGCTTGTTTTACTCCATCATTTCTGATGTTTGATTTCTGTTTATATGAAGAGATACTGATTAGAAACTGTATATGTGGGTGAGTGTATGGGAGGATTTGTCAAATTGTAGGGAGATATGGCCATTGTGGTGGAGAACCTACATATAACTGTATGTGCAGGTTTTTTCTTTTTTTTTTTTTCCCCCAACCTGGGAGGATTTGATGAGGGGTTTTATAACAATGGTTCAAAGTGAGGTCTCTGACGAGATTAGGGTCTTGTGAGCAGGGCTTGTGCAGGTTTTTTCTCTAGATCATTCTCTCTCTCGAGATGAAATTTCCAATCTTCTACCTGGCATTCATCTATTTGGAAGCTGCTGTTCCTGGGACAGGTGAGGAAAGGGGAATGGAGGTCTACTGTTCTGACTTTTGCTTAACTTTTTTCTGCCTTTCACCTCCAAGAATAAACTTCAGTCTCTTTTTTGGGGTGGTGGTTGGCTGGCTGTGTAGCACTGGGGTCTGTTGCACATAATAAGCTTTCACTATGGGGACTTACCTGGTGGTCCAGTGGTTAAGACACGGCGCTTCCAATGCAGGAGGTGTGAGTTCAATCCCTGGTCAGGGAACTAAGATCCCACATGCTACGTGGTGAAGCCAAAAAAAAAGCTGTCACCAATCCCACTTAAAAAAAATTTATTTATTTATGGCTGCGTTGGGTCTTTGTTGCTGCGCACGGGCTTTCTCGAGTTGCTGCGAGCAGGGGCTCCTCTTCGTTGCGATGCTCAGGCTTCTCAATGCGGTGGCTTCTCTTGTTGCGGAGCACGGGCTCTAGGCGCGCGGGCTTCAGTAGTTGCAGCTCGCGGGCTCTAGAGCGCAGGCTCAGTAGTTGTGGCGCATGGGCTTAGTTGCTCTGCGGCGTGTGGGATCTTCCCGGACCAGGGCTCGAACCCGTGTCCCCCGCATTGGCAGGCGGATTTTTTTTTTTTAATTTATTTTTTTATACAGCAGGTTCTTTTTAGTCATCCATTTTGTACACATCAGTGTATACATGTCAATCCCAATCTCCCAATTCATCCCACCCCCACCCCCAGCCCTGGGCAGGTAGAATCTTAACCACTGTGCCACCAGGGAAGTCCCCAGTCCCACTTTTAGAGCAGAGCAGTACCTACCTTCTGCAGTATATGGTGCCTCCAACTCCTCATCTTCTCAAGGGGTTGTTAGGGTGAACTGGCCCTCTTCCCTCCTGCACCAATTTTTGCCTATAGTTTTATCACTTCCCTGACTCTATCCGCTGTCTTTCAAAATTTGGTTAAAATCTCTGCAATCTCTTCTTCGACGGTCTTCTCAGGTTTATATCTTTTACTATTATTTTTTATCTGTATCTCTGTAAACTTAATATATATTATTTTGGGGGGGGCTCTTGGAAAGGAATGGCAATAAACATGTGATCCATCTGCCATAAATCAGTACCAAAAATTAATTTTCAAACAATAATGCTTAATATGCTTTTAAAAACTGCCTATAATGTTAATGGATTTTAATATGGATTTGCTGGGGATTCAGAATTTTAGCATTTTTGAGCAGTCTTTCAGGATAAAATTGGTAAGCAGCAGCTACTTTTTTGAGAATTTAGTGTTATATAATTCAATAATGGATAAAATAAGCATAAACAGGACATAAGATCAGAGTCTGCATTTAACACTGTTGACTGTCCCTTTTTGGATGCCTCTCTTGGTTGCTGTCACGCCTCTCTCCCGGTGATTATCCTATCCTTGATCAAGCTTTCTTAATCGTCCTTGCCAATTCTCTTCCTTTGTACCCACCCCCAAGGTTGTGTACATTTACCCATTGCTTTCATGGCAACCTCAGGGCCGTGACTTCCTAATCTCTCTCTAACCCAGACTTTAATTCCAAACGTTTCAAAAGGCCCAGCATCAGAGCGGCTGGAACTAAGACTTTCACAATCAATATTTCAAACATGGAACTTTTTTCCCCAACAAAACCAAGTATCCTTTTAAGCCCCCCCCCAGAATGGAAAAGGGGGAAAAGCTTGATGAGTTTTCCTGCTCCAACAATGCCTGGAAATTGCTAGCAAGATTTAAGCTGGTGCACTGCGCTGGTGAGCAAGGGAGACTGGCAAGGGAGAGGGCGCAGAAGTTCAGCATTGGCGGAGTTAAGTAACACCCGCACTGAAATCTTTTCTCATTTTCTCTAGGATTCCAGCCTCCCTGCTACTAGTCAACTTTACTTTTTCTTTTTAAAAAAATTGTTTGATTTTATATTGGAGTATAATTGATTTATAATGTGTTAGTTTCAGGTGTACAGCAAAGTGATTCAGTTATACATATATCTATTCTTTTTCAGATTCTTTTCCCATATAGGTTATTAATTTTACTTTTTCTTGAAGTGACAACCTGGACATATGAAAATACTCGCAAATAACTTAAAAATACTCAGAAAGTCTCCCAGAAACACACAGAAAAGATTCAGGTTTCACAGAGTTGGCTGGGGCATCCAGTGAGCTACCGCAAAGAGCTCTGATTTATTTATCATCTATTTTACACACACTGGAAAGAAGGTAAAGCTATTTATGAAGGCATCAGTACTGGTCCCGAACACTTCTCTGAGCCTCTTCTCCATCTGAGAAGAGATCTCACCCACTGTGGCCACAGGGGCAGGCATGTGACCAAAGCTGGGCCAAATACAGAACCTCATGTTTCCCTGACCACAGGGACGGGTCCAAGGTATGGGTAATGAGCCAGTACAAGTCATCGAGTCCTTCCCCTAGGATTTTCCAAACTGAAGCTGGAAGAACTAGCTTTCCCTGCTGGTTATGAGCCCACAGCTGCCCGTAACCTTCACCATGTGAAGAAGCCAGTCTGCTGTTGGAGGCTCTGACCGCCCCCCCAACCCCCAAAAAAGATGTTTGGGGTTGTACTGATGGGATCCAAATCTTCATTCTTATTCACAAACCTGGCTTCACCTTCAACCTTCTCAGGTTGGTTAGCTGTGCCAACCAACTTTCCTTTTTGCTTACATTAACCTGCAACAAAATATAGCCCACCTATTTAGCCCCAGCTCTGTATATCTAAGTGCTTACCAGGTATCTCTCTTTGGATGTTCCCTGGCACTTCAAACTCACATCTACAGTACAATGTATCGTCCCTCTCTTACCCACTCTATGTACCCCATTTCCTGTATTCCCTCATCCTGGTTATCAATTCAGCAACTACCCAGCCGCCCAAGCCAGAAATCTATAGCTCTACTGGGCTTCTTCCTTTCCACCTGATCCCATCCCTCAAGACCTAATAGGTCCCTAAATTCTATTCCTCTGCTTAAATATTTCTCATATCTGTTGCTCTGTCTTCTACTACCTTTGAGACTCCTTTGGCTTCTTTGTTCCCTCCCCTACTGTGCTGAAAAGGCCATCTCGGAATACTTACCCCGTGTACTGCCCCTGTCGAATGGGGTACCCTTCTGATAAAATTTCCTGGGACCCTTCTGGTCCCAGATGATTGGTCTAGAGCAGTTACCATAAGGGCTGGTCAGTAACATATAGGACAGGATGGCGGGAGAGCTCTCCAAAAGGGATACAGAAGATTAATCACACCAGTCAGGTCCTCTTGTATGAGGAGATCTGAACCTGAGACACCTAGAGAGCTATCTGTTTTGCTATCCAAAACAGAAGCTGAAGTATTACAGGGAGAGGGCAGAGGTGATGATAAGGAGAATGCAAAAACTCTTTTGAGTAAATAGAAAATGAGTAAGCAGAAGCTATGAGTAATCTACAACCTCTGGGTGTATTGAATGGGGGTAAAGTAATTGGCTGGAGTGATAGAAACAAAAAGGGGAGCAAAATTACCATCGTGGTCGGGGACAAACTCGCTGTTGAGGAGACAACAAAATAATACTAGCCCTGTCCTGGACCACCACCTGCTTTCCAATTGCTAAATTGTGTATATCCATCCTGTGTGGCTGGATGACAGCACACTGGTTCCTGTGAGTTTGTGTTCCCAGGAGATGCTTCTTATCCTTATGACCTCAGCCCACAGATACTATACAGTATAGTTTAGTCACATAAATTAGTTCCCCAACCACGTGATGCTTTGCCACCTATGTGCATACACTATTTCTTCCAACTAGAACAATCTTCTCATCTGCCAAACAGATACCCCTAACTTCGTCACCTGGCTGCCACTGACTCATCTTTCAAGACTGGGCTTAGCCTCCTCCTCTAAGCAGCTTTCTGAAACCCAACCACGTTACACACTCTTCCTTTACTCCAAACAAACTTACTGCTACTGCATATTGTAATTGTGTGTCTCCACAACCAGATGAGCTTCTTTTGAGAGCAGAGATGCTATTTTGTTCCCCTTTGGATCCCCAGCGTCTGGCCCAGTACCCACACAAGGCAGATACTTAGTGGATGCCATTGTTTTTGATAAAGCTCAGTTGCCTAGACTCATTCAAGAGCCAAGTTTAATAACCTTCCTTCATCACCCCTCTTTCAACAGATGCACTTGCAGCTTAAACTGTGCCATGGTACCTTAGAAACACAATGTCGCCGCAGCTTTGTGTATTCGGTTCCCCCAGTTCCGAATGCCCTTCTCATCCCTGTACCCTAATGCGTTGTGGTTGTAATTTGCATTTCCCTCATGATTAGAGATGTTGAGCATCTTCTCATGTGCTTATTGGCCATTTGCATATCTTCTTGGGACAAATGTCTTATCAAGTCCTTTGCCCATGTTTGAATTGGGTTGTTTTTTGTTGTTGAGTTCACAGTCATTTTGTAATATGGAATGGTTTCAGGAACACAACAGGTCTCCAGAGTTTAGAGTGGTATGAAAATTCTAGGGGCCTCTGGAAAAGGGGCAGGAAGAGGTAAGGATGTTAGAGAAAGTTTTTAAAGAATTTTTAAAAAGTCTTTAGAAAAGAGAAAAGAAAGTATACTTTCAGGATTCTGAGCTCATTTTTGTATTGTCATTTGGCAACCTCACGGGTTAAATAAGCATTGGTGGGCGACCTTAGAACCTAACTACTATTTATTTTAAATAGGTATGCTTGTTGCTTATCTATTTTTTAAAAAATTATTTTTGGCCGCACTGGGTCTTCGTTGCTGCACACGGGCTTTCTCTAGTTGCAGCGAGCGGGGGCTGCTCTTCATTGTGGTGCGTGGCTTTCTCATTGCGGTGGCTTCTCTTGTTGCAGAGCACGGGCTCTAGGCACGCAGGCTTCAGTAGCTGTGGCATGCAGGCTCAGCAGTTGTGGCTCATGGGCTCTAAGAGTGCAGGCTCAGTAGTCATGGCGCACGGGCTTAGTTGCTCCGCGGCACGTAGGATCTTCCTGGACCAGGGCTCGAACTCACGTCCCCTGCACTGGCAGGTGGATTCTTAACCACTGCGCCACCAGGGAAGTCCCCTAACCACTATTTAAAAACACTTCTTATAAAAAATTCTATCTTATAATATTCTAATTTTAAAAACTTTGGTATATAATTCATATATATGTTGATGACTATATATGAAAACCTAAATTTGGAAAGTAAGTTGGTTGTACTAATGTATTACAGAAATAATTATTTATATACAATGACTTTAATTGGGAATTTAATATTTTTCTATTACCAGAAGTTGATTTACATGAATCATTTGTGGGATGCCACTATGAGAAAATATACATGATACAGAGGTATAGAACTGATATATAATCATGATATAGTTGATAGAAATATGAAAACAAGCCTGTAATCTACAGATATAGACAAAGGTTGCAGAAAAGGAAGGATTACGCTGAAATCTGTGCTGTTAATTGAAGCAGCTAGAAAAAACAGTATTACTGACCACTGGTAATAGATAAATAACCTCTAAGAATAATATCCAGTTTAAATGACATAATTTTTATAACTTTAAAAGAAACTTATTTTATGTATTGAAAATGGATAAACTGTTGGATTTTGAATTTTTGGTAAAATGTTTTAAGACCTAGGTGAGACAAATAGCTAATATTATAGGTGCAACATGTAATTTACATACTTTAGAATAAGTATGATGTTATTTTAAAGTATACTTAGGATTATTTTCAACGTTCCACATGCTATATTCTCTGTAAATAATTAATAGTTAACAAAACATACCATTCTCTAAAAACAAAACAACAAAATCTTTCTTTAAGCTGAAACTAAAGATGAGCTTTCCATTTCTCCTCAGGATCCATGTTGCTAACTGTGGAAAGAAAGTTACAGAGTAAAAATTTAACAAAAGATGAGCAAATCACTAGATTTTAAGTCATCTTGTAACTAGAAAAAGCATTAATTCCTAAAATAATTGTGTTGCTCAATATAAAGTTGGGGTTTTTCTTGGGGGGGTACATATAAAGATGTTGCTGAAGTTTCTACACAAAGTCCAACTTTGCACCTCTTGCTTTTTAAGGATCAAACTTCTAAGATTATTAACTTGACAAATTAACTTAACACTAGGGGACAATTACAGAATTACTGCTTTAACATCTTTGAGTTTGCTACCTTTACTGCTGCTAGACCTTTGGCTGTTCCCAAATCTTCTATCGATACATGTAAAATTCTTCGTGGTCGTGTGGTCTGGGAGAGGAGAAGCTCTCTTCCCGCTACACGCCCGTGATTGTCTTTCTGGTGGGTGAGGACTGGAACCCCCACGCGAGATTCTCATTCCTGTGGAAGCTTTTGTTCTAACCTGTGATCCCCTGGCCTTTTGCTACTGACCCTTCCTAGTGACTGTCTCTCCAACTTACGGGGACATTCAAGGGAGAACTCTGGTGGGTGGTGTTTTTCCTCAAAGGAAACTAGTTCATTTGTTAACAAATATTTTAAGTGCTGGTAATAAAAGAACTAAAATTTGGAAGAATACTTACATATTTTTCCTTCCTTTTCTAATTTTTTCAAATGACGTAAGATGTTATGTTCGGCCATTTTATGTAAATGCTCAGGAGTATCCTCAAAGAAAAATGAGAGTGAAAGTAAAGCATTTCTTTTTAAAAGAAGAACAGAGTTAATCTTTTTGAAACTTTTAAAGAAAAAAGGCAAAATAATACAGTATTAATTCAAATACAGTTTTACAGAGTAATACTCAACACTGTTTCATCTTATATATGTCTTGCTTTGACTATGTTATTAGAAATATACTTATAGGCAAAACAGACTGTAAGCTCCATAAAGACAGTACAGTAGCAGCATCTGTTCACTACTGAATACCCAGTGCTTAGCAAAATGGCACATAGTGGGAACTCAATATTTTATAAATGAATGAATAAACATAAAAATTATTCTGGGTAGTTTTGATGATTCTACAGACAGTTGGCCCTATGGTCTATTTATTAGGTTACATGATAATGTCTTTACACATTTTTATTAAAAGTATATATGTTTCCACCTTAAATCTTACAATTTTTCCTTTATTTTTGTCAAGCTAGTAATATAATATTGACAACTATTATCTGAATGGTAAACAAAATAAATATTCCTTTTATTCTTTTTTCTAAGTATATATTTTTAATTTTATTGGAGTATACTTGATATACAATATTAATGTAAGAACGATATGGTGCTTCACGATTCTTAAAGGTTATAGTCCATTTAGTTATTATAAGATATTGGCCTTATTCCGTGTTGTACAATATATTTATCTTCGTAGCTTACTTTATACATGACAGGTTATACTCCCCTACCCTTTTATTGCCCCTCCCCCTTCCCTCTCCCCACCGGTAACCACTAATTTGTTCTCCATAGCTGTGAGTCTGTTTCTTTTTTTGTTATAGTCACTAGTTTGTTGTATTTTTTAGATTCCACATTACAAGTGGTAACATACAGTATTTGTCTCCTTATATTCTTTAAATAAGAATTTTCCTCAAGTCAAGCTTCTTGACTAAATTTACTATCTCCATTTCTCAGCTCCCTGAAAATGTTTTGCAAAGATCATTGAATTATATTTTAATCAAAATTCAAAGAATTCTTTTCAGTCCTCATTTTACCTGAAATCAACTGGCTAGTCTCTCCGTTTGGAAGAACTCTTCTCTTTTCCCTTGGTTATTCTACCTCTTATGATTTCATCTTCATCCTGGATATTCTTCCCCCATTTCTCTTCAATACTGATGTTCATGATGAATTGTATCATTGACTCTCTTCTCTTTTTACTTGATCAACTTGTCACCGCAACATCATGTGTTAATGATTCCCAAGCAGAAAGCTCCGACCCCAAACTCCCTGAAGCTCCAGTACCATATATTATATCCACCAGTGTGATTTTCTAGGTCTAATTATGTGACTCCCTGCCTAAGATGGGTGGTCATTCCCAGCTTATTGGCTGAAGCCCACATTTCTTTAGCATGGCAACCAAGGGCGTCCCCTGATCTGCCATGCCTGCCTTTCTTGCCTCATTTCCTGGGACCCCCTCCCTGCCCATCTGCAATATACATTCTGGGCTCCAGTCAGATGCGTTTTCTCTGTGGGTTTTCAAACACACACACGATGCTTTTGTGACTCCCAGTGTTTGAACACATCTTTCCTTCTGTCTAGAATGACTTCTCTTCTCCTGTACTCTGGCCTTACTCCTTCTTCAAGATCCGATTCAATAATTAAATTTCGGAAGCTTTTCTGGACAAGCCTCATCACCCTGCATCTTCACCAGGCAGAAATGACTCCTCTTTCCTTTATGCCCTGACGTACTGTGTATGGGCCTTGCAGGAAGCTTGGTGTGATAGAAAAACACAAGATTTGAGTATCTGACTTCTGCCATTTGAGTGTGTGACATCTGCTAGTTTTGTGCCCTGGGAAAACTTACTTAACTCACACTTTCTGAGTCTATTTTTAATCTGTTAAGTTGGAATAACAGTATCTTTATGCAGTGAAAATTCAAGGTACTTGAAATTAAGTACTTCAAATTACAATTGTAAATGTGAAGCATCTAGTACAGTGTCTAACATATAATAATGTGCTCAAAAATGGGAGCTATTACGATACAGCCAGAATTACAAGAATCTGTTTAACATGTCTGTCTTTGCTAAACCATGAGTCCTTGGAGGACGGGGATCTGTAGTCATCTTTGTGTCTCTGCACCTAGTCCAGTGTGTGGCACATGAAGGCATTCAGTAAACAGCTGTGGAATGAATAAATGTCTCTGCAATACCTAAGGCCGTTCTATATGTGACAGGTGCTTCACACATGTGTGCAGTGAACACGTCTCTGCACACGTCTCTGAATGCAGAACCAGCATTTCTGAGGCCTGCATAGTCACTGGATGACCCATCTGTGAGGGTTATCAGAGAGATCTGCTGTCTGTACTGGGGTTAGAAAAAACTACCCATGTTTCAATGTATAGTCTAGAGTGGCCAAACTTTAGTATTATGAGGAAATGAACTCTTTCGCAGAATGTAAACATTTACATTACGCTTTTGCTCCTGGCACTTTTTATTGTCAGCCCTTTTAATCATTCATTCCTCCCTTTTAAAACAAAGCACACTGAGATACCTGGTTTTTGATAAATTAGGACCATGGGACATTATGGTCCTTTACTAACTGAAACTGGCCCAGGTTCCTTTTCAAGCTCATCTTTAGTTATACTCTCAGGTATCTTATGGCCACACAGGTTATGGTAGTGGGAGTTTTAAAACCCAGATAATTTTATTCCATTCTTAACCCCGAAGCAGGTATCTAATAAACATTTGCTGAAAAACTGAATCATACTGATGGAGTGCCACACAGTGCTGTCACACAGTGATGTGCCCAGAGGCCACTGAGTGAGGGGCCCTCTCTCTCTATACTAAGTGGCTCTACTCATGCCCTTCTTCATGGCCTTTCTCCCTTTAATCTGTTGTTAGCATTGCTACCACTTCTCACTGCTGTTATCCCAGTAGCTGTCTCTAGCAGATCGCCCCTTACTTGCTGCCGGTCAGGACACCAGACCATCAAGATGGCTGGAATACTACACAAATCATAACAAAGATTAACCGCCAGGCTGTTGGCAGTGATCTCCCCTACAGAGTGGAGTATAAAAGGCTTAATAACGGCTCAGGATGGTTATTTTTGTTCTGCGGGCCAGTGTTTGTCTAACTTCTGTGTTCTAGAAAGTTGAGATTGATGGTCTCAAATCCATACGAGTGACATTACTTAAAAAATTAACAGACTCATTCTGCTCTGGGATGTGATGAGTTTACCACATCTATAGTCTACTGAATAGATTATTCTATTAAAATTGTGGCTTTGAACAAATAAGATAAATGAAAATTACCTTGTAAATAACTTTTACAAGATCCATTGCTGTGAATGACTTTTCAAAGTTCTCATGAAATAATGTAAGAATTTGCTGTTCTCGGATATTTCTGTGAGAAATGTATTGTAGAATTTTAGCTTCGGCATTATGGATTACTGGGCCATGTCCTGCATCAGAATAATTACAAAAATGATTTCAACCAGATAAAAAATTTTAAGTACAACTGAAGTTACTCTATTTAAAAATATTTCATACAGCATATTGAAAAAGCATACTAAATACACGACAAATAAGAATTATCTGGAAAACTATACAGGTAATAAAAGATTTAAAAATTACATATAATGCCAAAAACCATTAGATAATTATATCAAAATCTATATAAGGTATTATCGTGTTCATTAAAAGTTAGAAAATAAAAATTTAACAATAAAAATACAGCAATAAAAACAGTAACCACAACAGTATTAATAGGTAATATTTACAGTGTTCATTATCTGCCAGACATTGCTCTAAATGCTTAATATACATTATTCTTACAAGAATCCCATGAAGTAGGTATTGATACTTTTATTATCCTCTTTGTACAGCAGAAACTGAGGCATAGGGAGGGTAAATAATCTCCCTACAGTTACACAGCTAAGAAGCGGTGGAGCTGGGATTCTGATTCAGGAGCTTTTAACCACTCTGTGCTCTTAACCACTATGCTTATCCAAGATTGAAAAGGGGGAATGTAAAAGGTAGCTTCATGTAAGTGACCAAGAGCTATTAAAAATTCACAAGAACCACAAGAGAACTTTAAGAATCTTATGTATAGGCTAGCAATTCAGAAATGTTGATAACCCGGATAAAGTTATACTGGAATTTACTTGCTCTTTAGGACAGTGAAAATGAATATATTACACAAACCTGCAAGAGGGTTGAGAACAAAATACCAGAAGCAGACAAACCTGTTAGGTAAAGAGCACGGGCTTTAGGATACCAACTATCATTTACTAGCTGTGAGGCTGGGATAGTCTATGAAATCTCCGAGTTTATTTCTTCAGCTACCTGCTTCTCTGGGACTTGGTGAGGACAGCTCTGTGAAGGTCCCTGCACAGTACCTGGTGGGCAGGGTAGCAGGCTTTAATATATGGTGGCTATGGCTATAGACCGTCATTGACATATGAGCTCCTGCTGTGCCAATAAGCCAGTTCACTGGATTCACTAAAGCCAACACTCCAAGAACCTGCACTGGGCAGGCTCTCATTAGCTTTATTCCAATGTGGGTGCATCAAATGTCTACTGTCTTCTCTTTCAAAATAGCTGTCATTCTCCACTCCTTTTATGCACAATATTAATCCAAATGCCCAGCCTCACTGTATGTTTCCTATCCCCTCAGCAGTGGGAACTCATGAGAGAATAGGAAGGTACTGAAGACACTGTATTTACAGATCTTTCCATGGCTCTTTGGTTAGGAACAAGTTGGAAGGACTTAAAAAATTAAGTAATCAAGTCTCTTTTTCCTTCTGAGGGCCTCTTGTTGGGTACTGTATCTTTCTTAGCTTTCAGGATGGAGGAGAGATTCGTATTGTAAAGCAGGGCAGTGATAGCTAATATATTAACAACGGGTTTCTTTTTCTGGAGAATGGAAATAAATACACAATTTTACAGTTGATATAGAAGCTACTGATATTTCCATATAGTGAGTTAAAAAACTAAAGCTCAGACATCAAATGTTACCCAAGGTTGGTTACATAGCTAAAATGTAGTCCACAACAGAAATCAAGTTAACAAAACTGAAGATAGCTTACGGAATGAAAAAAATTTTCTTGTTCCAGTAAGTTTATTTCATTTGTTTAACAGTTCTATTAATAGCTGTGCAGATGTTAAAAAATAACCCTCATATCTTTTAAATAAGTTATTAATACAACTCTTGGTCTTCTTTTTCATTGTATTGCTAGACAAGACTTAGGGGTGTAATTTAGAAAGAAGCAATTTATGTGTATCTCTTCAAGGCTGAAACCACAAAGAACACACACAGACAAACCAAAATGAATCTTCCTCATCATTTGACACAAATGGCTTGCTAGATTAATAATATTACCCACCTGGATATATAACTTTAGCTTTGATTTTTAATAACTCTTTTAGGGAGCTCATATAATCATAGAGGTCTTCAAATATGGTTGTGCCTTCCCCTAGGATGCAATCTCCAGAAAAGAGGGCATTTTCCTCTTCTAAAAGTAGGGCCATATGATCATCAGTGTGGCCAGGTGTGTATATAACTCTGGTTGAAAGAAGAAGGAAGAAATAGTAACAATTATGAACTCCTAGGCTTAGAAGAAATTTTGAGAAGTAAATTATTTTCTGTCTTTATCTCTGGACAAGACACGAATAAATGATGTCAGTAAGTTTTAAAAATAGCTCCTTTTTCTCTTGTGGCCCACTGCAAATTATCATCAGAAAATTCTCCCCTTTAGCTAAATCAAAATTCTCACTCTGAAGTGCAAATTTAATACTTTTGCCACGTCTTCTTTCTTATTTTGTAAGTAATAAGTACTGATTACAACAAATTTGGAAAACAGAAAAGGAAAGTAGTTGAAGGAGATAAAAATCACCAATCATTCCACTACTCAGATAGTGCTCTTATTAAGAACACATTTTTTTCAAATCTATATATGTATGTATATATGTGTATATACATACACACACACTTTATGGTAAGACTATGAGAAGAAAGTGCTTTAATATGTTGCTGGTGGGAGTGAAAAAATGGTATAACCTGTATGGAGGGGAATCCGGCATTTTCTAGCAAAATTACACATGCATTAATCCTTTGACCTATCAATCCCACTGCTAAAATTTACCCTGAAAAATACACCTTTACAAATACAAAAAAATACATACAACTTATTCATTACATTATTTGTAATGACAAAATATTAGGAACAACACAGATGTCCACCCATAGGGCACTATGGATAAAGTATGGTACATCCACACAATGGAATACTATGCAGCCATCAAAGAGAATGAAAAGATCTCTATGAATTGAGATGAAGTAATTTGCAGGATATACTGTCAAGTGATAAAAAGCAAAACACAAAAGAGTGTTCACAGTATGCTCTTCTGTATCAGAAAGATGGGGAAATAAAAGCATGTATGTATATTAATTCCTTATATTTGGAAAAAGAGTCAGGGAGGATAAATAAAAACGTATGAATATAGCTGACTATACGGGGTAGGCAGGTGGGGTGTAGGGAATAGAGATGCAAGCAAGACTTCTCTGATTAGAACTTTTAAAAAGTTTTAACTTTTTTTTTTTGATGTGTATGTGTGTGTATTTTATTATATATTAGTCTCTTAAATCAAATAGAAAACAAAAAGTGGAGCTACAAGCCAAAGTTACGATACTACTAGCTTTTCTCATCACCCGTCTATCTACTTTTACCAGAGATCTTTATTTCTTCATAAGGCTTTGAGTTACTGTCCAGGGTCCTTGACTCCAACCTGAAGAACTCCCTGTGGCAGGCAGGTCTGGTGGTTAAGAACTCTCTCAACTCTTGATTAACTGAGAATGTCTTGATTTCTCCCTCATTTTCAAAGGAAAGTTTTGCTAGATATAGGATTCTTGGTTGACGGTTTCTTTCCTTCAACACTTCAAGTACGTTGAGCCATGCCATCTGGCCTCCGAGGCTCCTGATGAGAAATCTGCTCATGACCTTCCTGGCAAATCTTCTCTCAGCTTCATAGACTTTCATAACGTACCGTATCGTGTCTTATGCAACAGAACATTTTGTATAGTATTGTGAAGTCAGTTAAGTTGTAACATTATTTTGAGACCAGAATTTAAGGAAAAGGAATTGAATATTTCAAGTGTAGACATTATGAGGTCTTTAGAATTATTACACATTTTCAAACTAGAAATAAAAAGGCCACTGAAGTATCCTACAGATTTTAATTTATAACAAAGTGAATACCAATATCTAATAACACACGTAAAGAAAAATTTCTTTGGGATCATTTTTCCTAAGTGTAAAGGGGCCTTGAACTCAAAAAGTGAGAAAACCAGTGTTTTATCCCCAGCTGTGATGGGTCCATTTCTTGCTCTGACCTCACAGGGCACCACTGTGATGTACTTCACAAAAACCCTACAAAAGAGCCCCGCCGGGCCCAGGTTTTTGGTCCTTAGAGCCCAGGAAGCTGCTTTTGGTGACCTGACGGCCTTGGACCCACAGTTAGCTTGTTTTTTCCTTGTTTCTGCCATTTTGATTTTTTTTCTCTTTTCTCTACTCTTTTTTATTTTTCTCATTTTTCTTTCTTCTTTGCCTTTTTCTCATTTTTCTTTATTTTTCTCTCTTTATCATTTCTTAGAGTTTAAAATTTTTTCTTCTCAATTTTTTGGTGTTTCTTTTCCATTTCTTCTGCTTTCCTTTCTTTGTTCTTTTTCTCATTTTTATCTTAATTTTAATTAGTATTGCTAGATTAGTACAGTTGGCATAGTCAGTATTGTTGGTATAGTTAGCGTAGTTGGTATAGTTAATACTTTATTAGCATAGTTAGTGTAGTTAGTACTAGTCAGCGTTGTTAGTAGAGTTAGCATACTTAGCACTGTTAGTACAGTTAGCATTGCTAGTTAGTGCTGTCAGTCAGTGTAGTTAGGTCACAAGGATGCAGGGCCTCACAGCCAACTCTGCTGACGAGGAGGCTCGTATTGATGATTATGAGATCCTCCACACCATTGGCGAAGGCAGCTTCGCTAAAGTGAAGCTGGCCCGGCACATTCTGACCGGGACACAGGTGGCTGTCAAGGTCATTACGAAAAGGCGTCAGAGCTTCTCAACTTTCCAGCAGCTACTTTTCCGGGAAGTGCACAGTATGAAGGCTCTGAATCACCCCAATATTGTAAAACTGCTGGAGGTGATTGACACAGAGGAGACAATGTTCTTAGTAATGGAGTACCTCAGTGGTGGGGACATGTACACCTACTTAAGCACACACGGCCGTATGACAGAGGCACAGGCCCGAGGCCTGTTCCAGCAGCTGGTCTCCGCTCTGCAACACTGCCACCAGAGAGCCCTCGTGCACCGGGACCTGAAGCCACCGAACCTCCTCTTTGATGCCAACATGAATATAAAGCTTACAGACTTTGGCCTCAGCAACAAGTTTGAAGACACCGGGAAACTGGACACGATCTGCGGCACACTCCCGTATGCTGCCCCGGAACTCTTGCTGGGGCAGAGCTACAGCGGCCCTGCGGTGGACGTGTGGAGCCTGGGAGTAGTGCTCTACAACATGGTAACCGGGTCCCGGCCCTTTGTGGGAAAAGACTTGCGGGAGCTGCAGAAGCAAATCTTAAAAGGGCAATGCCCCATCCCAACTTACCTGTCTTTGGAGATAAGGAGTCTATTACAAAAAATGATCGCCCTCAACCCCAGTGACAGAGGCACCTTACCTGACCTCATGAGGCACCCATGGGTGAATATGGGCCAGAAGAAGCCACTCCAGCCACCCTGTGAAGAGGACCCGGAGGTGACAGTGATGAGGACTTCGGACTTGATGTGGGACGAGATCCAGGACCCAGGAGAAGGCAGTGTGAGCTCCAAGAAACCAATGGTGGGGTCCTCCATCATAGCTGCAAGGCCCTTCTCTTCCGGGGACCTCAGTGGCAATGAACTTAATATTGTAAAACTGCTGGGGGTGATTGACACGGAGGAGACATTGTTTCTGGTAATGGAGTACCTCAGTGGTGGGGACATGTACAGCTACTTGAACATACATGGCCGTATGACAGAGGCAGAGGCCCGAGGCCCGTTCCAGCAGCTGGTCTCCGCTCTGCAACACTGCCACCAGAGGGGCATCGTGCACCGGGACCTGAAGCCACCGAACCTCCTCTTTGATGCCAACATGAATATAAAACTTACAGACTTTGGCTTCAGCAACAAGTGTGACGACAGCGGGAAACTGGACACGATCTGCGGCACACCCCCGTGTTCTGCCCCGGAACTCGTGCTGGGGCAGAGCTACAGCGGCCCTGCGGTGGACGTGTGGAGCCTGGGAGTAGTGCTGTACATCATGGTAACTGGGTCCTGGCCCTTTGTGGGAAAAGACTTGCAGGAGCTGCGGGAGCAAATCTTAAAAGGGCAATACCCCATCCCAACCTACCTGTCTTTGGAGATAAGGAGTCTCTTACAAAAAATGATTGCCCTCAACCCCAGTGACAGAGGCACCTTACCTGACCTCATGCGGCACCCATGGGTGAATATGGGCCGGAAGAAGCCACTCCAGCCACCCTGTGAAGAGGACCTGGAGGTGACAGTGACGAGTATGCTGGACTCGATGTGGGATGAGATCCAGGACGGAGGAGAAGGCAGTGTGAGCTCCATGAAACCAATGGTGGGGTCCTCCATCATAGCTGCAGGGCCCCTCTCTTCCGGGGACCTCAGTGGCAATGAACTCGAGCCTTTTCC
Organism: Physeter macrocephalus; assembly: GCF_002837175.3. Lineage (NCBI taxonomy): Eukaryota > Metazoa > Chordata > Mammalia > Artiodactyla > Physeteridae > Physeter > Physeter macrocephalus. The sequence goes on along the minus strand of NC_041228.1, from coordinate 65,371,898 downwards.
AAGCCCTGAGTTGTCCACCCTGGAAACCGGGCGGCTCCACCAGGGAGAAAATATGCAGCTTCAGGAAGACCAGCAGGCAGGGCAGAAGACCAGTGAGCCTGCCTGTCCCCTACCCAGCCTGGAGTCGAGGACTGCCACCCCCAGCCCAGCCCACCGGTGTGGCCCTGGGGCGTCCCCCTCCACCAGCCTCCTCTTTGATGCCAACATGAATATAAAGCTTACAGACTTTGGCCTCAGCAGCAAGCGTGATGACAGCGGGAAACTGGACACGATCTGCGGCACACTCCCGTATGCTGCCCCGGAGCTCTTGCTGGGGCAGAGCTACAGCAGCCCTGCGGTGGACGTGTGGAGCCTGGGAGTAGTGCTCTACAACATGGTAACCGGGTCCCGGCCCTTTGTGGGAAAAGACTTGCGGGAGCT
>NC_041228.1:65354284-65371414 GCF_002837175.3 Physeter macrocephalus | reverse complement strand
GAAGACCAGTGAGCCTGCCTGTCCCCCACCCAGCCTGGAGTCGAGGACTGCCACCCCCAGCCCAGCCCACCGGTGTGGCCCTGGGGCGTCCCCCTCCACCAGCAGCAGGACTGGAGCCCCAGAGGGAACCAGCTGCCCCCTGGGTGTGTCCAACACTGGAAGGTCCTCCCACCCTGCGCAGCCTGAGAGTATGTCCTCATCCATTCCCTCTGGCCACAGCCAGAAAAAGCAAGGGGTGGCTGGGAGAATCTGGAACTTTATACTCCAACATCTTTGTTGTAAGCTGCCCAGCAAGAGGCATCATAATAAAGTGAGCCCATCTGAACCCCATGGGTGACCGAGGCAGGAAGGTCAGGCCACCGCGCTCCCTGGGACCCAGTCCAGTGGAAGATGAATGTGTTCTCTGCACGGCCTTCAAAAGCATCGTATCCAAGACCCTGGCCAGCTCAGAGGATGGTCCGGAGCAGCCCGGGCGACTTAAAGAGAGGCCACCGTGGCTGCAGGTCCGCCCCTCAACCCCCACCTGGGTGAAATTTCAGAGACTGGACTGTCATTCCTGGGGCACGTCTCCCCTCCCCCACTCTTTTGTCTTCCGTGTTGGTGGGGGAGGGGGATAGTTCTTGTTCCAAGAACTCCTTGGTTCTTCCAGTTCCAGTTAATAAACTTGATGCTCCAGAAAGATGTATCACACTCTGCTTTGCACTGTCCCTGCACAGAACTGGGGCTGGTTCCCTGGTTCAATAAGCCCTTGAACACATGGGTGACTGGAGCAGGGTCTTCTTCCCTGAGGCCTCTCTCTGGGGGCACATGCTCTAGGAGGCATCACCTGCACAGTCCCATTGGCTCTCGTGCGCTTACAGGTCACTTGCCGACTGTGGAATCCTTCACCGCAAGACAGAGCACTCTGACCACGTGCCCGTGAACCACCTGGTCTTTTGTCGCAGAAACTCCTATATATCGTGGCTCCCCAATCCGCTCCTTGCCACTTCAGAACAGTTTCTCGGCATTATCTGTGATGCTATGTCCCAAGCTTGAAGTCCTCAGAATGTCCAAAGCCCCACCCATCTATTGCACTTGTAAATACCATATTTCCCTGGTCTGGAGAGAAGTAAAGGTGAGAATCATCTGTGTCCTCCAAGCCAGTGCTCCAGTCATACACTTGCTCTCCTTGCTCAGAATTTGGATTCACTTGGGATTCAGTCTCTCTCTCTGCTCTTTCTTCTAGCACTTTAGAAGTAAAAAGAGTTCCTGTGAGTGCATTAATCTGTTCTAAAATATTCTTGAGGTGAGACTAGGCCTCTGTGGGGTGAATTTCAGTTCCACTCTCAAGAGATCTATCGTATTAATCACTAAAACTGGACCGATGTTTTTGAGCCAGGCTTGTCGCAGAACTGCCTGTGTCTTTTGCATAATGTAGTGAAATGGCACTGGATTTCATACTGATCCCTCGGACCTGTTCATCCTCTCTGCTGTCCATGTACCTTAACGTGCCTGCCAGGCGACTGGAGATGATGCCATTGCTAGATATAAGACAGTCAGCCAGAGTAGTTTTTCCATGGTCAACATGAGCCAAAACAATCACTACTTAGCTGTGTTCCTCCCACAGCACCCTTTTAAAGGAAATAAGACTTGCAGCTTAGCAAGCATCACTCTCATCTGCCCAGAGCAGCACTCCACTGACACATGCGGAGACGCACCCCCTTAATTACTGAAAATAAGCCATTTAGAAAGGATTCTTACCATGGTCAATATGAGCCAAAACACAGATATTCCTGATGTTAGCCGTGTTTTTCTGGAGTTGAATCATCTTATCCAAACTATTGAGCACCATGGTCACTTATTTCCTGTGACACGACTGTACTTGCGGAGTCTACTCATCCTTCCGGATCGGCCGTTTGCGATGAATCACAAAGCTCGTGGGGGTTGGGTGCACAGTGACACCTGGAACTCTGCCCCGTCCTCTGTACTCGGGCATTATTTCTCCAGGTCAGTGATTACATACTGGAAGGGTCTTATGCAGGAGGGAGAGAAGATGCCGAGATCTCTCTCTTCCCCTGCTTGATCTTTTTCCAAGCCTCTCCTATCACTCCCGCTTGCTTTCACTGGAGGTGAAACACCCAGCTTCCCGACTAAATTTTGGGGTCACATGCAGGTGCAGTGAACGTCTTCCATTCCTTTCCACACGGCTGCTGCCGACCAGCCAGCCCGGCTCGGACCCCAGCGTGCGGCCACACCACGCGCGTCGCAGGAGCCCAGACCTCTGCGTCCACCATACGCCGGCGCGCCGGGGGCGGGGCTGAGGACGCACGACCTTTGACCCGTCCCCAAAAGTTTTAACTTTTAAGCTATGTAAATTTTTAATATTCTAAAAATTGTAATATTCTAAAATTAAATAAATTAAATAAAAAGAAAAATAAAACCTTAACACTGAATACGAAGTGTATATCTTACTGTATACTAGATAACATAGCCATAGTAATAAATTAATTCAAATAAGTTTTAAATACACTAAAATAATAAATACAACACTAAGACATCCTTAATAGAATATATCTTAAGATTTAAAAAGTTGCAAAGGTATCTTGAACTTTACTTAATAGGCTTATTGTTGGCAGTGTTATTGATTATTGTGTTTCTGAAATGAAACTGTTCACTGTATGATAGTACAGGCAAGTAAATAAATTGATATGGAAAACCAAGGTTTTCACCGTGGGATACGGGAAAAATATATATGAAATGATGGAATTAAGGTTTTGGGTTTTTTTTTTTTTTAACATCTTTATTGGAGTATAATTGCTTTACAATGGTTGTGTTAGTTTCTGCTTTATAACAAAGTGAATCAGTTATACATATACATATGTCCCCATATCTCTTCCCTCTTGCGTCTCCCTCCCTTGGGTTGTTTTTTATTTGAATTGAGGAATCATGACTTCATCATTTCATTTTTTTTCTAGCTCTGTCTATAATGAGGCCCAGAAGCAACGATACTCCAGTAGTAATGAGCACACCTCACACTCAGTTCTTTGTTTCTAAATACCATTTCCCACTCTTAAGAAACCAGGGCTTCCTACAGACATAGCTAGCTGGCTCCAGGTCTTAGGCAGGGAAAGTAAAATGTGACATCGAGGCACTCTGTGTCAGATAGTAAGGAAGTGCTCAAAGATTAAGGGAGCTACATCTAAAGGACAAAGAAGCAGTGAATTTAAAAAATACGTATAAGTTCGGAGTAATAACTCAAGAAAGGAGGGGAGAATCTCTTCTTTAAGAGGAATGTCAGCAAATAAAGAAAAAAAAAGTAAGTGGAAGAAATAATAGAATAAAAGTCACAGTTTTGCCACCTTCAGTGTATTAATTGATTAAGGCAAGTATCATCAATAGATGCTAAAACCACTGGATGAAAGACTGTTGGGAAGCAGGACATTCACAAAATCTCAAATAATCAGATTACGAATTTTAAGGGGAAAGTAACCTTAACCATGAAAAGAGCTGGGGTCATCATGCCAACCAAGCGACCAAACTTCATACCATCAGCAGTGGGACAAGCTGACATTAGGTACATCCCCACTGCCCGCAACTACCCATCTGTTCTGTCTCTCTGCGTTTGGTTTTTACACATTCCACGTGTGAGATCATACAGTATTTGTCTTTCTCGGTCTGACTTATTTCACTTAGCGTAAGGCCCTAGTCAAGATCTGCCCATGTTGTTGCAAATGGCAGGATTTCCTTCTTTTTTATGGCTCAATAATATTCATATATATTACATATATTTGCACACCACAACTTTAAAAAAAATATTTATTTAGGCTGTGCGGGGTCTTAGTTGCAGCACACGGAATCTTTGTTGTGCATGCGGACTCCTTAGTTGCGGCATGCATGCGGGATCTCGTTCCCTGACGAGGGATCAAACCTGGGCCCCCTACACTGGGAACACAGAGTCTTACCCAGTGGACCACCATTCATCTGTCAATAGACACTGAGGTTGTTTCCATGTCTTGGCTATTATGAATAGTACTGTGATGAACACGGGGTACAGATATCCCTTCAACATAATGATTTCGTTTCCTTTGGATATGTACCCAGAAGTGGAGTTGCTGGACCATATGCTTTTAAGGATATATATTTTTGGATTCTTTGCATATTTATATCTTAAAACTGTCATGTTGCTTTAATACCTGATTTTTGAATTTTTTGCTTACTATATTGTATTTTCCTACATCATTAAATATTTTTCTAAAACATGATTTTTAATGCTTGCAGAGTATTTCACTATATGCGTGAATCACAATTCATTTAGTTTCCTATTGTGGGTGGTTTTCCTCCATCAGTAACACTGAATGAGCATCCTTAAAAATGGTGCTTTTGTTATTTTTTGATTTGGTCTCAGAGTTGTTTTTTTAAACAGAGTAGTTTTCCTATTTACATTGCCCTTCTCTCCTCCTTCCTCCATAATGCATATGTCTTACTCACTTCAGTCATTAACATTCAAGATTTCTGGTTTTTCGACTTCCTTGCTGTCACTTTAGGTTATATGGACTGCATTTTCTTTCATCTTTTTTTTTTCCTAGTGATTTGTAAGCTACATACACTTAAGTAGATGTAAGAAAACTGGGCAAATTAACTTCTCTTAATGTCAGTTTTTCATTGAAATGTGAATAGCATGTGTCTTAAAGGACTGCTGGGAGATTCAAGACAAGCATTTGAGTGCTTAGCATAGTATCTGGCACAAAGTTACATGCTTAATAAATGGCAAATATTTTATTTTAGTAGTGGTTATCTAAAAGTTTAAAAGAAACATTATTTTTTCTTTCTTGTTAAAAATTTTAAGAACAAAGCAGGGGCTTCCCTGGGGGCACACACTGCCTGCCAATGCAGGGGACATGGGTTTGAGCCCTGATCCGGGAAGATCCCACATGCCGCAGAGCAACTAAGCCTGTGCACCACAACTACGGAGCCTGTACTCTAGAGCCCGCCACAACTACTGAAGCCTGTGCGCCTAGAGCCCGTGCTCCGCAACAAGAGGAGCCACCGCAATGAGAAGCCCGCACACTGCAACAAGGAGTAGCCACCGCTCGCCGCAACTAGAGAAAGCCCACTCACAGCAATGAAGACCCAATGCAGCCAAAAATAAATAAATTTATATATAAAAAAAGAACCGGTTTTCATTTATTTCACCCTATATAAGATAAAATATTTAACATACTTTTATTTCCTTTGTCCTCTCCTCCAACTTTGTTTTTGTTGATAAATAAAACTATGATAATAAATACTTTTAAAGCATGACAAATATTTTTATTTCAATAATTCCTATTTATATTTACATGAAGTTTTTTTTTGTTTGTTTTTTTCTTCGCCCGTGTCGTGCAGCATGTGGGATCTTAGTCCCCCAGGCAGGGATCGAACCTGTGCCCCTGCAGTGGAAGTCCAGAGTCTTAACTACTGGACTGCCAGGGAATTTCCTACATGAAGGTTTATGACTATACCAATAATAAGCCATATAAAGAACTAAGTCTAGGGGGCTTCCCTGGTGGCACAGTGGTTAAGAATCCACCTGCCAATGCAGGGGACACAGGTTCAAGCCCTGGTCCGGGAAGATCCCACATGCCATGGAGCAACTAAGCCCGTGCGCCACAACTACTGAGCCTGTGCCCTAGAGCCTGCAAGCCACAACTACTGAGCCCGCGTGCCACAACTACTGAAGTCCTCGTGCCTAGAGCCCATATTCTGAAACGAGAAGCCACTGCAATGAGAAGTCGACGCACCGCAACAAAGAGTAGCTCCCGCTTGCCGCCACTAGAGAAAGCTGGCGCGCAGCAACGAGGACCCAACACAGCCAAAAAAAACAACAAACAAAAAAACAAAACAAAACTAACTCTAAGTAACTTGTTCTGCAGAGCTCTTGATTTCTCAGCCACATACGGACAACCCTCTGTACTGGTCATTTTTTTCTGTTATTACGCCTATACTTTGAATTTTACTTCTATTATTGCAGGTTTCACATTGTTTTCTTGTTTGTTTACCATTCTACCTCATAAGGCTATGAACTCCTAAAAGACAGGACTCCTGTCATATTCTCATCTTTATATTCCCAGTGCTTAGTACTTAGTAGTAGCTAATATTAATATATTGCTTTCCACGTGCCAGGCACTGACTTCAGGGATTTACAGGCATTACACACTTAATCCTTCTCCTAGTATGGGGTGGGTAGCATTAATCTCTCCATTTCACATTCTTTTCACATTCTAGATAATCGAATCACAGGAGATAGCAATAAATGTCTGATGGAATAAGGTTTAAATTATATTTTATTTAGCTTGAGAGGTTAATTATCCTTTTCTTTGCCTATTCTAAATACTATTGGATTTTTATGTGCTTGGAATACTTTAAATAAATTTTCTCAATGATGGATTTTTTGGGGGGAAGACAGGACAAATATAATTGCATGTTTGGATTTACTATTTAGGAACTGAAAGTGTGTTTCTGGTTAAAGACTGGATTGAACACCTGCACCTTTTCTTTTCCTCCTAAAACATCAATAAAATTACCATAAAGGGATATTTGAAAAATGGCATAAATCCACAGGGGTGAGGAGAATGGACCATACCAACAAAATTTTAGAAGCTAGAAAGAAGACAGATGAGTGAGAAGTGACTTATCAGACATGAAAATACTGAAGTCTACACTGGCAGTGGTGAAAGCTGAGACCCAACCAGATTTACACTGCAGAATTCTCCAGTCTCAGGACGTGGGGCACCAGGAATGCAGAAGCAGAAGGTGAAGTGGGGAGTGGAGGCCAAAACAAGGATTGGCTGAGAGTGTATGTAACAAACATTCAGATCTTTAGATTCTCTTCCCGTTTTGAGTAGCTTGACAAGCACCCCAACCCCACTAAGGGAAAAAACTGGAGATTTAATCTTTGAAGAGGGTAAAACACAGGCACAGATAGAGGTAGTGACATCATCCTGAAAACAGGAAGACTGTGTGAATATAGGCAGATCCCCAAGCCTTCTTTCCACACTCAGCTCCTGTAATGCTGGCAGCAAGGCCTTTATCCAACATGAAGATTAGAAGTCTTTTCTGGGCATTTTACCAGCTCAGGAAGAAAGACTCTAAGATTCCAATGTTGGAGGTTCCCCAACGAAACAATTCATCTAGAGGACCCTACAGTGAGGCTCACAACCTACAGAAGCCCTCCTCACATTTTCAGAGCTCCAAAATAGCTCTGAGGTCTCCCTTAGAAGATATCAGTAAATACCACATCACTATGCATCTGAAGAAAGCCTTTCACACTGAGGAGAGAAAATAAAAACAAACTAGTTTGTAGGCCACAAATCATGAGGAAGAAAATTCCCAAAAAAACCCCCACAAACCTCCCCTCGATAGCCCCAAGAAAAACAGCCCCACAAAAAACTGTAATGTCCTCAGAGAGATAAGAAGTTGCAACTATGAAACAGGAAAGGATAGTATGAAAGGAGCATTTAGGGGTAAAAAGAGCTCCTGAAAGTTAAAAACATGAGAAGAGGAATGAGAAAATAGGATTAGGAGATAAAGCTGATAAAAACCTCCCAGAAAGTACAGCAAACAGGCAAAAAGGTAGAAAATAGGAGAAAAAAAAGTTAAAGGACAAGTCTAAGAGTTCTAACAAAATAATAGGGGTTTTAGTAAATGAAACAGAACAAAACAGGTGAGAGAAGATATCAACGAGCAACTGTATTTTTCTGCCCAACAAAGCCATACCATCAAAGGTAATTCTGTGTGCCTCTCTTCCTCAAGACCTTGATAAGCCTACCTAATGATCCAAATGTATTTTCAAGTTTGGTTTTTATTTAAAAAAATTAAAAACATTTTTTTGGCTGTGCCATGCGTCATGTGGGATCCTAGTCCCCGACCAGGGATTGAACCTGTGTCCCCTGCACTGGCAGTGAAGAGTGTTTACCGCTGGACTGCCAAGGAAGTCCCTCAAATTTGGTTTTTAGGTTCTGGAAGTCATAAAAAGTACACAAATAAGCTTAAATTATATGCATTAAGCTTAACTCACAGGACCATATTACTAGTAAGCAACAATAAAGCTTCACTAAAAAGATGTGTAATTATCATTAGCAACTAAAGGCTCAGTATTTTCACAGGCTAACTCTAACAAACATTTAAAAGTCAGATAATTTCACTACAATCTACCCCAGAGCATAGAAAAAGAAGGAAAATTTATGACTCCCAAATCTGATAAAGGCTGCACAAAAAAACTACCACCCAATCTCACTAATGAATATTGTTATAAAAATATTAACTAAAATATTAACAAACAAAATTCAAAAGCAAATTTAAAAATAATAACATCATGACCAAATAAAGTTTATTCAAGAAATGCAAGGGTGTTTCAATATTATAAGATCCCTGAAAATAATAATAAAGCTATGGAGAAAGCTGGTAAGATCATCTCCCTAGACACTGCAAAGACATTTGACAAAATTCAGCTCTTAAATAACAGCATGTAAGAAAACTGAGGGCTTCCCTGGTGGTGTAGTAGTTAAGAATCCGCCTGCCAATGCAGGGGACATGGGTTTGAGCCCTGGTCTGGGAAGATCCCACATGCCGCAGATCAACTAAGCCCTTGTGCCACAACTACTGAGCCCACGTGCCACAACTACTGAAGCCTGCGCGCCTAGAGCCTGTGCTCCACAGCAAGAGAAGCCACCGCGATGAGGAGCCCACACACCACAACGAAGAGTAGCCCCCGCTCACCACAACTAGAGAAAGCCCGTGCGCAGCAACGAAGACCCAATGCAGCCAAAAATAAAATAAAAATATCTATTAAAAAAAATTGAAATGACTATAACTTAGAAGAGTTTCTCCTTTGCCAAAAAAAATCAAATCCTTTAATATTAAATATTGACATGTAAAGTCTTTAAACAATCTGCTAAAAATGTAATAAATACAAGGTACAAAAACATGAGACACTAGTGTAATGGGAGCAATTATTTTTGAGAGGCATTAAGAACTGACATTAAGAACTATTAGGCTTTTGTCGTTTCTAAGTGTATGCTTTATATATTGCAAACAATTACGATTTTATAGTTGCTCCAAGGGCAAATATTAAAGAGATGTTAAGAAATCATCTCATCTGATTTAACCTGCTGCAACCTGTTAATGAAAGTATTTGATGTTATATGAAAATGATTCCAGGAAGTATATTTCCAGCAACTATAAAAATATGTGAAGATAATCTACAGAATGGGAAAAAATTTTGCAAACCATGTCTCTGATAAGGAGTTAAGATCCAAAATATATAAAGAACTCATACAACTCAATAGCAAAAAAACCCCCAATTTAAAAAATGAACACAGACCTGGACATTTTTCCGACGAAGATACATGAAAGACCAACAGGGACATGAAAAGATGCTCAACATTACTAGCCACCAGGCAAATGCAAATTACTGGGTTGGGCAAAAAGTTCGTTAGTTTTTTCCATAAGATAGCACTAGTAGCACTTAGTTGTCTTTAACTTAATTCAAAACAATTTTGTTAGACTCTATTGTGATAGCTGTCATATCAGCATGCCTTAAGAAAAAACTTATCAAAATTGGTGAATTTTTGTGTAGCCATTTTAACATTGAAGATGGAAGAAAAAAGCAACATTTTCAGCATATTACGCTTTACCATTTCAAGAAAGGTAAAAATGCAACTGAAATGCAAATAAAGATTTGTGCGGTGTATGGAGAAGGTCCCGTGACTGATCGAATGTGTCAAAAGTGGCTTGCGAAGTTTCGTGCTGGAGATTTCTCACTGGACGATGCTCCACAGTCGGGTAGACCAGTTGAAGTTGATAGCGATCAAATAGAGACATTAATTGAGAACAATCAACATTATACCACGCAGGAGATAGCTGACATACTCAAAATATCCAAATCAATCATTGAAAATCATTTGCACCAGCTTGGTTATGTTCATCGCTTTGATGTTTGGGTTCCACATACATTATGCGAAAAAAATTTCTTGACCGTATTTCTGCACACGATTCTCTACTGAAACGTAACGAAAACGTTCTGTTTTTAAAAAATTGTGACGGGCGATGAAAAGTGGATACTGTACAATAATGTGGAATGGAAGAGATCGTGGGGCAAGTGAAATTAACCACCACCAATCACACCAAAGGCAGGTCTTCATCCAAAGAAGGTGATGTTGTGAATGTGGTGGGATTGGAAAGGAGTCCTCTGTTATGAGCTCCTTCTGAAAAACCAAACGATTAATTCCAACAAGTACTGCTCCCCATTAGACCAACTGAAAGCAGCACTCGATGAAAAGCATCCGGAATTAGTCAACAGAAAACGCATAATCTTCCATCAGGATAACGCAAGACTGCATGTTTCTTTGATGACCAGGCAAAAACTGTTACAGATTGGCTGGGAAGTTACGATTCATCTGCTGTATTCACCAGACATTGCACCTTCAGATTTCCATTTATTTCAGTCTTTATAAAATTCTCTTAATGGAAAAAATTTCAATTCCCTGGAAGACTATAAACGGCACCTGGTACAGATCTTTGCTCAAAAAAATAAAAAGTTTTGGGAAGACGGAATTACGAAGTTGCCTGAAAAGTGGCAGAAGGTAGTGGAACAAAATGGTGAATACGTTGTTCAATAAAGTTCTTGGTGAGGGGAGAAGGAACTGGAGAAAAGTAGTCAAAAGGTACAAATTTCCAATTATAATGTAAGTACCAGACATATAATGTACAACACGATGACTATAATTAACACTGCTGTATGATATGTAAAAAAGTTAAGAGAATAAATCCTAAGAGTTCTCATCACAAGGAGAAAATTGTTTTTTTTTTCTTCTTTCTTTTTATTGTATCTATATGAGATGACAGATATTAGCTGACTCATATTACATGGAAAAAAATATGTAGGTGTGGTGTGTGTATCCTATCTTACAGCCAATCCTATGAACAATCATACATAGAATGCATTTATGGGCAGAAACCAATCTTTTTTTTTTTTTTAATCTACAAAAACTCATTTGGAGAACCATTCTTTTTCAGGGTCTGCAAATTGCCTTATCCGTCAATGTGCCTGCAACACCTCCTTTATTATTCCCTCCCACTCTCCACGCCAGAGCTGTTATGGCTTTCTTTGATATTTTCCAGGCTGAAGGCAATAAGATTTCTTAAATCAGGGTATCAGAAATTCCAGTTCTTCAGTCACCTGCGTGGCTAATGCTTTAACCTGCATAAAAACTGTGTTAAAATTCTCTTCACGTAGGCAGGAGGGGAAAAGGAAATGACATCAGAGGTGCTTTAGGAAAGATCCGAGGAACTGCAGCGGTGGCCTTCCCATGCATCAGGTAGAGCACTGATCTAGTTCTGCCACTTCTGTGACAGACAGACTTTGTAACGATGGCTGTCTTAGAAAATTTAGAACAGTCAACAAAAGCTGTTGGACTGATTTTTCGCTGAGAAATTAAACTTAGTTCACTAGAAAATTCCTAAAAGTTACGTCCAGAATCAAATCCTTACTGAAAAACCTTGCTAACTTTCTACTATTTACTAAAGGGTTCTTGGTGGATATTATCTCTCTGTTGTATTTTTTTTTTTTTTTTTTTTTCAAAATTGGCAAGCAGAAAAGATCAACTGGTCATCAAATACTTGGAGACTTAGTAAATTTTAACCTTCTTCTTATAGAACTTTTGCTTAACAATGAGTCTTCTTGTTAATATTTAAAATAATTGGGTTTTACTGACGATAAAAATGGAAATTGGAAGCCACGGTCATCAGTAAATTAAATGTTTTATTCAGATTTTAGCATAATTAGAATTCATATTTTGGGAAAATATTATTTACAAAGTCTTCTTTAAAAAGTGAGTTTACTTTTTTGATTCTCTGTATTAGTTTTCCTCCCAAATCTTAAAATAGATAGGTTCTCATACTTTATCTTAATCAGAATGCAGTAAAACAAAACTTAAATAGAATTCAGATAATATGGAGCTCCTTGGAATCAATTCACTCCATGAATCTGAGACAGTATTCCACTGAGAGGGGGTGGTGACGGGAAGCAAGGTGTGGGAGGCTTTGGGGCACTGATACTGCTTCCTACTTTTTTTTAGGTTAAAAAAAATCTTTTTTTTCTTTAATTGAGGTAACATTGATTTATAACGTTACATATGTTTCATGTGTACAACATTATATTTCTACTTCAATATACCCTACAGTATGCTCACCACCAACAATTTATTTTCCATCGTCATGGTACGGTTGATCCCCTTTACCCATTTCACGCCCCCACTTCCCCTCTGGTAACCACTACTCTGTTCTATCTACACCATATTTTTGTTTCTTGATCTGCGTGCTGCTCATAGGGTTTGTTCAGTTTGTAACAACTCACCGTTGCACACGGATGATAGGTATGCTTTTCTGTTTGAATACTCCAATAAAAAGCTTAAAGTATGTGGTCTGTTCATGGCAGATGGGTGGCAGTAACTTCTAAGGACTGAATATTCTTAATCTGCAATCAGGTATAGATCTAATATCCATAATTCTGTGATAACGAATAAACCAGTACTGTGATACCCACGACTTTGAGACAGAAGACTCAAGGAACCACCTACTGTCTCGACCCCTTTCATTTTCACTAGGGCTGGTGTGTGATGGGCAAAATTCTGTATTGTCCAAGAATACCAAATACTTTTTGAAGTAGCAGCTATATGATGTTTGTTTTCCTTTGGTACCATGAGCAAATTATACGAGATACTATCATATTTTCAACAAGAGCATTCAAAGAACATTCCCAGAAATTAGTTGGTTTACAAATTAAATTCTGTCCATCACTGCACACTGAAAAAAAAAGGGAATGCTGGTTTGAAAGGTGGCATGGATACCCATGACTTCATTTTCTCTTTCTCATTCTTCTTTTCATTTATTCGCCTCTTTGGAGCTAGTAAATTTACTATGTGTAGGATAAACACCCATTACCTCCTAAGTGCCAGGGACTGAGGGTCTAAAGATGAATCTGGGACCTGCCTGTGTCAGCGTGGCTAGCTTGTCATCAAACCTATTCCCTCTTTTTCCTGGGCACGAAGTTAAGCTCTATTTCCCTGTCTCTGCACAGTCAGGAGTGGAGCTTGACTGAATTTATAGCCAATGCAAGAGATGGCCGGGTCTGTGAAAACCTTCCAGGTAAGACCCCTTTCATGCTCTTTCTCCACCTGCTGGGTTGATGGAGGTGAGCACGGAGACCTCGGAAGCCAAGGAGTGAGGCTAATGGAATCACAAGATGCACGGAGCCTGAAACCTCACTTACAGGAGGGTCACTCACTAGTCAGCACCCCGTTTTGGACTTTATGTGACTGACAAGTAAACTGCTTTCAAGTTTGAGCCATTATGCACTTCTGGGTTGGTTGACCATAGTGACTAGAATTAACTAATATTGTGAAGATAAGGAGTTGATTACCTTTTCAGGTACTTACATACAAAAAAACTTACAATACAATTTAATACAAAATAATAAAGGTTATAGGAAAGTTAGTGGAGGGAATAGTGAATTATGCCTGGAAAGGGTTCTTGAAGTAAGTAACATGTGGATTAGGTCTGAAGCATGAACAGATAAGAGTCAGGGAGACGAGTTACAGGGAAGGGGCAATGCCTAGTACAGGGGAAGGCACGAGCAAAGGCACGGCCACACAGAATGTCCTTGCTAACTATGCCTGTGAGGGGAGGGATGGGAGCGAAGACCAGAGAAGTCTGGGGCCAGACTGTGACACGGTCAGGAGAACAAACATTACCTTGTGTGCAGTGAGGGTTGTTCCAGGTTTCAACTGACACAGGGAATGAAGGTCAGATTGGAAAGGGGGGAGCCTGCAGACAGGAAGACTGAGCAAGAAGTAGTGGTCGTGGACATGGAGAAAGAGAGGCGACATTGCCAAATATTTCTGAGGTTAAGAAGTAACCTGATTAGGTGGGGAGGGCCGCGGGGAGGGATGCAGGGGAGTATGCAGGTGAAGAGGAGTCAGCTTCTATCTTAGAAGGAAAAAAAAATCTTAAGTACTGAGAGAGTAGATGTTCTGAAGTCAAAAAACAAGTACAGATTGTGGGGGAGAGAGAACCAGAATTAGTTCAGCTTCAAAGTTGACGAGTTTGAAACACCCTTTTGAATCCCTCAGATAGGTCACAGGGGATTATGGGTCTGGCCGGCAATGTGTTTACTTTAGGGATGGGTCACCTTTTGGAAGTGAGAGCACGAGAGAACCCTGAATTTAACTGATGGGTAGAAATCCCTAAATCACCCTAGCAGGAAATGTTAATCTATTTTTTAAAATTTAAATTTTATTTATTAAAAGAAGGTAATCAACTAATTCAAACAAATAATTTTAAAAAGGCAGATAGAGTGAAAACTCCTCTTTTCCCCTGTTTCTCAAGCAACCCAATTTCTCTTCCCAGAGAAACCAATGTTAGCAGATCTTCTGGATCTGCTGAGGTATTTTCCTGAGGTATTTTCACTCAGACAAGCAAATATGTCTTGTCTTTTTACAACACATATACACAGACCCCTCGCCCCCCAGCCCCGCCTTCCCCGTCTCAAGGACATTCACGTACCTTAGCGTGGCGCCTTCAGTCTTAATCACATCTCCATCTTTCACATAAACATACTGTTGCTCTCCATCTCCTACAGTTTCTTTTCTCTCGGGATTCCGTGGGAGTTTTTTAATGCAGTATGTACTGTCTAGTCACAAAACACGTAAAATATATTAAGTCACACTTTAAATGATAATTTAGCCTTTTACGAGATCAACTTCCATAGAGCGAACACTTGAGATTGGCTGCAAAAAATCTTAATGGTAAGAGGCAACAGAAAATGGGATGATTGTAGCAGCATTATCTCTGGGACGCTAACTATTTCCTCCACCTTAACAAAAGAGTTTTTTATTCTCTCATGTCCTTCCAGGTCTACATAAAAACCTTTGTGTTTTTCTAGTCACTCCTCTTTTATATAAAAATTTGGAAGTAGCACTTCACAGTCTCAGCTAGGTTTGAGATCAAGATGGGTGTTGAATACTGTATAGCACTGGGAACTTACTCAATACTCTGTAATAACCTATATAGGAAAAGAATCTGAAAAAGAATAGATACATGTATATCTATACATGAATTACTTTGCTGTACACTTGAAACTAATACAACATTGTAAATCAACTAGACTCCAATAAAAAATAAAGATTAAAAAAAAAAAAAAAGATGGGTGTTGAAGAGGCAGTAATACCAAAACTGGGAACTTTTCCCTATCTAGGTGCCTAACATAGAATGAAAGCGGTTATGGCATCATGGCAGTACTTAATAATAAAAGGATAATAGTATAAAGTTCTTTCTGTGAAAGCTGAAAGGAAGCCCGAAACCCGGGGCTAAGATATGAAACCATTAAAATAAATGTAACCCATAGTACCCTCACTGACACAAAGAAAATCAATTACTTAACCAATCAATAGCTGAGTGGCAATCATCTAACCAGTATACCAAGTACAGTGAATACAAGCACCATGACACCAAACTGCTTAAAAACTGTCGTAGTTGGGGGAAATAAAACACAAACAGGCAATAATTAGAGAACTATACTCAGTCCCATTTAAGGGATACTAAATGGACAATTCAGCTAATAAAAGCAGCAGGTGTTTAGAGAAAGGAGAAACAATTAGAAAGGGATTCATAGATATGATAGAACTTGAGGTGTGACTTACAGGATGAGTAGGATGGCAAAAGGTTCAGAGAAAGACCTGTAGGTAAGGGAAACAGCGTTAGTAAAGGCACAGAAAGGAGGATGAGCGTGGCATATGTGCCAAACAATGCTACCAACTTGCCTAAAGCAAAACCCTGGCTGGAAAGAGTGGGACAGTAAGGTGAGCTCAGATCATGGAGGGCCTTAAAATGCCTTTCAGAGAACAGGGGGATTTAAACTTTACAGCATGTGGCTACCATACACACTTTAGTAAGAAACTGAAATAGTGTTAAGAGGTGGATTAGTATGGCAGCTGTAGGTGGGGACACTGGAGAGGGAGAGATCAGAAAGACCAGGACGGGGTGACTGCAATAACCCTGCTGGAAGGTACGGAGCATCAGGGCTACAGTGCTATCAATGGAAATGCGGAGGGAGAAAAAGACATGCAAAGGAAAACTGACAAGGCATAGAAATCTGGCTAGTAGGAAGGATAAAGGATAGAAATATCGCAAATATAATAAAAATAAAACAACAGTAACTAGACCTTCCCTCTCCAGGGCCAAATTCCATTGCTTTGTATCTTGAGAGGCTGAAGCAAAAAATAATATGCTATTCTGGGAACTGACGTTACACAGTAAGGCTGTCTTCATTTTAGAGTGAGATAGCAAGGTTTTTTGGTTTGTTTTTATTTGTAATCTGCATAATTTTGTTTTTCAGTAAAGAAGTGGAGATACTACATCTCTAGCTGTGAGGCAGATGATCCTTCCAAAAAACTCACAACTATCTCAAAATTACAAAACAAATGTCACACTATAAAATAACTCCGTGCCAGTTTTAAAAATTATGTGCAAATTTGAAAACACATATCCTATTCACAATAGCAATCTACACAGGCAAGATGGAGAAGGGCATGCTGAAATCAATCATATGATAGTAATTATTGTTTTAAATAAAGCTTATTGAGATGTAATTCACATACTATAAAATTCACCCTTTTGAAATGTACAATTCATTGTTGTTGTTGCTTTTTTTTTAGTGTATTCAAAGAATTGTACAACCATAACCACTATAAAAGTTTAGAACATTCTGAAACCCTATACCCAATGGTACTCATTTCCTATTCTCTCCTTCACCCAGCCCTTGGCAACCACTTATCTACTTTGTCTCTATCATGTAATTATTTTAACAGGAGGAAACCCTCAGTCATTTGTTAAGGTTTATGGATTATAATATCATTGCCAATGCTAATTATTTAAGCTGATACAAATATGTGATATTGCTCATGTATAATATTTTCTAACATTCTAATTGAATAGCAAGAAGCAAACATTTGACTCCTAGGATTTGGATGTTAAATACATGGCAAAAGGGCTTCCCTGGTGGCGCAGAGGTTGAGAGTCCGCCTGCCGATGCAGGGGACACGGGTTCGTGCCCCG
>NC_041228.1:65294184-65354106 GCF_002837175.3 Physeter macrocephalus | reverse complement strand
AGAGGCCACAACAGTGAGAGGCCCACGTACCGCAAAAAAAAAAAAAAAAAAAAAAAAAAAATGGCAAAGGCCCCACTTCAGCTGCAAAATAATATTAGATATCAAAATATATTTTACAAAATTTACCCAAAACCAAGCCAAAACAAAAAACTTGAGCACCCTGGGGCTATACAGTTCTCATGTCTGGTAAAATTCTGGTTCCCTGTAAGCCACTAGGAGTTCCCAAATCACACACTGATCATATTTTAAATTTTTGGAGGCAGATTGCTTCAGAGTTACCATAACTTCCCATAGAAATCTTATAAATGGCATTCATAATTTTGGTGTGGCCTGTAAAAACAGAGGAAGTTAGCATTGTAAAGTACTTGAAAAATTCTGCCATACTAATAGTTAAACAGAATTATAAAAAATTTAAACTATTAAAATATGGAATAAAAAGAAATTATAAAGCAAAATGGAACAAGAATGCTAGTGATTAAGGATTTAGAGAATGAAGAAATACATGGAACTTTTGGGGGGAGATCCTGAAAGGCACCCCTGAACAATTTCAGTGCTGAGGAACTCAAGGTCTGCATGTAGCTGGTCTAGCTTCAATAAAGTTCAGAACGAAACACAACAAGCCACTTCTCAAACAAGTATTAAACTTTTCGTGGCTATAAAGCAGTGTCAAATTTCTTTTTGATTTTCTTTAAATCAACATTATAGGTAATCTATCATATAAATATTCATTATTTGTAGGGAACCCCAAATTATTTTAATTTTTAATTTAAAGAAAGTGGGTCAGATGTCCAGTAACAGGTGAATGGATACACAAATGGTGGTATATTCCTACCACGGATTACTACTTGGCAATAAGAAAGGAACAAACTACTGATGCATGAAACGGGTGAATCTCAAAAACAAGATGCTAATGTGCAAGAAGCCAAAGAGTGACGCCGTATCCTTCCATTCTAGGAACTTTAGAACACAGGCAAAACTAATCTATGGTGATATAAAGCAGATGAGTGCTTGCTGGAACTGGAGGGGGAATCACTACAGAGCGGCATGAGGGGACCTCTTTTTGCGGTAGTAGGAGCGTTCTTTATCTTGATTGGAGTGGTCACATAGGTGTTTGTCAAACTATACATTTTATGGGTACATTTTATGTATGTAAATTCAAGCTCAATAAAGCTGATTTATGAAGGAGAGAAAGGGGGCCATAAACATTTCAATTTTTCAAGCTGACCCGCAAGCTAAGAGCTGGCCAAAGCTAATTAAGGATCCTCGGCATAGTTTTTTAATTCACAGAATTTAATGATGGACAAGAGAAAGAAAGGTGAGGACAGGTCAGACTAAGACAGAATGATTTCCTGCGGAGGGCAGTCCCTTCGGATTGGAAGAAAGGAGGTTAGAGGGTAAGAGAGTGAGGGGAGACAGGCCTTTACAATGGGCCGCCTGGTGATATTGGGGGCTGTGCCTGAGACTATCTTGGTGTCCCAATTATAGTCTCAAGGCCTAAAAAGATAATTACAAACATTAAAAAATACTAGTCGAATGTCTACATGCATCCCTTTTGTGAATGAACGTTCTTGACCTCCTTGTCTTTCCTGTGCCTTGGACACACACAAAGTCCCACTCCAGTGCCTCTGCCCCGGCAATGCCCTCTGCTGGGTGTGCCCTCCTCTCAGACACCATACAGCTTACCCCCTCTCCCTCCACCCCAGACACCACTGCTACCGCCCTCCTCCGCTTTACTCTCTCTCCCCTTGCCTTCATGTAGCTTCATTTTTCTTCATAGCACCTGTCACCATCTGACCTAAGATTCATTTACCATTTACTTTCCCAACTAGAATGAAGCTCCATGAAGGTGGTCTTTGTTTTGCTCACTGCTAGGTCCCATGTGCCAAGAACGGCACCTGGATTTAGCAGTGCCTCCAGTATTCACTAAAGGAAAGAATGGATGGATGGATGGATGGATGGATGGATGGATGGATGGATGGATGGATGGATGGATGAATGGATGGATGGATGGATGGATGGATGGATGGATGGATGGATGGATGAATGGATGAATGGATGGATGGATGGATGGATGGATGGATGGATGAATGAATGGATGAATGAATGGATGAATGGATGGATGGATGGATGGATGAATGAGTGGATGAATGGATGGATGGATGGATGGATGGATGAATCTATGTGTGTGACGGTAGGATGAGGGAATAAGGGAGATGGTAAGGTGTCAGTACTGAATAGGTTTCAGGGACAGAGAATTATCAATACAATGATCTTTCCCCAGTATTTCAGTTTATTCTGGTAATTGCCTTACATTATGGAAGACATGAGGTCACATTTAGAATGTGGACAAGAACATATCCACCTCACAGTACTCAGGCCAAATGTTCAGCACAGTGCCTGGCACACAGTAAATGCTCAACAGTAGTTAGTTATTATTAAATCTGAAATAGTAATTGTCATACAAACTAAATTAAAACTGATCTTCATCACTGGGCAAAGGGGAAAAATAAGAGGGAAAAGAGATCTGAAATAGAAAATAGGACCTTCCCTTTCCTCCTCTGTTAAAACTGGGGATAGTGTTCAAGTTACAGTAATTTCTGAAAGTACCATTTAAATATGTAAGTAAGCTAGTTAATGGTTTATTAGCTTACTTAGCTCTGTTAACTGAAGTAAATTATTCCGAAGACACAGTTTTCTTCAATGAGCTTAATGAACGTTTTCTGTTTACCGTTATTGATGTTTTTACAAATATCTCCTATGCCTCCGGTATGATCACGGTGCCAATGGGTCACTATGATTTCCTGGATTGCTGTGTTAAATTCTGTCAGAGC
Source organism: Physeter macrocephalus (assembly GCF_002837175.3). NCBI lineage: Eukaryota > Metazoa > Chordata > Mammalia > Artiodactyla > Physeteridae > Physeter > Physeter macrocephalus. The sequence goes on along the minus strand of NC_041228.1, from coordinate 65,351,275 downwards.
CTGCTTTAAACAGATGATATATTCTGGAATTGCTGGTTCTCCAGTGTCAATGAGGATTCTCCTGAAAATTAAATGGAAGATAATCATACAGTCGGAACACAGAGTTTGTATCAGCATATTTCTCAGAGAGATAATTTACATTACATTTAAGAAACTGCACAAATTGCCTTTCTTCCAACGTGCTTGAAAACCAGCTGTATGTTATTTCAGCTTAACTATAATCATCTCACCTTCAGAAAGTTCTTTGAAAAAAACTTATAGATAAATGTGAGTCTGAACAAGGAATAATAGCAATGGTATTCAACACTTACACAGCACTTAAGAGAAATAAGGCACTGTTCCAAGGACCTGACATATTTTAACAATTGTATTTCTCGTAACACCGTTTTGAAGTAGGCATTTCATTATTATATCCAGAAATTAAGTAACTTGCCCAAGGTTACTCTGCAAAGATCGGGCAGAAGCGGCATTTGCACCCAGGTATTCTGGCGCCAGAAGACGCGCTTTTATCCACGCTGCCTTTGAGATCTTTTACAGCATCCTCAAATGTCTCGGAGATATGAAAGAATCTGATTCGATGGTATCCCTAAGGAAACCTAGTCTTCTGCACTATACACAAAACGGATCACCGAAGTTTTACACGAGCTGCCCTATGTGAAAGTGCAGGCAGCAGGGGAGTGTCGGGGAGTGTCTGAGCTGCTTCCTTTCTCTACTCAGACCACCTCATTAGTTATCTTTTTCTGCCTGTGCTTCTGAACCCACCTTCTACTTTGTTTGCCCTTTCTCACTATTTTATGGGATGATGGTCTTTCTCTCTGAAGTTTTCTGGAAGAAATCAGGGTGACATTTTCCTCCTCCAGAACCAATTCACTGACTTCTTAAATTCATGCTGTTTCACAGGAATCCCTCCCGAATTCAGGCTGGGGGAGAGATGATTCATCTTGATGCAAAGTTTCAGTCATTCTATTTGTGTATTAATTCATCAGTAACTGTTTATGAATGATCTGCTATGTGCCATACCTTTCTTGCAAGACAAAAACCCGTCTTGCCCTGGAGAAACAACCTGACTTTGTATGTTAATGATGAAATCTGTAACAGCAATTTTAGTACATGAACGATGTTGACAACAGCAATTTTAGTCATCTGACTCTGGTGGATGAATATTTAGGTAGCACAGGACTGAGGGCAGAGGGGACAAGAAAGGGAATAAAGTTTGCATAGAGAGATTAGTCATAAACTCGGCAAGGAAACGTGGCTTTAGGGGGACTCGGTTTCACAGTCACTTGTCCATTCAAGACACGCTGTGCATCTCTGGAGGAAGTGGACTACATGGGAAGCACCTAGAATCATTCTTCATGTGGCGTAAGTACAACCTCAGCTGTAAACTGGAAAAAAAGGTTGTTCCCTCCTTAACAAACAGCAAGTCTATCAATGATGTCTGTGAAGAGTTAGTGCAGAGGATCAGACACTGTCATCTCTAGGTGGGCTGTACCCTTCACAGCCCCAGACAATACCCCATCTTAGGATGTCATTTTGCAAATGCGAGTTATGCTAATCCAGGGGACAAGAGAAGAGTGCAGAAGAATCTGTACAGGTCTGTGACCAATTTATTCACCAGGGCACAGGGCCTGGTATGCAGTAACAATCTGCTACGTGAACGGAGAAAAAAATTCTTCAACTAACAGGAGTTAGTGGCATCAACTCCCTCAATCAGGTATTTGCTATCAACATTGAGATAGCTATTAAGTGGTCTCTGTCAATTTGCTGTCCCTCTTACAAAATCATTAAGTACTTTCTGAGCACCTGCTATAAACCCAGTATTGTCTGGATGCTATAAGGGAGGAAAAAGTGAGTAAAGTAATAGCTGACGTGCTTTCCCCGTGCTAGAATTTAAGTACTTTAGATATGAATTTTCACTTAAATTTCACTGAATCTTTATAACATCCGCCTGAGGTGGGTACGATACAACTCTCACTGTAGAGATAAGGAATCTGACACTTAGCGAATCAACTGTCTTGTCCACGGCCATGAGCCAGGTACTGGGACCTGATAATCAGAGACCAGCGTCTTAACCCCAACTAGTCCACTAGACTGCCTTTTCCTATTAAGAAGAAATAGTATACTCATCCTCAAGGTATTTACAATTTTGATAGTAAAGATTAAAACTCCATCTTTCAGAGGTTCTTAGGCAGAGGAGGAATGTGGAAATACTCTTTTTGGAAGATCTGGCTATTATTGGTCCATTCAAATGTTTACTGAATACCTCTGTACTAGGCATCACAGTAAGTCTGAGGGCTTTAGGGAAATTCATTTGGCATCTATGGGCTGATCAGAAAGAGGAAGGAATACTGGTTAAAACTGCAGTTATCCAGCAGTAATAGAATCCTAACAGAGCAAATGAAGGGAAAAAGAGAATGCTCATTCATTCAGCAAATATTTACTGTACTATGTACAAGGCTCTGCGCTAGGTGCCAGAGATATAGTAATAAATAAGCCTTCGTTGAATTTATATTCTAGTGGGGAGTGGAGTTGGGGAAAGACATTAAGCTTCTTCCTATACACAAAAAATCATTTTATTATTGACATAAGGGCCGTGACAAGTATGGAATGCTAAGGCAGTGTATTACGTTAACCTAACATAGTGTAAGGCGTCAGGGAAGGCTTTATTGAGGAAATGTTATTTTAACAGAGCTCTAAAGGATGAGTGAGGTTGGCTGGGTGAAGAGAAGGATAAGTGGGAGACAGAGAGGAAAGCAGGCATGAAAGCTCTGAGGCGGAGTGGATAGAGCCCATGTGGCTGGGATGGGAGAGAAGCTTGACTCAGGGTGATGAGACAGATTGGAGATCAGAATATCACAAGCCCTTCTAGTTTCCATTTTCCAAAAAATCCAACTCTGTTATGTTGGTGAATCACAAAGTTTTAAATGCAGCCAGACACATCTCTTCTGTGACTTCTGATGTCAAATGAATTGCCACACCCTTACGAAAACTCTCCTGACAGTGACTAGATTAAAATCTTTAATTATACGGTTCCAGAAGTCTAGACTTACTCTTCATCGGCCTTGTCAAATATATCCATTTTGGGGGCTATATGTTTTTTGTTTTTTTGGCCACACTGAGGCTAGTGGGATCTTAGTTCCCCAACCAGGGATTGAACCCAGACTCTCAGCAGTGAGAGCACAGAGTCCTAACCACTGGACCACCAGGGAATTCCCTGGGGGCTATTTGATTTATGGTATCTACAATTCACCAAGCCAAGTGAAAGCAAAACTATTGTTATGTGTGTATTTTTTCTACCAAGTCCATAGGAGACTCCTAGTATATTGCCTGAGACACAGTAGGCACTTAGAAATGTTTCTACTATGAATGAAGGCTTTCTTTTTTATCAAATAACATTTAAATGAGTCAGTAAGAAATATTATGTCTCCAAAAACTTTAAAAAAATACCAGAGGTGTTTTATTGAAGGGCAACTTAATCAAGACCAAGTTGTATTACTACTTTACAAACAGACCTCATTTTAAGCATACTGCAAGGAAAAAAAAGTTTCACGTTTCACCTACGTATAATAATGTCCCTTGAAATGTCACTTTGAAGCTCCTCCCATCAAGGATGGCAGTCTGTTTCCTCATCCTTTGAGTATGGACTTACACTGGGTATTCCTACTGAAAACAGACTGACATGAAAGTGATGGCTTGCCATTCGTAAGCCTCAGCCTCCAGGTCTTTCCGTGCTTCCTCTCACTCCACTGGAACCCTGAAACTAGCCAGTAAATAAGCTAGGCTACCCTGCTGCAGGATAAGAGACCAGAACACAAAAAACAAGAACCCCACAATACTCCTTTGGCTACGTGGGGGAGAATGGATTGAACAGGGACAAAAGTAGATGCAGAGAAGCCAGACTATTTTAAAAGCCTAAGCAAGAGTTGTACTGGCTTGGACTGGGTGACAGCAGTGAAAATGCTGAGATCTTCTTAATGGCTTGGATATGTGTGTGCAGGAAGCAAAGAAAAATGTCAAGGAGGGTACGAAATCATTTGCCTTGATCAAATGTGGGGATGGTTCTCTTTACCAAGATTTGGATGACTGGAAGCAGACCAGTGGGAAACAATGAGTTTCAAGTGGCTGTGAGCCTCCAACTAGAGATTTAAGAAACCAGTTGGCTATCCTAGTCTGAAGATGAAGCTTGGATTTGTCTACACTGGAGCTATAAATTTGGGAGTTATTAATGAATAAAACAGGTGAAGCCAAGGAAGTAGACAAGATCTCCTAGGTAAAGAACATAACAATGGGAACAGAAGAAAGAGTAGGATTGCCTTGTGAAGGGCTCAAACACTTAAAATACTTGGTAAAGAGGATGACTCTATAAAGGAAATTGTATAAGAGTAGCTAGAGAGGTGAGAGTAAACCAGGAGAATGCGGTGTTTAGCAAATCAAGGAGGGAGTGGTCAATAGCATCAAAAGATATTGAAGTTCAAATAAGATGGGAATGGAAAAATGCCATTGGGTTTAGTGATACAGGAGGCACCTGTGATCTTAGTGGAACAGATGGATACCATTATCGGAACCACTTACTTGGACCCAATTAATATTCATTTCTAGCCACCTAACATCTACTTTATACAGCAGAGCAGCAGCATCTGTACATTAACTGATTCTAGTTCAACTACATGGGTTCATCATCACCTCTCTCTCACCTATGAGTGATTCCACTGGCCGTTCCACTCCCTAAGTTTATGTGGGTAATAGTCTAAGCAGTGTAAGATGGAAGGCTGTGAATCTGCTCTTCCTTCAGTTTCAGGTTCCTCATGTCTTTTAGCACCAGCACCTTGCCACGCAGAGTGTGATTCTAGTGTTTAAAGACACAGTATGGACTTTTCATACAACATGGCCCCTAAACCTAAGCCAACTTCTTCATCTGGTTTTCAAACAGAACCAGCCATCTGTTTCACCACTGGAAGAAAAGCAGGCTGTGTTGAACTTACTGAGAGAGTACACTCATCTCCAACATAGTGTTTTCCTGAGAGACTTTCTAGGATAATTTTGACTACATGCAATTTTCATGTTAGGTACTGTCCTTTAGAGCTCGTTTAAGATGACACGCTGCAAAGTGAAGAGCATACCTATGGACTTCCTAGGGTGAGGGAGTCTCAGCTAACCCAGACTCTACGCTAGATATCAGGTATTTTTTCTGCTTAATATTCTGTTCTCCTCGATTCCGGAGGCAGCTCAAAGCTCTGACCCTGCTTTGTTTACCCTGGACTCAACTTGTTGCTTTCTGCTTGATGTGTAGTACTTCCAGACCCTCCATCCTGCTGCTTCTAAAATTATGATTTACTGGAAAAAGGCAAATACAGTGGATACTTCAAATGAAAGCCCAATAAACTATACTTATTAAACCGTTTTTAGTAATCAACTATATTTTACTAATTGTAACACGTCCGGACTGAACAATTAAATTCTGGGCTCAAGCGGAACTATATCTTATTTTCATTTTCTATTATCTAGAGTATACTAAAGACTAAGTACTATACAAAAATTGCTCAATGCACTTATTGTGCAGTAAATCACATGTTCCCATTTCTGCATAATTCCACTAAAACAGAATGCATCTGAACAAGAGAAAAATCTTAGAAATACAGACAGGTTATTCCCTCCGCAGAGTAATTTAAATAAGGCCACACAACAGAAACAAAAACAGCTTCTCTTTCCCAAGAGCTAGGGAGCTCTGCAACAGACTCGAGCAATTTGAAGCAAGAAAATCCTGCCCTCTGCTGCTGAGTTAAGAAAAAGGCCTCAGCACAACGAATCGCTTTTGCGAACCGAAGTTAAACTCCGAGCCAAACACCAGTGAAAGTCAGGTGTGGAAAGTAAACCCTTTCCTGGATTAACTCCAGGCGATTCTAGTTTCTCAACAGCTTAAACACGCTCATCCCGGCATTCAATATCATGCAAAGTAAATTAGGTCTCAAAACCACGAAGTGGTTTTTTTCATTAGCCAGCTGTAACCTAGAGAGCTGACCACCCAGAGTGGTCGTGATCTGGAGGTGGTCCCGCCCGATTGGGGCGGGACGCCGTGGTGCCGGCTGCGGGCGCACAGCCTCTCCGCCCGCGGCGAGCAGCCCTCGCAGCCCCAGCTCCGTGCGTCCCGCGGGTCGGTGTGTAGGATGCGGGGTGGGGGGGGAAACGTTTACCTGGGGCCGGTCCCCACCAGGTAGGTGTTGGTGCCCTGCAAGGTCATGGGGCCCGGGTTACAGCCCAGGACGCGAATCACCCGACTGGACAGCCGTTCGACGCGCTGCAGGGCGGCTGCCATCTCCAACCCTGCCGCTCGCCCGCGCTGAGCGAGAAGAGCCGCAGCCGAGCGGAACAAGCAACCAGGCCGAGGCGGGGGACTGGGGCCAGCTGTCACGTGACGCCGCGCGTGCAGAGCGGGGTGTGGCTCCGCTGCTGGGCCAGGGGAAGAGGTCACGTGAGACGCAGGGGCGGGCAGTGGAAATCAGCCACTGTGCCGCGGGCGGGGCCCGCGAGCACGTGACGACGCGCGGGAAGGGAGGGGGAGTCGGTTGCTGCGCGAGGGGCGTGGCCAGCGGCCACGTGACGCTGCCCGGGTTTCGCTGGCAGCAGCGCGAGGGAGTTGGTGGGCGTGTGGTGTGAGGCGGCCCGAGGCCAGACTGGGTTCCCGGCCTGCGGACGCTGCCGCCTGTCATAGAAAGTGGTGCCTTCGCAGTAGTTTGTGTCCAGGCAGGCGAGTTCATTCAAGTGCACGAGAGACCTTTTAACCGGGGAAGTTTTGTGATGGAGCGAGGGGTTTGGGGTTAGTTACTGAGGACGAAATCCCGGGAAGGATCGCTCGTCGGGTTCTCAGGCCAGGGTGAGGGTGTGTGTGTGTGTGTGTGTGTGTGTGTTTGTTTGTGTGTGCGCTCTGTGTGTCCTGTATGTCGTGCGTGTGTCGTGTGTGTGTGTGTTGTGTGTCGTCTGTCCTCTGTGTGTGTGTCCTTTTACAATAAACAGCAGTAACGAAGGTTTATTTAGCACTTACTGCTGTGCTGAGTGCCACTCTCTCATTTAAGCTTCCCAGCGTGAAGAGGAAGGCACCAGACGCACAGGCTCAGCAGCCATGGCTCACGGGCCTAGCTGCTCCGCGGCATGTGGGATCTTCCCGGACCGGGGCACGAACCCGCGTCCCCTGCGTCAGCAGGCGGACTCTGAAGCACTGCGCCACCAGGGAAGCCCAGGACATGCATTTTTAACATCCATTTTTGTCAGGAATTCCTGAAGAAAGGACTCTTAGTATTTATACAGTATTTATTTTACAAATCATCAGTTTAATACTCCAAATTTCTTGAAAACACACCTGGATTATGTGTGACAGATTTCTTTGCCTGTGTCTCAAAGGTCTGTTCTTCATGTTTCAAAAACCTTCATTGAAATAATCACGTAATTATCCCCTTTGCAATGGGAAGGCAAGCAATAAGTCCTTTAAAAATTGCTTGGAATAACCATCAAAATTCCCTACATCAGGTATTTTCAGCTCACCAATATTTATTTATTTGTCTGCTATCAGTTAGTAGCTCTTCAGGCAAGAAGCTATTTTCCTTTTCTAAAAATTCTCTGCTGGAAAGTCAGCAAACCTTAGAGAAGAGGGTGGAACTAATTACACGGGCAGCTCCATTCTCTTGTCCCTTAGCTTTTTTTTTTTTTTTTAATTAAAATTTCCCTTGTGCCTTCCATCAAGATTTCATTGAATTTATTGTCAAGCTCTTCACTGGGTAGATGAAGAAATGGGCCCAACAAATAATTTAAAAGTTAAGTGACTTGAGTAGAGTCATAGAAGGAGACCTTAGACACTAGCAGAAGAGGAGGAACAGAGGGTAGGTAATGAACTTGGTTTAGACTAGTTTAAATTGAGGTGATTGTGGGATATCCCCATAAAGAAATCTACAGACAGGTGTATGGGTTGAGCTCAGAAGAAAGATATAGGCTACAGAGAGAGAATTGAGTCTTTGTGAATATGTTTAGCAATGAGACTTGAAGTTTAAGTTCCTCCCCAAGAAATAATACCAATGATTTTTACATTCTGTTCAGTTACATTTACAATAATTTATCCTCTACCTATAACATGTAAAGTATTGTTGTGGATGTGTGGGTGTGTGTTAAAATGAATAAGATAGTTAGCTTTCTAGAGGTGTATTACCAGGAAGGAGATGTATATGATCTTATTTTAAAGCGTATGTGGGTAAATCCTAGAGAAGTATAGCTGAAGTGATGGGATTGCAAGGAGGAAGGAGAGAATCAAATTGATTGGGAAGATCTCGGAAAACTTAGAGGGTGTGGGTTTTGAGCTGATTCTTTTTTTTTTTTTTGTGGTATGCGGGCCTCCCTCTGTTGTGGCCACTCCCGTTGCGGAGCACAGGCTCCGGACGCGCAGGCCCAGCGGCCATGGCTCACGGGCCCAGCCGCTCCGCGGCACGTGGGATCCTCCCAGACCAGGGCGCGAACCCGGTTCCCCTGCATCGGCAGGCGGACGCGCAACCACTGCGCCACCAGGGAAGCCCCTGAGCTGATTCTTAAAGACTGATAGAACTTCAGGAAGATGGAGGTAGAAGTAAATAGTAAATAACCTTGAGCAAAGGCTTGGAAATAGAAGAACTGTAGTGTTTATTTTCGAAATAGAAACCAACAATCATATGTTCTTGGGGCATAGGGTTTGAGAAGGTATATACAGTTTGAAAACATAGGGAGGCTCTGTTAATGATAAATTATTAGAGTATTTCAGATTCAAGAATCTCTCCCTTTCAAACATGAATTGTCCACTTAGATATACTGTGAGGCAAATTGTATCTTCTTAAAACTTAATTGATAATACAGTAAAGGCTTGTAACCTAGTCAACCTGTAAAAGGAGCTATGTAATTCCTTCTCCCAATGTGATGGTTAAAAAGGAGTGTACTGGAGCTTCCCTGGTGGCGCAGTGGTTGCGCGTCCGCCTGCCGATTCAGGGGACACGGGTTCGTGCCCCGGTCCGGGAAGATCCCACATGCCGCGGAGCGGCTGGGCCCGTGAGCCATGGCCGCTGAGCCTGCGCGTCCGGAGTCTGTGCTCCGAACGGGAGAGGCCACAACAGTGAGAGGCCCGCGTACCGCCAAAAAAAAAAAAAAAGGAGTGTATTGTGGTCACAATGATACAGACTCTGTCATCACTGGATTAGAAAATCCCACATATGACTAACAGGTGATTTCAGTTTCATTTTAGTTTCGATGTTCAAGGTTTACACACTCCTTAATTATGCTTATTTTCAGTGAAGAAGAAATAAAAGATTCCCAGGATGAAGATTTTCCAGAAGGGACTTTGAGTTAAAGAAGGCTTCTTATATGTAACAAGTAAGCCTCTATTTTACGTGTTAAGTTTGATTGATAAATGAAAGTTTGCTCGTTTGTATTTCTTTCAGGTATCTTTATTGCGAAGAGATCATCTACAGTGGGCAAAGGTTATGTATTTTGGCTGGCAGCCAGGTAGCCACACAGCTGGGTTGACCTCTGAATGAAATTGTATTGAAACTGTCCTATTACGTCAGTAAGTGTCCTGAATTTTCTAAGTGAAGTCAAATTTTGTAGATGGCATTTCTGCTAAGGTGGTATTGGAACAGTGATCAAGTGTAGGGATAAAGATGAACTATCCTTCATACAAGTTATACAACTGTGTGATTACTGAAGGAGCTGCAGGCCCTTTTTTATGAGAGCTGCTATGTTTATTATGTACTTTGCTGTGTAGTTTTCTTTCTAGTTGGCGTTATGTTCTGTTTCACTAAATTAGGAATTTAGAAGTTGCCAGATCAGATTAGTTTATTGAGTCTGATGTTCTGCCAGCAATGCAATTTCTAAGTTTCTTAGAAATTATTTTTTCCCATCTTGCAAATCTTGTCTCAAAATGGCTAGTGTTTTCCTTATCCATGCCAGGTAAAGGAAGCTCTCTTTGTGGGGAGAGTGATTAAGAAATGCACACATGGAGGTCTACCTCGTTTTATTGCGCTTCTCAGATATTGTGGTTTTTACAAATTGGAGATTTTGGCAACTCTGCATTGAGCAAGTCGACCAGCACCGTTTTTCCAACAGCATTTGCTCCCTTTGTGTCACTGTCACATTTTGGTAATTCCCACAATATTTCAAACTTTTTCATTATTGTTATATTTGTTATATATTGTTATGGTGTTCTGTGATTAGTGATCTTTTACTGTTTTTTTTAAAATATTTATTTATTTATTTGGCTGCGCTGGGTCTTAGTTGTGGCACGTGGGATCTTTTAGTCGCGGCAGGCAAACTCTTAGTTGTGGCATGTGGGATCCAGTTCTCCGACCAGGGATCGAACCCAGGCCCCTGCATTTTCCCTGCAGTAGCAGGGAAAAATCTAGATTTTTATATGAAATGTTAGCAATTAATTAGGGACTTCCCTGGCCGTCCAGTGGTTAGGACTCTGTGATTCCACTGCAGGGGGCATGGGTTCGATCCCTGGCTGCAGAGCATGGCCAAAAAAAAAAAAAATTAGGACAGTTAAAGAAACCACTGTTGAGTCAGACAGATCTCACCTGCAGATTGCTTTCAGCTTACATTTCTAAAATAGGGTTCATAATAGTAATATCTACCTCCTAAGTTTGATGTAAGAATTAAATGAGGACAGCATTTAGCATTTACAGCATTTACCTCAACGCCTGGCACGTATTGGTAAGTAAATGTTAGCTATTATTAGTAGAATAAATACTTTCTCCAGTCATCAAAATTCTTTATAAATATCATTTACTATTGTTTTTATTTTAAGAAATTATATAATACATTAGTACATGTCTGTTGTAAAACACTCAAACAATATGAAAGAATATTTAAAGGATTAAAATTGCATTTGCTTCCTACTCCCAACTCCTTTCTCCTCTCCGTGTATAGTTAGGAAGCATATATTGCAATATGCTATATTTATCCTTTTGGTACTTGCTTTTTTCACTTAATGTGTCTTGAGATCTTCCGAAGTCAGGCTATACAAAGCTACATCATTCTTTTTAAAGGTTGCATGGTGTATTCTTTAGTATGGATATACCATAATTTATTGAATTAGGCTTCTCAATTGTCATTTGGGTTGTTTTCAATTTTTTGCTATTTTAAAAAAGGTTCTGCAAAGAGCATATATCTTTGTGCACATTTGTAAGTATTTCCCTATGCTTGATTCTTAGATGGAATTGCTGTATCAAAGCATATTAAGAATTTTCGGGACTTCCCTGGTGGCGCAGTGGTTAAGAATCTGCCTGCCAATGCAGGGGACACGGGTTCGAGCCCTGGTCTGGGAAGATCCCACATGCCGCGGAGCAACTAAGCCCGTGTGCCACAACTACTGAACCTGTGCCCTAGAGCCTGCAAGCCACAACTACTGAGCCCGCATGCCACAACTACTGAAGCCCGTGTGCCTGGAGCCTGTGCTCCACAGCAAGAGAAGCCACCGCAATGAGAAGCCCGTGCACTGCAACGAAGAGTAGCCCCCGCTTGCTGCAACTAGAGAAAGCCCGCGCTCAGCAATGAAGACCCAATGCAGCCAAAACTAAATAAATAAATAAATAACTAAATTTAAAAAATGCTTTAAAAAAAGCATATTAAGAATTTTCACAGCTATTGTACCTTTGTTAAATATATTTTTAGTAGCTTTGTAATATTCCATTTTATGACTCTACCATTATTTATTAATTCCTTCTGTTGACACATTTAGATGATTTCCAGTTTTTTGCCACTATAAGTGGTCCTGTGGTAAATGTCTTTGTGAGCAGGTTATGTGTTTTAAAAGGTAAGTAGTCTGAGAGGAAGTTGTCAACTATTAAGTATATCTCTGACACTTTACTTTCCCAAAGCTATATATTATAAAAAGTATATTTAGTGGTAATATATTATTTTTAGAAAAAGTAGGGCTTTGATAAAGTCATGGCCTAGGGTTTTTAATACTATACTCAGGATTTTTAGAATCTTTTATGATGTTTCATTTTAGGTGTTGCCAGCTGTAGTGAAGAACACTGTGAGACAGAAGATTGAATAAAGCCTTGTAACAACTGGATTAGAGGTTTAGAAAAGAAAGTTAAAATTAGTCATCTTGGTTTTAGTGTTCCAATTTCATAATATTTATTCTTTCTTTTAAATAGATTTAGGGAGTAGAAATTAAAATTCAGTGCTACACGAAAGGATGCACTAATATTCTGTTCTTTTTTTTAAAATTTTTGTAGGAGAGAAGGAGGTAGATAACCAAGAGATATAGTGATTCATAATGAAATATACTAAGTTAAATTTTATGATGTCGGTTCTTGGCATTATAATCTATGTAACTGATTTAATTGTGGATATTTGGGTGTCTGTCAGGTTTTTCTATGAGGGACAGTATGTTTTCGGTATTTTAACAGTAAGCTTTATGCTCTTTGGAACACTTGTGGTCCAGTGTTTTAGTTATTCTTGGTTCAAGGATGATTTAAAGGAATCAGGCCAAGAAAGTCAGCATTGTTTTCTTCTACTTCATTGCTTGCAAGGAGGAGTTTTTACAAGGTGAGCATATACTTTTGATCATTAACACTATTATTCTTTTTTTCAGACAGAAGCTACCTTTCTGTATCTGGGTAGTCAGATGTACAAAGGTCCCCTATTTGCATGTAGCACAAGGGTTACTTGCTTCTCACTAGCAGTGCTTGTGTGAGTCATTGAGCTGTCAGAATTTTCCAGGTTCATTAATAGAATGTTTTAATTTACCTAATTAAGTTACTTTTTCTAATATGTTATCACTTTTTTATGAGAAGGAAAAGGACTCATTTCTATGTCTTGTGAATCTTTTCTCACCTATTTTATATTTTAAGACTGATTATATAAATATAGCCTTTCACTTGCAACTCTGATAGAGCACTTAATTTTTTAAGTTACTTGTACCATTCATTTAATGAAGTGAAATTTTTACTGCAATAACGCAGTAACCATGTGGTTAGCTTGGTACAGAATCATCCACAGAACTAAAAACAACCTTAAGAATCATGTTGTTTAAAGCCTGTTTTCTGGTTAAAGAAAATAGAATCTAAATAAGCCCTGAGAATTCTGTGATTCTCCATATACCTAATTTCACATGACATTTTCTTCATTATCTTAAGGGATTTAATTCTGTTCAAAGCAATATATATATTAAAGGTAAAGAGAAGAATTAAAGACAGATATAAAATCATTGTTTTTCATAGTAAATTTTATTTGTATAAACAGTTGAATTGAAGCCTAGCTGTTATGGCAACATGGTAATTCAGCTTTTGAAAATGGACATTTCCAATGTATAAATGTAAAATTGCAGCTTATAGCTGTTGTCACTTTTTAATGTGTTATAATTGACCTTGCATGGTGTGAAATAAAAGTTGAAACACTGGTGTTAAAAAAAAAGACATATTAAGAGGATAATGTACTATTTTGCTACAGTTAGGTTTTGAAGTTGGGCTATTTTAATAGCCATCTTTCCTGAGAAAGATTTTACTGGCAGTAGAATTCTAGATGAGTAGTTATTTTCTCTCTGTATATTATATTCTCTCATCTTTTTGTTTCCATTGTCACTATTGAAGAGTTAAATGTCAATCTTACTGTTGCTCTTTAAAAGTATTTTGTCTTCTTTTTTTCCCTCTGGCTGCTCTTATGATTTTTCTCTTTATCTTTGGGTTTCTAAAGTTTATGATACATCCAGGTATATATTTGCTTTTATTTCTCCTGCTGGGGATTTACTGGTTCTCTTGATACTATAAATTATTATCTTCCATGAATTCTGCACAATTCTCAGTCATTATCTTTTCTAACATTTTCTTTACCGTATTTCTGTCTCTTTTCCTTCTGGGACTCCACACAAATTTAAGGTAGACCTTCTTGCTGTATCTAACATGACTGTTCACATGTTAGATTGTTGATTTGAGATTTTTCTTGTTTCCTGAGGTAAGCTTGTATCACTATAAACTTCCCTCATAGAACTGCTTTTGCTGTGTTCCACAGATTTAGTATCAATGTGTTTTCATGTTCATTTGTCTCCAGGTATTTTTTGTTCCTCTTTGATTTTGTCAGTGATCCATTGATTGTTTAGTAGCATATTGTTTTTGTTTTTTGGATTCTTTTCTCGTAGTTGATTTCTAGTCTCATGCCATTGTGGTCAGAACAGATACTTGATATAATTTCAATATTCTTAAATTTATTGAGACTTGTTTTGTGGCTTGTCATGTGATCTATCCTGGAGAATGTTCCATGTGCACTTGAAAAGAATGTATATCTTGCTTCTTTTGGATGGAATGTTCTATATATAAACTGTAAAGTCCATCAGGTTTAATGTCATTTAAGCCCAGTGTTTCCTTACTGTTTTTCTGTCTGGATCTTATGTCTCTCCAACGATGTAAGTGGGTTGTTAAAGTCTCCTACTATTGTTGTGTTACTGTCAATTTCTCTATGTTTGTTAATATTTGCTTTATGTATTTAGGTGCTCCTATGTTGGGTACATATGTATACCCATATTGTTATATCTTCTTCTTTGATTGATCACCTTATCCTTATGTAAGTCCTTTTTTGTCTCTTGTTACAGTCTTTGTTTTAAAGTCTATCTTGTCTGATGTAAGTATTGCTACCCCAGCTTTCTTATGATTTACATTTGCATGGAATACCTTTTCCTATACTCTCTCTTTCAGTCTGTATGTCTTTAGATCTGAAGTGAGTCTCGTGTAGGCAGCATATATACAGGTCTTGTTTTTGTGTCCTTTCAGCCAGTCTATGTCTTTTGACTGGAGCATTCAGTCCATTTACATTTAAAGTATTTATTGTTAGATATGTCTTATTGCCATTTTGTTAACTGTTTGGGCGTTGTTTTGTAGTTCTTTTTGGCTTCTTTCTTCTTCTTTTGCTCTCTTCCCTTGTGATTTGATGACTATCTTTAGTGTTATGTTTGGGTTTCTTTCTCTTCTTTTGTGTGTGTATCTATTATAGATATTTGGTTAGTTATTACCATGAGGTTCATGTATAACAATCTGATCATTATACTGATATGTGATTATTTTAAGGTGATGATGGTTTAAGTTCAAACACTTTCTAACAACCATGCATTTTTGCTTCCTACCACCCATGTTTACTGTTTTGACACCATATTTTACATCTTTTTGTTTTGTGTATCCCTTAACAACTTATTGTGAATATAGATGATTTTACTACTTTTATCTTTTAACCTTCCTACTAGCTTTTCTCCTGCTGGGGATTTACTGGTTCTCTTGATACTATAAATTATTATCTTCCATGAATTCTGCACAATTCTCAGTCATTATCTTTTCTAACATTTTCTTTACCGTATTTCTGTCTCTTTTCCTTCTGGGACTCCACACAAATTTAAGGTAGACCTTCTTGCTGTATCTAACATGACTGTTCACATGTTAGATTGTTGATTTGAGATTTTTCTTGTTTCCTGAGGTAAGCTTGTATCACTATAAACTTCCCTCATAGAACTGCTTTTGCTGTGTTCCACAGATTTAGTATCAATGTGTTTTCATGTTCATTTGTCTCCAGGTATTTTTTGTTCCTCTTTGATTTTGTCAGTGATCCATTGATTGTTTAGTAGCATATTGTTTTTGTTTTTTGGATTCTTTTCTCGTAGTTGATTTCTAGTCTCATGCCATTGTGGTCAGAACAGATACTTGATATAATTTCAATATTCTTAAATTTATTGAGACTTGTTTTGTGGCTTGTCATGTGATCTATCCTGGAGAATGTTCCATGTGCACTTGAAAAGAATGTATATCTTGCTTCTTTTGGATGGAATGTTCTATATATAAACTGTAAAGTCCATCAGGTTTAATGTCATTTAAGCCCAGTGTTTCCTTACTGTTTTTCTGTCTGGATCTTATGTCTCTCCAACGATGTAAGTGGGTTGTTAAAGTCTCCTACTATTGTTGTGTTACTGTCAATTTCTCTATGTTTGTTAATATTTGCTTTATGTATTTAGGTGCTCCTATGTTGGGTACATATGTATACCCATATTGTTATATCTTCTTCTTTGATTGATCACCTTATCCTTATGTAAGTCCTTTTTTGTCTCTTGTTACAGTCTTTGTTTTAAAGTCTATCTTGTCTGATGTAAGTATTGCTACCCCAGCTTTCTTATGATTTACATTTGCATGGAATACCTTTTCCTATACTCTCTCTTTCAGTCTGTATGTCTTTAGATCTGAAGTGAGTCTCGTGTAGGCAGCATATATACAGGTCTTGTTTTTGTGTCCTTTCAGCCAGTCTATGTCTTTTGACTGGAGCATTCAGTCCATTTACATTTAAAGTATTTATTGTTAGATATGTCTTATTGCCATTTTGTTAACTGTTTGGGCGTTGTTTTGTAGTTCTTTTTGGCTTCTTTCTTCTTCTTTTGCTCTCTTCCCTTGTGATTTGATGACTATCTTTAGTGTTATGTTTGGGTTTCTTTCTCTTCTTTTGTGTGTGTATCTATTATAGATATTTGGTTAGTTATTACCATGAGGTTCATGTATAACAATCTGATCATTATACTGATATGTGATTATTTTAAGGTGATGATGGTTTAAGTTCAAACACTTTCTAACAACCATGCATTTTTGCTTCCTACCACCCATGTTTACTGTTTTGACACCATATTTTACATCTTTTTGTTTTGTGTATCCCTTAACAACTTATTGTGAATATAGATGATTTTACTACTTTTATCTTTTAACCTTCCTACTAGCTTTATAAGTGGTTGATCTACTACCTTTACTGTATATTTACCTTTACCAATGAGATTTTTTCCCTTTCATAATTTTCATATTTCCATTTGTGGTCTCTTTTCCTTAGAGAAGTTCCTTTAACGTTTCTTGTAAAGCTGGTTTAGTGGTTCTGAACTCTTTTAGCTTTTGCTTGTCTGTAAAACTTTATATTTCTCCTTCAAATCTGAATGATATCCTTGCTGAGTAGAGTATTCTTGCTTGTAGGTTTTTTCCTTTCATCACTTTGACTCTATGGTGCCACTCCCTCTGGCCTGCAAAATTTCTATGGAAAAGTCAGCTGATAGCCTTATGGAAGTTCCCTTGTACATACAGAGATTCTTCATTCTTACTGACTTCTTTGCTTAGTAGTTAGGGATGTGGGGACAAGCAGGTAGCCATTTGGAAAAAAAAATATGTGAATTATAACTGGACCTTCACACAAAGTTCAGGGTTAGCCCATGCTCTAACATGGCACGTGATCTTGAAAAGAGTTTAGCCTGTTCTGTGATGAAGGTGAAATCTTTAGAAGTATATTGATAGAAACATAGAGATGAGTACAGTATTGGGAGAGTTTTAAAATGTTGTAGTTTATGTCTTCAGCTTCCCATTCTTTGATATGACAGAACATGTGCTCTAACTCCTCCTAACCAGAAGAAAATCTGAAAGGATAAACTGGCAGAGTTTTGTTTCTGGAGTAGCACTAGGCACCCCCCCTCCCCAACCCCCGAAACTAAATCCCAAACCACAAGGACAAGAAAATAGTTTTTTCCCCTGTTTGCCATTCAAATGGACAGACCACAGATTGTAGAAATTGACCAGAATGGAAGTAAGAGGAAGCAATAGCCGGTATATGCAGCATAAGAACAGTAATGGTTTTTTTTTTTTTTTTTTTGGTGGTACGTGGGCCTCTCACTGTTGTGGCCTCTCCCATCGCGGAGCACAGGCTCCGGACGCGCAGGCCCAGCGGCCATGGCTCACGGGCCCAGCCGCTCCGCGGCATGTGGGATCCTCCCAGACCGGGGCGCGAACCCGGTTCCCCTGCATCGGCAGGCGGACGCGCAACCACTGCGCCACCAGGGAATCCCCAAGAACAGTAATGGTTTTGATTCACTTTAGAGTTGGGATAATTTCAGATTGCATGTTATGGACTATGCATCTAGGTAAAATACCAGACACCAGGATAAATTTCAAATGAATCAAATATTTAATGTAAAAATATTTATATTATAAGAAAACATGGGAAAATTCCTTTATAGCCTTGAAATGGGGAAAGCCTTTCTAATCATAACTTAAAATCCCTAAGCTATAAAAATTATAGATTTGATGATAAAAAATGCATGCCAATAAGCAAAAGCAAAAATCTCCCAAACAAACAAAAGCAAAGCAAAAAGGAAAACAGCTTTAACAGGAGAAAATATTTGCAATTTTGAATAGAAAAAGGGCTAGTCTTTTAGTATTTAAAGAGCTTCTGAAGTCAAAAAGAAAAAGGTCATCCACCCAGTTGAAACATGGGAAAACAGTGAGGATAGTTCAGAGAAGAGGAAATGCATATGGCTCTTAAGTTGTCTGAAGGATGCTAAGCCTTGTTCATAATTTAAAAATTGCCAATTAAAACTTCGCTGAGTTATTCTTCACCTACTAGACTGGCAAAAATCCAAATGATAATACACTCTCTTGGTAAGGCATGGGAGAACAGGTATTCTCATACTTTGTTGATGGCAGTATGGATTGGTACCATGCCTGTGGAGGGCAGTTTGACCATATTTCAAATGCACATACCTTTAGGCCAGAGGTTCCTCTTCTGGGAATTTATCATACTTGCAGACATGTAAAATGACATATGCACAGCTTTTCAATTGTAGTATTCTTTGTAAGAGCAAAATATTAGAAACAATTGAAATGTCTGTTGGTAGAGTTTATGGTATACCTATGCAATGGCGCACTACATAGCTATTACAAAGAATGATAAAGTACTTTATGTACTGAAATGGAAAGATCTCCAATATGTAGTTTTAAGTGAAAAGACAAGGTGCAGACAGCAGATATGATATGCTACAGTCTGTGTAAAACAAAGTGGTGAAAAGGCATATATACTTATGCTTGCTTGTATAGGCATAAAGAAACTCTAGAAGGGTACACATGAAAGTAGTAACCGTGAATTCTTATGGTCATAAGGGAGGGTGAAAACTGGGTAGTTAGGTCATAGGAGTGGCATGTAGTTTTTCCAGCGAATAACTTTTTAAAAATTTTTTGAATTATTTGAATATTTTGCCTATTCAAACAAAAAAAGAATAAAAGCAAAAATTGAATTAGGTTTGCTATTAGTGATAAACAGATACTTGATAAACAGACACTTCCCTCTTTTTGTTTTTCTTTTTCTTTGTATTTTCTTAGTGCAGGAAGTGGCAGAATACTGAGATGAATAGTGAGAAATAAGCAAAAATTAAAACATAATTAATTTAAAACATAAGTTCATAAAAATGGGCAAATTATCCAAGGGTCTGTCTAAACTAAGTATGGAAAAACATGAGATTTACTGAACTACAGATTCATTTCCCTACAGAATAGATAAATTGAGTTTGTGTTGGTAGATGAAAGACAAGGAATGTCAATATGAATTATTTATTAGGTGTAAGTGCCTGTTGCTACTAAGTATGTTCTCACTGCTCAGGGGTCTGTGGAGTGGAACATTTCATTTTCCAAAATATAAATTAGATGACACTTCTGTATTTCCATTTTATGTACTATTTGTGATAAAACCTTTCTCCTTGCCAAAGGAGACTTTTCCTTTGATGGGTATATGAAAGGCATTTGTATTATTTAAAATATGGAAGTTATTGTTGCTCTTTTAAAATAACTGGTAAAAAATGTTCAAATCGTGTGAAAGAAGGTACAATGGAGATGAGTCTCCTTCCTTCCGCAGGTCCCTAGGCCCTTCTTTATGGAGTTTTTTAAATGGGCATTAAATAGTTGAACATTTTTTCTTACCTATTCTCCTATTTAAAATGCTTTAGAGAGAGGTCATCTGATAATGTTCAAATTTCCTAGGGTGTAATATTTATGAAACTTGAGGATCTGGGCCCTTTACTTAAATCTCTAAATATTTGAGGATTTTCCTAGGTATCTTATTGTTGTTGATTTCTCATTAAATATTGTTTTGATCAGACAACATAATTTGTGTGATTAGAGTCTTCTTACATTTATTGACTTGTTTTATGACCCAACATATAGTCTAACTTGGTGAATATTCCATGTGCATTTGAAAATAATTTGTAAATTGCTGTTGTTGAGTGTAGTGTTCTCTAAATGTATAAATTAGGGCAGTATGTTGATAATGTTATTAAAATCTGCTACATTCTTACTGATTTTTTTCTTTTGGCCTACCTTTTCTTTCAGTTACTGAGAGATGAGTGTAAAACACTGTAATATTGTGGACTTACTTTTTTTTCCTTGTACTTTGACAATTTTTGCTTCATGTATCTTCAAACTTGGATTCTCAACCACTTCGCCACCAGGGAAGCCCTGTGTCTTTTTAAAATTTTATTTTATTTTATTATTTATTTTTGGCTGCGTTGGGTCTTCGTTGCTGCGCGCGGGCTTTCTCTAGTTGCGGTGAGTGGGGGCTACTCTTTGTTGCAGTGTGCGGGCTCCTCATTGCTGTGGCTTGTCTTTGTTGTGGAGCATGGGCTCTAGGTGCGTGGGCTTCAGTAGTTGTGGCATGTGGGCTCAGTAGTTGCAGCTCGCGGGTCTAAAGTGTAGTCTCAGTAGTTGTGGCACATGGGCTTAATTGCTCCGCGGCATGTGGGATCTTCCCCTACCAGGCCTTGAACCCGTGGCCCTTGCATTGTCAGGCGGGTTCTTAACTACTGTGCCACCAGGGAAGTCCCTCAAACTATCCGTGTCTTTATGTTTAAAGAGAGTCTCTTCCAAATCATATAGAGTTGAATCTTGATTTTTTTAATCCAGTTTGACAATCTTTTATTGAAACGTTTAATCCATTTACATTTCATATATTACTGTAATTATTATTATTATCATTATTATTTTTTTTTTGCGGTACATGGGCCTCTCACTGTTGTGGCCTCTCCCGTTGTGGAGCACAGGCTCCGGAGGCGCAGGCTCAGCGGCCATGGCTCACGGGCCTAGCCGCTCCGCAGCATGTGGGATCTTCCCGGACCGGGGCACGAACCCATATCCCCTGCATCGGCAGGCGGACTATCAACCACTGTGCCACCAGGGAAGCCCTTATTGTAATTATTGATATAGTTGTCTTCTGGGCCTACATATTGTTTTGTTTTTATTTTTTCTGTTTGGGTTCATTGAGCTTTATGTTGTTGTTTTTGATCAAATTTGGAAAATATTTTTCGCCTGTATGTTGTCAAGTTTTTTTTTTTTCCTGCCCCATTCTCTCTCTCTGTTTCTTTTGGGACTTCAATTACACCTTTGTTATTGAGGTTCTGTTAATTTTTTTCCCTAATTTTTTCTCTCTGTGTTTTGTTTGCTAATTTCAATATCTGGGTCATCTGTGGGTATGTTCCTATTAACTGATATGTTTCTATTAACTGATTATGCTCTTTAGCATAAGTTACATTTTCCTCTTAATTTGCATATCATGTAATTTTTTATTGTGTAGTGGACATTGTGATTGATACCTTGTAGAGACTCTGGTTTCTGTTGTCTTCCATTGAAGAGAAAGCAGATAGTTAAATTATTGGCAAATTACCTTGACGTGATACAGAGGCTTGGTTTAGGCTTTGCTAGGGAAGGTCTATTTTGCTTTTGTCCTTAGTCCTAGGGGAAGTCTTATAGACCTGAAGTATGGTCTTTACTCCTAAAGCATCACCCTTTTGGCGTTTCAATGGGATGCTTGAAGTATTTACCAATCCCCTCCAGTTTGGTGGAACTTAAACTCCAAACTCTTCCCTGTGGTAGACAGCTGCCAAAATCTCTGCTCATTCTTGCCATTTTTCCTCAGTTCCTTGGAGCCTCACCCTAGATATACATAGTAAGGGGTTGGCCAAGGATTTAAGGAGGGTATATGCAGATTTGGGAGTTTTTTTAATCTGTGGCTCCCTCTTTTCTAGGATCCCTCTTAATTTCTAACCACTCTGGCAGATTCACCCTCAGTCCTCTCACTCTTTGAGCCAGTAATAATTCAACTTTCTGCTTGAGCTGTATCTACTTTTTGCCGTTTGGACTGTGGGATGCTGGTAGACGAAAAGCCAGATTAATGCATCTCATGCAGTATGGTTCCCTTCTTTCAAGGGTTAAGTGCCCTCATCCTTCTTCCTACTTTTGGTTGCTCTTTAGTGCCTTGTTTTCTTTAATATTTTGTCTGTAATTTATCATTGTCATCAGTAGGAAGGTGAGCTTGATACAAGGGAATCCATCATTACTGGAAGCTGTTTCCTCTTTATCACTGAAACAATATCCTATTGATTAAAAAATTATATTCATATTCCCCTTCTCATGAAATTATCCTCAGATAAGCAGAACTTTGTATAGGTTTGCTATTAATTGCTACAAAATTAGAAAAATATTCCTCTCTAAAGTCACTGGAAATATTAATGTGTACATCTGTAAACAGCTCCATCTTTGTTGTTGTTGTTGTTTGTTTAACAGGCACTGATACACCACTTAACATGTGCCAGTTACTAGTCTAAGCATGTTATGTGTATTAACTCCTTTAATCCTCATATCAACCCAATGAGGTAGATATGATGATTACCCCCTTTTTCAGATGAGAAAACTGAGGCATCACTAGGAAGTGATGGAGCAAGGATTTGAATCCAAGCATCCTGGCTTTTTTAGAGTCTGTACACTTAATCACTGTACTCTGCTGGCTTTCCCACTCTGTGCTGTCTGTACTGATTTTGTTCTAGGTATATACTTGTTAATATTTGTGAATTTTTCAAGTTTTTCAATTAGCAGTATCTATCCTCCTGCTTTAAAAGGATAGATAGCTTTAAGAACATACTGTATTACATATTAGTCTTACATAATATACATACAGGAACTCCCTATTGTGCCAGATACCCAGAAAAGACTCAAACATAAATTCACTTATAAATCTCACCTATAAATCCTAGACAGTGTTAATCATTTTTTTTCCTATACTTTTACAACATAGTATTTACATTTCTGTTGAGTGGTTATTTCTTCTGCCTTGTATTGCAGCTAGCAGTTTATAGGCTTGACCTTCCTATTAGGTTGTAAGGTCGTTGAAAGTGGAGGTCATGTCTTCATCATTTTTGTAGACATTCTACCCTGGCATCTAGTCCACACTGAATATAATGGACCATGTTATTCTAAAACTGTGATGGTAAAAATATACTTTTATTTGCTAGGTGAAGAATCTTTGCATATCCATATGTGTATACATCTTGTTTAAAATGAGAATATCTTATATTTGTGTTTTACTTTCATCTTTTCAAAGTCCTTTCATATCTACTGTCTCTTTATCTTTGTGGAAAGATTGTCATGAGCTCTCATTTATTCATTCATTCAGTAAATATTTTCTGAGAGCGGCTATGTATCAGGTACTATTTTAGTTTCTCAGGATATAGCAATGAACAAAACAAAGTCCCTGCTTTCATGCAGATTTCATTCTTGTGAGAAGGTACAGATAAGCAAAAATAATGTGTCAAGTGACAATAAAGAAAAATGATGTAGGATAAAGAGATAGAATGCGATGGATGGTGTGATCTGGAAAGACCTCTGTGAGGAACTGGTATTTGAATACAGACCTGAATGAAGTTAAGGAGTAAACTTGCAAAATCTCTGGGTTTTAGGAGAGTTCCAGGAAGAGGGAGTAGCAAAGACAAAGGCCTTTAACTTGGGGAAAACAGTAAGAAAGGTACACTGAAATTGTGGGAGAAATGAGAGGGAAAGGCAGATGATGGAGGGCCTTGTAAGATGGGGTAAAGACTTTGTGTTTTATTCTAAGTATGATGGAAATCATTGGAACATTTCGAGTGGAGGGATAACATCTAAATTATGGTTAACAGGTTCAATCTAGATGCTGTGTAGAGAATAGGATGTATAGGGAGTAGGAGTAGAATCAGAGAGACCAATTATGAGGCCATCAAAGTAATCCAGGCCAGAGATGTTAGCTGCTTAAACTAGGAGGGAGGCAGTGGAAGTGATAAGATGTGTTTCGATCTGGATATATTTGAAGTTAGAACTAAGAACCAACAGAACCTGCTGAGGAATTTTTATAGAGTATGAGAAAAAGAAAGAAGTTGGAAATTATTCCCACATTTTTGGTCTGAGCAACATGGTGCATGTTAGTGCCATTTACTGAAATGGGAAACATTGACAGAAGGAGCAAGTTTAAACAGGATATATATCACTGCCCTCATTGTATATATGGGGAAACTGAGGTGTAGATAAAAAGTTTTGATAAGCTTTGGGCTAGAATCCTGGTTGTCTTATTGCTAGCCTCAGATACTTTTGAAATAAGTGTTTCAGTTATTTTTGTTATTAATTTTACTTGGATGATAAGTCATGTTCATTTAAAAATTCTTTGTAAAGAAGAGCCTGAGCAAGGATGTTTTAGGAATCTTTGAAATTTTATGTTTTCCAGGGTAGTAATAGTCACAGAGCCTTGTAGATTATGGAGTACACTTGACCCTTGAACAACATGGGTTTGAGCTGTGTGGGTCCACTTATATGCAGATTTTTTTCCCTAGTAAAGACTACAGTACTACACGATATGAGGTTGGTTGAATCCACGGATGTGGAACTGAGGATACAAAGGGCCAGCTATCAATTATGCATGGAGTTTTTGACTGCACAGAGGGTTGGCATCCCTAACTCCACGTGTTCAAGGGTCAACAGTAATTATTTGCTAGATTAAATTGAAAGAAGATTCAATCTCATCTTCAACCTTGACATTATCATAAGGGCATGTATTTGTCTTTTAGTTAAGATAAATTGCATGAAGTGGAAATTGCAGTTTGTCTTTCAGAAAATAGTGGTTAAGACTAAGAATGATAAGATATAGCTTTGGACTCTAGGTCTGCCCCTTACTCTCTGTGTAACTTTCAGCAAATCACTCTACTGTTCTCAGCCTAACTTTTCCTATCTGTGATTTGGGAATAATACCTACTCATCTCTCATAATAACTGTGAAGATGAAAGAAGATCATGTATGCTTAACAGTGCTAGCACACACTGGCACATCAGACATGCAATAAAAATTGTGGAGTCTTGAACCTCAATAAAGCTACCATGAAATATTTACAAAGTTGAGAGAAATTTGTAGTAGAGAAAGTTTGTGGGAAAATTCTATTCTTAAACACGTGTTGCTTTTTTTTCAAAATGATTATGTAAATTAACACACATTATAAATAATCTATTACTGAAGATAAATATTCATGTTTACTTTACAGGTATTGGTTTGCCTTGAAAAAGGGTTATCATGTGGCTTTCAAGTACACCAGCAAAACGGATAACTTCGTGGAAGAACAAATCAATCCTCATAAAGAAGTTATAGATAGGGTGACAGATTTGAGCATGCTCAGGCTATTTGAGATCTACCTGGAAGGCTGCCCACAACTTGCTCTTCAGCTCTACATCCTTCTGGAACATGGTCAAGAAAATTTCACTCAGTGTAGGTCTTTCTTAACAGCCTGTGTTAGATGCATGCCACTGATATTTTATGTCAACTGTGTAACTCTTTGGCAGGTGTTAGAATTATTTTTATTGTTTTTCTTTTTAGAATTATTTATTTTTTTTGAAAAAGAAGTACATGGTTCAAAGGTACTTTGAGGTATAAAAGGTATACTGTCTCCCTTCCCCTTCTTCCTCTCCCTTCCTTTGTCTGCCCAGAAAACAAACTTTTTTTTTTTTTGGGAACATTTTATTTATTTATATTTTTTAAATAGATCTTTATTGGAGTATAATTGCTTCACAATACTGTGTTAGTTTCTGTTGCACAACAAAGCGAATCCCCATACCCCTCCCTCTTGAGCCTCCCTCCCACCCTCCCTATCCTGCCCCCGTAGGTCATCGCAAAGCGCCCAGCCGATCTCCCTGTGCTATGCTGCTGCTTCCCACCAGCCAACTATTTTACGTTCAGTAGTAAAACAAACTATTATTGTCAGCTTTTTGATGATTCTTTCAGAAAAAAAAATTTAAAAGCCTATCTTTCTCTTTCCTTCTCTCTCTCTCTTTTTAAAATTTTTTTATAGAAATGGTAACATAAAAACCATCTTTGTTTTTTGCACTTAACATATCTTGGAGATCTAAACATATCAGTACAGAAAGAGTGCCCTCATTTATTTTTCTTATCTGCATAGTATTACAAATTATGGATGTATCATGAATTATTTAACAGGCTTCCTCTTTATGTTAATTTAGGTTGTTTCTAATATTTTACTATTGCAAAAAAACTGCAGTGAATAGTCTTATGCATGCATTCTTTTGCATGTGTGAAGTTTAGCCATAGGGTAAATTCCCAGAATCACAATCATTGGGTGAAAGTGCTACAAAGTGCTACAAAACTAATGAAAGTTTTGCAAATTGGCCGATATGTTGCTCTTTTATAGCAGATTTCCTCATTAGGGTTAAATGTACATTTTTAAAGGACAATTTGGTATTTCCATTAAGAAAATCTTTTAATAGGTGTTTAATTTGAGATGTTAAAAAAACTATTTATTTGCTAAAAATAGTCCCAGTTTTCATTAGTGACTAGGATTCCATGAAGACTTGGATTCACCTCAGAGTAGCAGATTGTCCTCTCCCCTGGAGTTCCCTCTATGCTAGACTCACCTGTGAGAACACTTCATTTCCCCAAACAGTCTTCTTGTTCCCAGTTTCCCATAAACCTCTAGATTGTAGTCCCTTCTAATATTTTTACCTTTACTTTGATTGTTAGTGCACCACTGAAATGAACCTACTGTGTATGAGACCTCTTTTTCCTTGTGATGCAAAGAATTTGTGGGTTGGGACTTATTAGTCCCTGAAGCTAAAGTTCAGCATATAGAGTTTACAACCTGTATTATGGTAGATCTGCTGATGTTTACTGTGGCTGCTTCTGTGTGGTGGGATTGTGAATGATTTTATCTATTTCATCTTCCTTATACTTTTCTGAATTTCCAAATTTTCTACAGTAACCATGTATTGTTTTGATAATCAGGAAGGATAATTCAAAATGTAAAAAAAGTCAGTTTATAAATAGAACTACTTCAGAAGACTGAACAAAATCTTTTATCTTTGTTCCTTCTGAAATCATGCTAAAGAGGAGAGTAACAAGTAAAAACAGTATAAACCCATAAGGACAAAGAGAATGCAGAGTAGAATAGCAGATTAGAAATGTCAACAAATATTTAGAAGATGGAAAGCAGATAGAAAACTTGGGTTATTCAAATCAGTTCCACCACCACTAAAAGTCTAGATTATTTGAATCTACTCTCCCCCTGAAATTACCTAAAACAATTGGTTAAGTATTTTCAAAAGTCTTCATAAAAGCTTAAAACAATCTGATAAAACAGGCCAAAATATGCATGAAAGTGGGAATGCAGCAGGGTTGAGTAGGACTGTGAAGGCTTTATGCCCTGAGGGTTTCTACTGAACCTTATAAACACGCAGATTCAGTTTTGATGGCTTCCCAGGGTGTGGAGGACTGGAGACAACACTCAGGGTCCTCACAAGGGAGGGGCATCTGGTAGAAAATCCTAATCTGTAAAACTGGCACTCCAAAAGTCACCCTCCTCAGGGTAAAAGTGAAGTTACCTACCTCTAAATGAAACTTGACTGCATAAACAAAAATAATACTATGTGGCTAAGAAAAAGATAGAATGAAGACAAGCAGTAGCATGCAAGTCAGGTGGAAGATGGATGGAGTTAAACTTTTAAATTCCTTGTATAGTTCAGGAGAAAGGTAAAGCAAAAGTGCATCTGCGGTTTTTGAGGTGTAAAACAAAAACAGAGAGACCCTGTTTTTGAAAAGAAGAATGTAATATTAGGAAAACAGAATTATGTTAGTCTGCTTGGGCTGCCATAACAGATCACTAGAGACTGGGCAGCTTAACCAACAGAAATATATTTTCTTACAGTTCTGGAGACTGGAAATCCAAAATCAAGGTGCCAGTAGGGTTGGTTTCTGGTGAGGACTCTCTTTGGGTTGCAGATGGCCACCTTCTTGCTGTGTCCTCACGTGTCTTTCCTCTGTGTGTGGAGAGAAAGAGAGATCTCTGGTATCTTTTTCTATTCTTACAAGGATACCGGTCCTATTAGATTTGGGCCCCACCTTTACGAACTTGCTTAACCGTAATTATCTCCCTAAAGGCCTTATCTCAAAGTATAGTCACATTGGGGGTTAGGGCTTTAACATATGAATTTTGGAAGAATACAGTTCAATTCATAAAAGACATGAAAGTAAGCATTTTTAAAAAATAAAATAAAGAACAGTAAATTACAGGAATAAGAAAGCTGACCAATACCACAAATTTCATGAGAAAGAAAAGTAATATATTTTTACTATTTTAATACTCATATCTAATTTTTTGGCTGTGTACTCTGATGGGCTTTTGATTTGATAATGATTTTATGATATAATTTCCACAGAGAGAAAAGAAAAATTCAATCTTTTTTTCTAGCATAGTTAATAGAAATTAGTTTTTTGTTTATTTTTAATTTAGAGAAGTTTCAACTTCACAAAGTATTGATAATAAGTATATTTTCTGATTTTTGTCACATTTGGGGAAAACTCTACCAATGTCTTCAATAATGTGGTATAAGATCAGAGTATATCAAGATTTTGTTTTGATGAAGTAACTAATTTTAAATACTGTTTGAATTGACAACACTTGTTTATTGTCAGTGTCTCCTTTAGTGAATAGTGGGAGTCTTTTGTTTTCTTTACTGGTGTCAATAATGTCAAATCAGAAGAAATTAATAAGAATCTGTATGGATGTGATTGGGCAAGGTCATTTCATATCGGGAGAAATGCATAAGCAAAGGCGTGGTTTGGCAAAGACAAGGAATTCCATTTGGATAGAGTGTAATGTACAGATTAGATTAGCAAAATGAGCAGAAAAAATGTATTGGAAACAGGTAGGTAAGTGGGAAATGGGAAATAATGTCAAACTAATAGTGCCAACTGGATGAGGATAGACCATCATGCCTTGATATTAAGGAATCAAAGGCCTATTGACAGCAAGATAGTGAAGTGTTAAGATCAGGCAAACTGCTTGAGAATCCTAGATCTGTTACTTACTAATCATAATTATTCAAGCAAATCTTGTAAACATATCCCCCTAAACCTAAACTATTCTCAACTCAATTTCCCTTTAGCCAGATCCCCAAAATGACCACAGCTTGCTCCAATACACCTAGGGAAAATGTGAGAGAGGAAAAGTAGGAGACAGGGAATTTTAGCAACTGCAATGAAAATACTTTATTTTTCCAAATTTTATAAAATATATATGACAAAGTGAACACACTGCCAGGGCTTTGCCAGGCTTGGAAAGAGTCTGGGCAAGTGTGGGTCCCTGAAATTTAAGCTTCACTACCTTCATGATAAATCTACCTGTGAGGTAAAAATACTGATTAACTTTAAACTTTGATATGTTTAATATGCATGTTGTGATTTCTAGGGAAGCCACCAAAGAATAAAAACAGCATATCTCTGAAGGATGTGGGTTACTAGATTGAAAGGTTGATAAAAACAGCCCATACCAAGCCCATCATTATAACATTTCAGAGACGCAAAGATGAAGATAAGAGTCTAGAAGATTTGAGAGAAGATAGAGATCATTTAAGGATAGGGAAATTGAATGGCTTTGAAATTCTTAACCATAACACTTGAGATTAGAATTTAATAGATCAATGACTTCAAAGTTTCAATGGAAAACATTTTTCAACTTTGAATTCTATTTCTGTTGAAACTGTGTATCAAACATGAGGGTAGAATAAAGACATTTTGAGACATACGTGGTCTCAAAAGTTTAGCTTAGGTACAACTTTTCTCGGGAATGTCTGGAGAATGCTTGATCAAACCATGAGAACGAAGCAAGAAGGAAATATTGGAACAGGAAACAGGAAGTCATCCCTGAAGAGAGGTGAAGGGAAGTTCTGGGAAGACAGGAAGCAAACCTTGACAGCAACCACCTTTGAGCAGAAGGATCATATTCTTAAAAAACAAAAAAACCAACAAAAAAAACCCCTAAAAGATGTATATAGGGGAGTTTAATCAATTAATTTGAAGAGTTTGCTTAGAAATACTGATAAGAGTCATGAAAAACTAAGCAAAGTAAGTAACAATGAAAAGTTTTAAAAGAAAGGAAATATGATCAGAATGTAGTACTTGGCTGAGCAGTCAAAGAGGCTGTACTTATGTAGTCATACTAAGGTAAACACAATATTGATTTTACCGAAAATTGTGATGTTACTCTTTTGGGTAGAAGGAGGGAGAGGAAAATGGAAGGAGGGTGTGTATATATGTGTGCATGTGCAAAAATTTCCCCTTCCCACGTAGGAAATTAATAATCAGTGTCTAAAGTAGATAAATTAAGAAATAGCACAGTATGTGTTTTATTTAGAAATATGGCGATACATGTCAGAAGTAAAGGTGGAAGAGTTGATAGTAATTTTTTCTGAGGGTCATGGCTAAGAAGTGAGAAGGGGTAGAGCAATCTACTGCTATTTTCTTATAAGTTCTTTAGCACTTACCAACTTTTAAAAAGGATGTATATGTACTGGTTTGGTAGAAATTAAAACCAATTATAAAAATGATATCACAGGGAAATTTAGCAGAAAGTGATATTTTAATTCAAATATTTTTGAATTAAAGAAGAAAGAAAAGAAGCCCAACTAATTGCACAGTTCAGAATGGTATAAGCTAAAACCAGGAGAGTGGACAAAGACATTTATAATCGTCTTCAATAGAGGATCTATCTTAAGTCTGCCTTCCTATCCTAATATATAGCCCTCCAGTGAGGCTAAGTGGGAATGATGAACATCCTCTATTTTACTCTAAATTATTTCCTTCTAATTCTCTAATATCTTTGCTTTCAGTTTTATAAGTCCCCAGCTTTGAGTTCACGTCCTTCTACTCTACCATCTTGAGCTAATCTCAGTCTCCAGCTTTGAGAGTGGGGCTAATGACATGCTTTTCCAAAGTAGTAATGAACTTACTTTTCTGTTATTTGTTGGGGAAAAAAATGGGATAAAGATGCCAAGCCTACAGAAATTTGTCAGTTTTAGATCGTGTTTGTTCATTTGATCCATCATCTTAAATATATGGGAAATTGAGCTGTTGATACCTCATACTTACGTTAAATTTCTGTTTAACCTCTCTCCCTCCCTTTCTTCCTGCCCTCTTCTCTCTCATGATGTCATTTCTTAGTGAATTAGGTATATGGCCAAGGTCAAAGCCAAAAAGACTGGAAAAGCTAGGACTATAACTGTAGTCTCTTAGAGAACCTCCAGAGTATGCAGTTTCCATTGTACCAGTTGCTCAATAAAATTTGTCCAGTGAATTTATTCACAATCTTATAAAGCAATCTAATGTAGTGGTTAAGCACACCAACTTTGGAATCAGGCTGATTTCAGTTCAAATCTCATCTCTCTGAAACTTGCTGGCTGTGTGACTTGGGTCAAGAAATGTATATATATTCTCTAAGCATTAATTCCCTCATATGTAATACAAGAATATTAATATCTATTTCAAAGGATTAAATGAGATGAGTATATAAAGTACCTGACGTGTTTATGGGTGTGTATATACAGATGAAGCATGTATGGCATATAGTAATTTAATATTGCTATTATTATTCCTATAACTATATCTTTAAAAAATTTTTTGTTTTGTAGATGCAGCCATCATGGTCTCTTGCTGTGCTATTTCTTGGTCGACTGTTGATTATCAAGTAGCTTTAAGAAAATCCTTACCTGATAAAAACCTCCTTAACGGACCCTGTCCTAAACTCGTATATCTCTTTTACAAGTTGTTTACATTATTATCTTGGATGTTGAGTGTTGTGCTTCTTTTATTCTTAAATGTTAAGATTGCTTTACTCCTGTTGTTATTTCTTTGGTTTTTAGGTATATTGTGGGCATTTAAAGAACAAACTGATTTTTGTGCTTCCATAAGTATGGAATTCATATACAGGGTTGTTGTTGGATTCATTCTTGTCTTTACATTTTTTAATATTAAGGGACAGAATACCAAATGTCCAATGTCTTGTTATTATATTGTAAGGGTATTGGCCACATTGGGGATATTGATTGTGTTCTGGTTTTACCCACTCTCTGTTTTTAATTCAGACTATTTTATACCTGTCTGCATCACTATAGCTCTTACTCTTCTCCTTGGAATTATTTTTCTTATTGTTTATTATGGGACTTTGCACCCAAACAGAAGTGAAGAAACAAAACTGGATGAAGTAGATGGAAAACCAGTTCAAAGAGATTGTAGAATGAAGTATTTCCTAATGGAATAAGCTATTCACTTAAGAGATATGTTTTCTTATTTTTTGTTTCATTGGTTAGTAAAGAAAAAGTTTGTGTATATGTGTTATGTCTTATTTTTGCCTTCTTTAATTTTTTTTAAAAATTTCCCTTCTTAACCATTAAAAAAAATTAATTTATTTATTTTTGGCTGTGCTGGGTCTTCGTTTCTGTGCAAGGGCTTTCTCTAGTTGTGGCAAGTGGAGGCCACTTTTCATCGCGGGGCGCAGGCCTCTCACTATCGCGGGCCTCTCTTGCTGTGGAGCACAGGCTCCAGACGTGCAGGCTCAGTAGTTGTGTCTCACGGGCCTAGTTGTTCCGCGGCATGTGGGATCTTCCCAGACCAGGGCTCGAACCCGTGTCCCCTGCATTAGCAGGCAGATTCTCAACCACTGCGCCACCAGGGAAGCCCTGCCTTCTTTAATTTGAGGGCAGTTCTAGTACATTAATTATGAATGTTAGAGAGTATAATAATGTTTTTATTATCTAAGTTAATTTCTCACTTGGTTTTGAAGATCTTGGGTACTGAGATATATTTGCCTATGGTCTGGCAGAGTTGCCATCTTGATCCTGAACTGAAAGAAATGGTCTCATTCCCATAATTAGAAGGCTGGAATTGAACTTCCCTCCAACTTTTCCCTCATTGTTTCTGAGCTAAAACTGATGTACTCATAGTGGGGAAATAAAAGGAAGAGAAGAGCAGGATACTCATTCTTCTTTCCTCTATTTTCTTGATTCAGTGAATATATTTTGGGGACAGATTGAGTAGAGGAAAAGCGAAAAGAGGGAAGAGGAAGAAAAAACAGAAAATTGACCGTTTTAACCCATCTTAACCATTTTTAAGTATACAGTTCGGTAGTGTTAACTATATTCAATTTGTTGTGATGGTCTATTAACATTTTTATCTTGCAAAACTGAGACTCTGTTCCCATCGAACAATTCCCCATTCCTTTCTTTCTCCAGCCTCTGGCAACCACAACTCTGTTTTCTATTTCTATAAAGTTGGCTACTGTAGATACTGCGTATAAGTTTAATCATACAGTATTTGTCTTTTTGTGACTGGCTTATTTCACTTAGCATAATGTCCTCACAGGTCATCTATGTTGTAGCATGTGACAGGATTTCCTTCTTTTTAAAGGATGCATAATATTCCATTGTATATATATATGCCACATTTTCTTTATTTATCCATCATTGGGTTGCTTCCACCTCTTGGCTTTTGTGAATAATGCTATAATGAACATGGATTTGCAAATATTTCTCCAACAACCTGCATTCAACTCTTTGGGATATATACCCAGAAGTGGGATTGGTGGATCATATGGTTTTCCTATTTTTAATCCTTTGAGGAATCTCCATACAGTTTTAGTATAATGTCTGCACCATTTTACAATCCCACTAACAGTGCACAAAGATGACAATTTCTCCACATTCTCACCATCACTTATTTTCTGTTTTTTGTTTTTTTTTGTGGCGATAGTGACTATCCTAATGGGTATGAGGTGATACCTCATTGTAGTTTTGAATTGCATTCCTCTAATTATTAGTGATATTGAGCACTTTTCATATACCTGTTAGCTGTTTGTGTATCTTCCTTGGGGAAATGTCTATATTTGATAAGGGGTTAATATCCAGAATATAGAAATAACTACAACTCAACAACAAAACACCAAAAAACTTGACTAAAAAAATGGGGAAACCACTTGAAGTAACCAAATCATATTTAAATAGTTTTTTTGCATTATTCCTTCTAGTATGAACTAAATTTTGGTCCTAAGGGTAATACGTAAGACAGTTGGGTTAGGTTGAACTCCTGGAAATAACAGATTTTCCATCAAATTATCCTTTCTTTTTCAGTTCTTTACCCTTTCTTTTCCTTGGGTCAGCTCTTAATGAGTGAGTCCCCAAACAATAGCCTTCTCTTATCACCAAGATAAAAAAATGTCCGTTTCTATATTTAGTCTTGTAACTTAATATAAAATTGCTGAATAGCTTTTGGGAAGAAGGGTTCAACTACCAAAGCTATTAGAAAATAATAAGGATGTTAAGCATTAACTCTGTGCCTAGCATTCTGTTAGGTACTGTTGTGGATACAAAACAAGTGTAGAATAGAGTTATGCTCCTTGAGAAGGTTACATACTGAGCATTTACAGAAACTGACTTTCTGAATGTTTACTGTTTGCAATATTGATTTTACAGTAAATGAAACAAATAAATACTGAATAACAGAAGTGGTTATATTTATATACCTACATAGAGTATATAAAACTCAATCAGATGTCCCCTGCACTACTCTTTGAGAAAGTTAGGCAATGTGGAAGAACCATTTATTCTTGCAGGAGCTAGAGAATCTAGAGTTTACTTTGGGCACATAATCTTGGTATGTGTGAACCCCACTTACTGTATTTCTCCCTCTCTGCATGTTTTAGTGTGTATGTATACATGTATATTTGAGAGAGTGAAGATAGAAAAGTTAGTCTCATTTAGCAGCACTTGAGTCAGAACCTTTGAGTCATAAAAGACCAAAAGACTTTGAGTCATAAAATGAAAGTGCTCTTTATTCCTTCCTAAAGATTTAGATGTCCATGTGTTATTTCCCTTCAGCCACGAGAAATTCTTTTAGCATTTTCTGTTTAGGTTTGTTGATGATGAATTCTTTTTTCTTTTTCCTTTATCTGAACATGTCTTTATTTCTCCTTCATTCTTACAAGATTAGTTTTGCTGGATATAGGGTTCTGGGTTGACAATATATTTTTCCTTTAAGCATTTAAAAAAATACATTTATTTATTTTATTTATTTTTGGCTGTGTTGGGTCTTCGTTGCTGCACACAGGCTTTCTCTGGTTGCAGTGAGCGGGGGCTACTCTTTGTTGTGGTGTGTGGACTTCTCATTGCAGTGGCTTCTCTTGTTGTGGAGCACGGGCTCTAGGCACACACGCTTCAGTAGTTGTGGCACACAGGCTCAGTAATTGTGGCTTGCGGGCTCTAGAGCACAGGCTCAGTAGTTGTGGTGCACAGGATTAGTTGCTCCACAGCGTGTGGGATCTTCCCGGACCAGGGCTCAAACCTGTGTCTCCTGCGTTGGCAGGTGGATTCTTAACTACTGTGCCACCAGGGAAGCCCCTTTTCCTTTAAGCATTTTAAAGATCATTCAACTAATTTCTAGTATCCATTGTTTTTGTTGAGAAGTTAGTAATAATTCAAATCATTGTCGCTCGATATGTAATTTGTTATTTTTCTCTGGCTGTTTTGAGATTTTACCTTTAGTTTTTGGTTTGCAGTAGTTTCACTACTATGTTTATGTGTATAGCTTGTTATTTATCCTACTTGGGGTTCTCTGAGATTCTCGAAGCTGTGCATTTTACCATATTTAAAGTTTCTGGTATTCTTCACATATTCTTTCTATCACTTTATCTCTCTTCTTGGACTTCACTAACACGTGATAGACCTACTGATATTATCCCATAGACCCCGAAGGCTCTGTTCATTTTTTTCCAATTTATTTTCTCAGTCCTTCATATTAGATTTGTCTTCAAGTTCACTGACTTTTTCATTCATTCATTTAATCTGTTAAGCTCATCCAATGAATTTTTTTAAAAAAATTCAGATATTTTTATGTTCTAGAATTTTCATTTGGTTCTTTTTTATGGCTTCTATTTCTCTGCTAAGATTTTATATTTTTCCTCAATAAGAGCATGTTTTCCTTTATATCTTTGATAATACTTATAATAGATGCTTAAAATCCCTGTGTGTTGCTTCCAATATCTGGGTCATCTCAGGATTGGTCTCCATTAATCACCTTTTCCTTGAGTATGGGTTAAATTTTTCTGTTCCCTCATATGTCCACTAATTTTGAATTGTGTCCTGGATGCTATGAGTGATGCACTTTAAATCCTCTTGATTGTTTGTTTTTTAGAGGAGTATTTTTTTTTAAAGCAGGCATTTAACTTGAACTTTAAACTCTGAACTCTAAACAACCTTTATTTGTTTAACCTTCAGTGTACTACTTGGAGCCTACTCCTCATGTATATATAGTTCAGAGTCAGTCAGAGATTGGGGAAGAGTTAATATATGGAACGAGGCTGTCTCTGTGTTGGCTGTCTCCTTTCTAGGATTTTCACCATCACTTTTCAGTTGCTGTGGTCACTCCATACTCTGTCCTCTGGGACTTTAAACCATTAAGACTGCAGCTTTTCTATCTGGGTTTGTGTACGCAGTGTACTGACTGGGGTCTATTTCACTCAGTGCCATTCCTTCTCCCCAATGTTGACCGCTTTCCAATGTCTGCCTGCTTTTTTGCTGTCAAGTGTTTTCAGGTAGTTTTTTTCATATTTTGTCCAGAGTTTACAGTGGTTGTTTGTGAGAGGGTTTAAACGGTGGGAGTTATAC
The DNA here is from genome assembly GCF_002837175.3 of Physeter macrocephalus. NCBI lineage: Eukaryota > Metazoa > Chordata > Mammalia > Artiodactyla > Physeteridae > Physeter > Physeter macrocephalus. Next base: position 65,314,662 of record NC_041228.1, on the reverse strand, counting down.
CCATCTTTTTTATTAATCAGTAACATTTTCAGCAATCTTTCTGTAATGTTTGTATTCTTTCTGTGATATTTGCTTAAAATGATGTGTAAATTCCTTTTGTTTAACATTTAATCCTCTCATATCCTTACTTATTTGACCCTCACAAAAAACTGGGTAATATAGTTACTATTATTATCACTACCCTTTAGCTGGGAAAAGCAAGCCTCAAAGAATTTAACTCACCAAAGTTCACACAGATCAAATCTCATACTTTTGACGTCAAGTCTAGTTTACTTTCATTCTGTACTTTATCTGATAAATAGATGAACTGACCATCAGCAGCCTAGAGCTGTACTAAATTAAACATGATTTTAAAACTATTATTAAATTACTTATTTGCCCACAAAACAATTTTTTAAAAGTCTGGCCCCAATATTTTTTGGCCTTAGTTCAGCATGGGGCTGAGGTTGTGTCACTGATAGTTTGAATAATTCATCTAACAGTATATGTAATGGGAAGTAGCAATTTATGTAATGGAAAAATGGGTAGAAAATAATATACATGTACTAAAGAGTCTGAATATTAAATGCCCCATCCAAACCTGGATTGAATATTCATTTCATTCAACAAACATTTTTCCATTGATTTTATAGCAAAGAAACAAATGGGTGGACCCTGGATCCTGGTCAGATGTTTTGGCTAGTTAGCAAGCTCTTAAAATGAACTTTTAATATCGAATTAATTTACCTTTATTCATTTTATCCTATTTTCTATATCATTCAGTCATAGATTTATAGCACTTTTATTTATTTATTTATTTATTTATTTATTTATTTTTGCGGTACGCGGGCCTCTCACTGCTGTGGCCTCTCCCGTTGCGGAGCACAGGCTCCGGACGCGCAGGCTCAGCGGCCGTGGCTCACGGGCCCAGCCGCTCCGCGGCACGTGGGATCCTCCCGGACCGGGGCACGAACCCGCATCCCCTGCATCGGAAGGCGGACTCCCAACCGCTGCGCCACCAGGGAAGCCCTATAGCACTTTTAAATCCCCCGCCAACTGTCAGCTTTTTCTAGATTATTCTGCACATACGAAGGGCCTTTGAAAATTTAGAAAAAGCATAGGAATAATTATGAGCAATAGTCTCATAAAAGAGCACTCATATGCACTGTCCTAGTCAGGGTTCTCCAGAGAAACAGAACCAATAGGATATATATGGATACCTGTAAGAGGGGATTTATTATAAGAAGTAGCTCACGTGGTTATGGAGGCTGAAAAGCCCCACCATCTGCTATCTGCCAGCTGGAGAACTATGAAAGCCTGTGGTGTAATTCTGTCCAAGTCTGAAGGCCTAAGAATCATGGGGCTAAGGATGTAAATAATGATCTGAGTCCAAAAGCTTGAGAACCAGGAGCACCAATGTCTGAGGACAAGCAAAGATAGATGTTGTAGATTTAGCAGAGAGAGCGAATTTGCCCTGCTTCTGACTTTTCATTCTATTTAGGCCCTCAACAGATTGGATGACACCCACGTACACTGGGCAAGGCATTTGCTTTACTCAGTTCACCAAATCAAATGCTGATCTCTTCAAGAAACACCCTGACAGACACTCCCAGGAACAATGTTTTACCATCTATCTGGGCATCCCTTAGCCCAGTCAAGTTAACCCGTAAAATTAACCATTACATGCACCTATATACTTTCACATTTACTTCTAATATAAATAGAACGCTTCCCTTAGACTAGTGGTTCTCAAATATTAGTGTGCATCAGAATCACATGCAGGGGCCATTAAAACAGGTGACTGTACACCATCCACAGAGTTTCTTTTCAGTAGGTCTTAGGTGGGGCTTGAACTCTGTTATGTCTAAGAAGTTCCCGGCTGTTGCTAATGCTGCTGATCTGCCCATCCGGCTTTGAGAACTGTTCCTGACTTTTGAAGGCAACAGCTATATATCACTGTTGATAACTAGTTCTAAAATAGCCACTAGAGGGCAATGGAACCACAGACAAATTGGATGTGCAGTTTAATAGGTTCCCTGGTTTATGCTATCAGTTACATTATTGCCACAAGCCATAAGAAAACCGAAGCCAAACATTAATTTCCTGTACAATATCTTGAGGCTCATTCTCAACTGTAATATAAATCAAAGCTTGTCTTTCTGATTGCGAGGGTCATAGAAGTATAATGCAATTCTAACTCTGGCTGATGCCTGTTTTGTGATCACAATAAATTCAAAGTTGGACTTTTCTAAGTGGGCATTTGCATATATACCTAGTAGTTTGGGGGGTTAACATGAACAATTTGTGGTTTCCCAAAGAGACTACATTTTGATAATAAGTTTAGTTTGTTATGGAGATAATTCTATAGTTAAGTGGTATTTATTGTTTTAAGACATGCACTTTTTATTGTGTGAAAATGAGACCTAAGTACTTTTTAAAAAATATTAAACCTAGTATACACTAACCTCAATTCACAGAACATAAAGAGTCACAGAGTATAGGGAATTTGTAATTCTTTTCCCCTAGATATATTGTTTGATGGTACAAAAGGACTAGAGAAAAATCAAAAGATGTAGTTTGCACAGTGTTGTTATGCTTTCTTTTTCCTTTTTGCTTTGAAAGCCCAAAGACCTGAGTTTGATTCTGTGCCTTGATATTATTACCTGGATGACCTTGATGATTTAATCTCTCTACGTCTCAGTCTCTGTATATGTAGAGCGAGAATTATATAATACAACTGTCTCTCTGGGCTGCTGTGAAAAATCAGTGAGATACTATATATGATAGTATTTTATAGATTATAACTATCTCTGAAATTTTCTATTTTTGACATACTTCCACCAGCATGCAGTATATTTTGAACTTGGTTTTGATGCCATTATTATACCTTTGTAAAATTGCTTCCACACGTATAAAATAGCAATACTTATATAAAAAGTTTGGAATTATATGGCAAAGAAGTTTAATTTTTTTGCATGTAACATCTTAGTTTTTTCATTAGTTTTTTCTTGGGTGGTAAGTATTTTCCTGATATGTAGAAAATATAATCTAGAGGGGCTGCTAAATACAACTAATTAGTACTGAAATCAGGATGAAGCTTAAATTGCAAATCATTTTCTGGCCTTTGGAAGTATGCATGAATATGTGTGTGTGGGGTGTAGATGTGTGCATGCACTTAATGAATGGTAGGATTTCATTAAATATTTGTTGGTAAGTATTATTTCTCTTATTTTTCTGGACCACAGAACCCCTTAGTTATGGTTGCTTTAAGTTTAAACATTAGTTTTACTTATAGTTTTTGTTATGTGTCTAACAGTATGCTTGCTAACTAGACTATAAGCTTGTATAGATCGGGGATTATATTTCTGAGCCCCCTTGGAGGTCTTTGCATAGAGTTTTCAGGAGTTTCCAATAGCAACAAAGTACTGTTACTTTTTGTGAACCCCTGGAAAAGTGAATATATCTCATTCCATAGACTACTAGGAAAGTCATCTGATTCCTCCTTGGAGCAATTAATCAATGCAGCAGTTTGTACTTCTGAGCGCTGTCTATGTATTCAGCACGGTGGTAGGATAAGGCTTAGTAAATACCTGTTTCTTAATTGATTGATCACCACTCCAGACAGTGATTTGTATGTTTTGGTGGTCTATGGATAAAAAGCACTTTTTAAAAAATGGTGGGAAAATTACTGTGGTAGTCTGTTCTTTTTTTTTTTAAACAGCTTTATTGAGATATGTCACATACAACTCACCTACTTAAAGTGTACAATTCAGTGTTTTTTAGTATATTTACAGACATGTTCAACCATTACCACCTTCAATTTTAGAACATTTTCATCGCCTCAAAAAGAACTTCAGTACCTTTATCACACCTGTGATGGTTAATTGGTGTGTAGATTTGGCTGGGCCAGAGTACCCTGATATGTGGTCAAACATTATTTTGGGTTTTCTATGAAGATGTTTTTAGATAAGATTAACATTTAAATAGGTAGACTTTGAGTAAAGCAGATTGTTCTCCATAACATGGGTGGGCCTCATCCAACCAGTTGAAGGCCCGAATAGAGCAAAGGACTGACCTCTTCCAGAGCAAAAGGGAATTCTGGCCTACATGAGCTCATCTTGCTTCTCCAGCCTGTTGGCCACCCTTCAGATTTTGGACTTATCAGCTTCTATAATTGCATGAGTAAATCCCTTAAATCTTTTTCTATATATACACATCCTATTGGTTTCATTTCTCTGGAGAACACTAACTAATAACCCACCCTCCCCAATCCCGGCCTCCCCATCTTCCCTTCCACTGCTCCCAGCCCTAGGCAACCACTAATCTACTTTCTATAGATTTTCCTATTCTGGAATTCCATGTGAATGGAATCATATATGGTCTTTTGTGATTGGCTTCTTTCATTTAACATAACATTTTCCAGGGTCATTTATGTTGTAGCCTGTATCAGTGCTTCATTCCTTTCTATGTATAATAATATTCCATTGTATGAATATACCACATTTTGTTTATCTGGTTGTCCGTTAATAGATGTTTAGATTGTTTCCACTATTTGGCTATTATGAGTAATGCTTCTATAAACATTTGGTACAAGTTTCTGTGTAGATGTATGTTTTCATTTCTCTTGGGTATGTACCTAGGAGTGGAATTGCTGGGTCATATGTTTAATTCTTTGAAGAACTGCCAGACTGTTTTTCAAAGCAGCTGCACCATTTTACATTCCTGTCAGTAGTGTCTGAGGGTTCCAGTCCCTCCACGTCTTTGCCAACAATTGTTATCTGACTTTTTGATTTTAGCTATCCTAGTGGGTAGAAATGGTATCTCATTGAGGTTTTGATTTGTATTTCCCTGATGATGAATAATGTCAGGCATCTTTTCATACAGGTATTATTGGCCATTTGTATATCTTCTTTGGGGAAATGTCTATTCAGATCTTTGCTCAATCTTTAACTGGGTTATTTGTCCTTTTATTATTGACGTGTGAGGTTTCTTTATATATTCTAGATTCAAGTCTCTCATCAAATATATGATTTGAAAATATTTGCTCCCATTCCTTGATGGTGTCTTTTGAAGCACAAAAGTTTTGAATTTTGATAATGTGCAATTCATCAGTGTTTCCTTTTGCTACTTATATTTTTGGTGTCATACCTAAGAATCCTTTGCCAAATACAAGGTCGTGACTATTTGCCATTATGTTTTCTCCTAAGAGTTTTATAGTTTTTGTTCTTACCTTTATGTCTTCAATCTATTTGAGTTATTTTTTGTATATGGTGTGAAGTAAGAATCCAATGCCATTCTTTTGCATGTGGCTATCCACTTGTCTCAGCACCATTTTTTGAGAAGACTAGTCTTTCCCCATTGACTGGTCTTGGCACCCTTATTGAAAATTAGTTGGCCAAAGAGGTATCAGATTATTTCTGGACTCTCAATTCTATTCTATTGGTCTGTATGTCTGTCCTTGTGCTAGTGCCACACTGTTGTGATTACTGTTGCTTTGTAGTAAGTTTTAAAATTGGGAAGTGTGAGTCTTTCTAGTTATTTCTTCTTTTTCAGGGTTGTTTTGGCTATTCTGGGTCCTTTGCAATTCCATATGAATTTTAGAATCAGCTTGTCAAAGAAGTCAGCTGGGATTCTGATAGGGATTGTGTTGAATCTGTAGATTAGTTTGGGAAGTATTGCCATCTTAACAATGTTAAATCTTCCAGTCCTTGAATGTAGGATGTTTTTCCACTTATTTAGATCCTTAATTTCTTTGAACAATTTTTTTTATAGTTTTAAGAGTGTAAATTTTACATGTTTGTTAAATTTACTCCTAAGCATTTTATTCTTTTTGATGCTATTGTGAATGGAATTGTTTTCTTGATTTCATTTTCAGATTGTTCATTGCCAATGTATGGAAATACAACTGATTTTTGTGTATTGATCTGGAATCCTGAAACCTTTTTAAACTCATTTATTAGTTCTAAGAGCTTTTTAGTGGTAGGATTTTTTAGGATTTTCTATTTACAAGAGCATGTCAGCTACAAATAGAAATACTTTTACTCCTTCCCTTCAAGTTGGGATGCCTTTCCTTTTTCATGCTTAATTCCCTGGCTAGAACTTCCAGTGCAGTGTTGAATAGAAGTGGTAAGAGCAGACATCCTTGTCTTGCTCCTCATTTTAGGGGGTAAGAGTTCAGTCTTTCACCATTAATTATGATATTAGCTGTGGGTTTTTCATAGATGCTCTTTATCAGGTTGAAGAAGTTCTCTTCTAATGCCTGGTTTGTTTAATGTTTTTGTCATGAAGGGGTGACATATTTTTTTCAAATTCTTTTGAGATGATTATGTGGTTGAGATGATTATGTGATTTTTGTTTTTTGTTCTATTGATATGATGTACTACCTTAATTGATTTCAAATGCTAAACCAACCTTGAATCCTTGGAATAAATCCTACTTGGTCATGGATCTTCTTTCTCCTCTCCTTCTGGTACTACCTGTATCTGTATGTTGGTGTGCTTAGTGGTTTCTCACATTTCTCTGAAGCTCTTTATTTTTCTTCCTCCTTTTTCCTCTCTGTTCTTTAGTTTACATAATCTCTATCAATCTGTCTTCAAGTTTACCATTTTTTTCTTCTGGTAGTTCAAATCTATTGTTGATCCCTTCTAGCAAATTTTTTATTTCAGTTTTATTGTACTTTTAACTCCAGAATTCCATTTGGTTCTTTTTAAAAAAATTTCTCTCTCTTTATTTGTATTCTCCATTTGGTACAACACTGTCAGTATTCTTTCCTTTATTTCTTTAAATATGGTTTCCTTTAGTTCTGTGAACATATTTATAATAGTTACTTTGAAAAGTTTTTATGTTGAATCAGGCATCTGGTTGCTCTCATAGGAAGTTTCTGTTGCCTACTTTTATCTTTTTTGGAGTAGGGGGTTATAATTTCTTGTTTCTTTGCGTGCCTTATAATTTTTATTGGTAACTAGACATTTTAGATAATATGTTGTAGCAACTATGGGCACTGGTCCCTTCATTCTGGGGCTTGTTATTGTTATTTGCTTGCTTATTTGTTTAGTGATTGGCTGGATTATTTTAGTGAAGTCTATCCTTCCCCCACCCTCCACCCGCAGTATTAAGCCTCTGATGCTGCTAGGCACAGCTTTAGGTTTGCCCACAGTCACCTTGGGATGACTGCAGCACTCGTAGGGGTCTTTTCCACTCTGTCCCTGACCACACTCAGCTGTTAAAACTCTACTAAGTGTTGGCTGGTTGCTCTACTTTTTACAAAAATGCCCTGGAGCATAAATTGCTCTACAAATGAATCCAATCAAATTATGGCTTTTTGGACAGAAAAGTTTCTGAGATCAGTGTTTGATATTTGTTCTGACCCCAGAAAGACTCCTCCTAGCTGTTTTATTCCCCAGTTCTCTCCTGCAAATTAGCCAGCCTAGGGCTTCCCTGGTGGCGCAGTGGTTGAGAGTCCGCCTGCCGAGGCAGGGGACACGGGTTCGTGCCCCGGTCCGGGAGTCCGGGAAGATCCCACATGCCGCGGAGCGGCTGGGCCCGTGAGCCACGGCCGCTGAGCCTGCGCGACCGGAGCCTGTGCTCCGCAACGGGAGAGGCCGCAACAGTGAGAGGCCTGCGTACCGCAAAAAAAAAAAAAAAAAAAAGCCAGCCTACAGTCTAAGCTTTTTCTTTATCACACACAGAAATCTCCTCCCAGGCGCCTTTCATCACAGCCTCCACTGTTCTTGAGAGTGCTATTAGGTTAATTTCTCCAAGCTCTGTTGCAAATGAAGTCAGTTTCTATGGGAAGAGATCAGGAGCTATCTGTTGACTGCTTCTCCCCCAGGTAAAATCTCTGAGCCAGGGCTCTGGAGCTGAGGGGGGAGGGACAATGGCAAGCCTCTCTCTGTGTGATATCCCCACTGCCTCAGTTCCATAAGTGGGAGTGGGGTGAAAGTAGGGAGACCCCACCTCTTGACTGCGCTTGCCTGAGACTTACCCCAGCAACAGGCAGCTGGGAGCAAGATGAGGAACACTGAAGTCTTGCTGACTCTCAGGAAGAAAGCGCTAAGAGGGAGCCCTGTGTTCCTGGCTGCAGGAGTCTTGAGTGGAGTGTCTGCTTCAATGTGCCAGGTGTGGAGTGGGGAGAGTGGTCTTGATTCAAATACCACAGATTCTCACCTTTCTTCTAGAAACTCTCTTAGGTTTTCTTGAATAGATGTTTCTTCATTTGCTGTTTACACTTAGGACCACTTCCAGAGGCTTTAATTGCTTGCTTTTTAATGATTCTCACAGTGTCACTAGGGAGTGATTCGGTGGAGCTCTTAATGCTGACACGCCACTATTCATAGCAGTGTGTTGTTCTGGACAACTGTCCACTAGCCTGACATTATGAAGATTCATACAACTCAAGCCAATAAGAGAGTCCCTTGATCCATTGTGGGAATTCAGGGTCCTTCAGGCACCCATTGAAACATAACTCTTCTTCATATGGAGCTGCTCAGATAATTTGAATCCAGGATGCTCTAGGAGACCCAGCTCCCACTTCAGTTCTTTCTATCTTTCTAAACACTCTTCTGTGATACAATGGTAACATTTTCTGTCTTTCACAAATAACAGCTGTATTTAGACAGTGTCCTTTTTAAGTCAGTCAGTCTTGATGACATAATTTCTTGGGCTTAAGATTAGAGTAGTTCAGCAGTTAGCATTTTAAGTTGTCGCTCACCCTCTTGTTTATATTATCAGCAATAGCCAAGCCAGCAGGCTTGGGCAGTGCAGTTAGAGTAATAGCAGAGCACTGCATGTGTGGCCTTACCCTACTGGCACTTCACATGGAGCTGCCTGGCTAGTCAAGAGGCAAATCCCTGATGTTCTGGCCTGTGTTACTTGTGATTGTTAAGGATGAATTATGTAGAGGTCTGTCTAGCAGTTTGTGACAGGCAGAGATCTCTGAGTTTCCACTGCTAAATAGTGATGTGTAAACAAAAAGGGCAGAAGCCCTTTTTAACTGTATTGTATAGGGAAACATAAAATTTCTATTTCCATCACGGAATATACTCAAATATCTTAAATCATATGTATCATTCTCTCTATAAAGGAAAAGATACTTTGCCTACCTAGAAAGCAAAACTGAGTCAGTTAAGGACTTTTATAACAAGGAAAGATTTAAAATAGAGATAGTTTTAACAAATTTGGCAATATTGGTAAGAGACAGAATTCTTAGGTTTATGCTAATCACTCAGGTCTGATTTTTCTACATCTTTCACTGGGATTAGAAAATCAAACGTCAAGAAAATTTCCCACTCTTGGTTATAATATGCAAATGCCTGCTTTCATTAAATACTTCATCCCCTCCCTTTTCATGATCAGTACATTTGGGCTATATAGGGACTTCCAAAAGGCTTTAGAGTTTAAAGTCTTTCCAATTTTCAGTTGAAATGGGCTTCTTGTTCTGCCAGAATTGTCTTGCTAACTGTTTTCTTTTTGGTAATGAAGAATATAAGCTTTTATCACAGAATTTTTCATCCAGCTCAGGTCCATGCATTATACAGCTGAATGTGTATTGGCCCAGGTACACTAAGCGTTAACAGGACTCACTTCTTCAGGAAATAACAGCTATTTTAAAAGGGGAGTGGAGGACAAGGAAGAGAAGGAAAAAAAGAAAAAGGAATCACTTTTCTAAGGACATAGTTCAGTCATGGGATATATGCAGATGAGATTTTTTTCCCTTTTTATTGTGAGGAATGTTTGAAAATCATCTGTCTGACAGATCGTACATCATTCTTAACCTTGTTCTTTTAATCCAACAGTAAATAGAAAACAAATGTTTTTTTTTCCCCTGGAAGGTATGATCATGACATCTTGCAACTTACATTTTTAGCAAGTTAAATTAAAGATAATAAGCTATTTTTCCTTCTGTCATTGTGTAGGAGCAGGACAGCATTCCAAGGAGTTGTTTTAATTACGCTATTGGTATGTACTGTGACATCTGGTGGCATTGGTGAGCTTACCTGATGGACCACAAAGAACCCTGATTTATGAACCCATAATTGGGTTTCCAATAAACATTTGTCAAAATAATGTATTAGTTCAAACCAAAGCCTTCTTTATTTATTCATATAAAAGAGCACTTAACTTTCAACAAAGAATTGCCTATCATCAAAAACACTCTATAAAGGAATCAGATTTATGAAGACACGATTCTAGAGGGTGACTGCTCAAAGAATACAGCTTATTTTAACTCTTTAGAGGACTTAGTGTTCTAACTTGCTTGTTTTCACCATATTCCTTCATATTTTTAAGTTCAAATAAAGTAGAGTTTAGTATTCACTTGTTAAGGTACTTGTTACAAAATGAATCTAGTGACTTAAAAATACTCAGTTATGAATCTTTAGCAGTTATCATAGCTATTTCAAATTCTGTTATGACAACATATATCCATTCTTATTCAATTTACTTCTAAGTAAGCGCAAAACATACACTGCCCACATACTAGTTTGTAAATTGCTAAGGCTTCTGATAAGGGAATCATCATTGATCTTTATTTTAAATTTTACTTGTTTACTCTTTTTTTTTTTGTGGTATGCGGGCCTCCCTTTGTTGTGGCCTCTCCCGTTGCGGAGCACAGGCTCCGGACGCGCAGGCTCAGCGGCCATGGCTCACGGGCCCAGCCGCTCCGCGGCATGTGGGATACTCCCAGACCGGGGCGCGAACCCGGTTCCCCTGCATCGGCAGGCGGACGCGCAACCACTGCACCACAAGGGAAGCCCTGCTTGTTTACTCTTTAACTGATTAGTCTTTGTTCCTGTTGGAGTTTCACATCTATAAGTAAGATATGTTATTTACGCAGCATGTATGCCTTGGAGCCTTCACTTTGTACATTATTATAAAGCACCTTAAGAAGCATTATTCTAGTATTTAAAAGTCATTATCCTCTTTTTTGTTATGGTATACATAACATAAAATTTACCATGTAACCAGTATTGAGTATACAATTCAGTGGCATTAAATACTTCACAATGTTGTGCAATCATCATCACTATTTCCAGAACTTTCTCATCATCTCAAACAGAAACTCTGTACCCATTAATCAGTAATTCTTCATTCCTCCCTCACCCTGCCCTGGTAACCTCTATTCTATTTTCTTTATGAATTTGACCATTCTAGGTATCTCATGTAGTTGAATCATACAATATTTGTTCTCTTGTATCTGGCTTCACTTGTAATGTTTTCAAGGTTCATCCATATTGTAGCATACATCAGAATTTTATTTCTTTTTATGGCTGAATAATATCCCATCATATGTATGTACCACATTTTGTTTATCCATTCATCTGTCAATGGACACTTGGGTTGTTTCCACCTTTTGACTATTGTGAATAATGCTACTATGAACATTCATGTACAAATATCTGTTCGAGTCCCTGCCTTCAACTTTTTTGGAGTGGAATTCCTGGATCATATGATAATTCTGTGTTTAACTTTTTGAGGAACCTCACTATCCCCTTTAAAAATTTATTAAAAATGTCATTCCTTATGCTAAGTATTGGAGTCATCCTAAGTCATGATATTATTTGAAAAAGTTAATTTATAAACAGGTTAAGTTCAGCTGTTCACATATTTAAAGAACATTGATCATGTTCCAAGTAGAGTTCTAGCCATTGAGGTCAAAAAAATATGTAAGATAAGGTCCCTGATCTTAAGGGATCCTTATAGTCTCCGAGTCCTAGGAAATTCAGTCACTAGTAATATTCTCAAGTCTGCTGTACTTTATTTATTTGAGTTACGAACCAGAAATAAGTTTTTCATGCTCTTGTTATCCTTTTAAGAAAAAAATATAGAGGCACATGGGCTTCCCTGGTGGCTCAGTGGTTGGGAGTCCACCTGCCGATGCTGGGGACACGGGTTCGTGCCCCAGTCCGGGAGGATCCCACATGCCGCGGAGCGGCTGGGCCCGTGAGCCATAGCCGCTGAGCCTGCGCGTCCGGAGCCTGTGCTCCGCAACGGGAGAGGCCACAACAGTGAGAGGCCAGCGTAACGCAAAAAAAAAATATATAAATATATATATATATGTATATTTATATACAGGCACTACTGAAATTATGAACCATATGTGGTGGATTTTGGGTGAAGAAAGGTTGATCCTGAATAATCTTGTGATCAGATCCAGAATAATTTTGTGATTGGAGGATGTAAAAAGGGATTTACATGGAGGAATCTCAGCTTGGGGTCTGTGAGAAAAAGATTAGAGAGGGAAAATTGTGGGATGTAAGGTAAATTAAGGGATTCCCACTGGTATATTCTCTACCTATAATTTGGGGGAAAGCTTAATACATGTAGGGGTGGAACATGGTTCACCACTGCTTCTGAAGAATGGTGATTAATTTTGAAAAATGTCCTGAGACAGTGGTCTTTCTTACTTATACTTGGTCATGGGACCTTCTGGGCCTTTGTAGGATAGAGCAGGGATCACTCAGCTGAAGTTCTTTAAGAACCTATGGGTATCCTGTCAGTTTGTGCTCTGCTACTTTTCAGCATTTTTAGAGATTTGAGTTTGAGGTCAGAATCCCCCTGTAGGCTTCACCTGAAATAGAATTTGAGAATTCATGGTTGGCTGCTCTGGCCCTTGGGAGGTCCCAGTAATGTTTTCCTTCTATTTATAATAAATAATTTTCATAAACAGTGCATACATTCAATTTATAGGCGTTTGAACTTTTTAGCCTACATGGAAATTTCAGATTAGAAATTAGGAAAAAGCAGATCTAGAACTTATTGAAAAAAAAATAAAAAGAAATTCTTTTTCTCCTGCCATCTTGTAGTATCAACAGGTATAAGGCCAGTGAGCTGTCTCCGTCTCCTATTTGAAGCACAAATGCAAACAGTGGTGTTGCTTCGGTTCAAATTAGTCTTCAAGTGTGTTGGGGGAGGGGAACTTATGCCCTAGTCTTGTGTTGATCTTGAGTATACACTGGCTGATAACTGGTGAGCTGGATTTAGTGGACTCCATTTCTGGGTAATATATTGGCATTTGCTTCCGAAGTCTGCAGTGGATACAACTCCTGTAAATTTAGGCTCAGCTTTGTCAGGACCTGTTGGTTCATCCTATCGGTCATGGCTTTACCTCATCTCTCACTGATGCCGCCTTTGTCTCAAGTCTCTTGCCATGAACTGCAGAGAACACTGACTGCCTCCTTGAGGTGCTTCTGTGGGTCTCTTGGCTCCACAGCATAGAAAGCCCCATCATAACTGCTATCCTGTTAACTTCTCCTTCTTTCCTCAGGCGCATGTGGAAATCTTTGGGTTTACTCTGCCAAATGAGAGATTAAGAATGATAATTAGGCTTCTTTCTGCCTGACTATCCTTTTCTGCCTTCTTTACTCTGCTGGGGCTGTGCCGTGTTAGCGTACTGTTGCCTTTTGCGCAGTGGTTTTGTTCCTGAGACCCAAAGGGCAAAGAACCCCTTTGCCTTCAACTTTCCCTTTATCTCACCTAAAGGTTCTTTTCCCCCCTCTGAGACTTCAGCTTGGAGGGGGTGGGTAAAGAGATACTTTTCTTTTGCTGCTTCCCTTCTCTCTGTCTTCCTTCCTCTTCCCAAAAGCCACTTGCAAAAGAAGGAATAGGCTTTCACACTTCTTGCTGTCTTATCTGGACTTCTGTTATGTAAAAATCTCTGATCAAGTCAGCCAGATCTGCCTCTTCACCCATAAAAGAACCTTAAAAATCCTTTTCTCTCATACAAAGCCTGACTTGCAGATTATTTCCTATCTTTGTTGACTTGAAAATTCTATTTGGTGGCCCAAGTGATTACAAACTTTTATTTCTCTTTATATTAATGCTGCAATAATTCTGATCTCCTCACCTCACTTCTCAAGGAAGATGGATACTTTAGGATGTCTAAATGGTATGTAAAAGAAGAAAGCCTGGTAATATATTTCAAAAAATATTATGTGTGCTATCTATGGATCAAGTGACTGTTTTAGTTCATCTGTCTTGCATGTGACATTAGCCTGTAAGTAAAGATAGGGTTAGACTAGCTCAGAAGAAAATGTGGCTTGTGCTGATTGATTTGTAGGCTGGTAGTACCTAAAATGTCCCTCGACTGTATCCACTAATGACAGCTTATACATTGACCTTCAGCTGATCCATTCTCACTTGCCAAGCCCCGTTTCCTAAGATTTGGGTAAAGCAAATGGCCCAATCCTGCTGTAGCATGAATCTTTTAGGACCTGGCAAAAAGAGAATTTTGAATATTGACAAATCTTTGCAAGATAACTTTTTAAAAATGATTAAAAATTGGCTTATGAAAAAAAAACCCCAAGAAAATACTCTAAATAGGTTTAAAATAAACAAAATAAAATATACAAAATAAACATGTTTTGCTTCCCATGTGTAATGTTGAACACTTTTTTTTTGAAGGAATTTTAATTTTATTTTTTAGAAGTTATTAGTATATTGTGTAAGAGGTGAGAATGACATTTAAAAAGTCTTTATTCTTGTTGGGATTGAACTTCCATTATTTTCGGCCTTATGACTTCTCAAAATTTGAACAGTTTGCCTATAGCAGGTATTTCTTTTGTAAATCTCTTGGATAATAAGTTTCTTCCTACAGGAGAATAAAGAAATTCCAAGTTCTCCAAATATGTATATGTATATGAGAATATGGAAATTGTATAAGATAATGATGATTTTGTCAGAACTACCTTCAGTATGCATCCAATTATGTTTTTTTAAATTTTATTTTTTTTTTATACAGTAGGTTATTAGTTATCCATTTTATACATATTAGTGTATACATGTCAATCCCAATCTCCCAATTCATCCCACACCACCCCCTCCCTCGCCACTTTCCCCCCTTGGATCTAGAGACTGTCATACAGAGTGAAGTAAGTCAGAAAGAGAAAAACAAATATCGTATATTAACACATATATGTGGAACCTAGAAAAATGGTACAGATGAATGGCTTTGCAGGGCAGAAATAGAGACACAGATGTTGAGAACAAACGTACGGACACCAGTGTTGAACACTTTTATAGCTAGACTTTATTTAAGATGGTCCAGCCAAGCACCAAACATATTATACGTAGCAAGTTAATGCCATAACACCATGAGAATACCTCTTCCTTTGCATCATTACAGTATGTTTTCTCTACCAGACTATAAGCAACTTGAGACCAAGACTGTGTCTTATTCACTTTTGTAATCCCAGACTCTAAGGTGATAACTGGAACAATGTAAATATTAACACGTATTTGCTGTCTGTTTAGATCTTTGCTGATCTCTGAACAAAAGGCTTGTGAAAGAGAACCGAAAGGAAATGATGTATATCTCTTTTTAATGTTGTATGCTTGGGACAATACTCCATGATAAAGGAAACTAATAATTTGAGTTTTAACTTGTGTTGACCCCAAAATGAATTTGAATGGCCCAACTTAATAATAGGCAGGGCTTTTGGTGAAAAACAGATTTCTTGGCAATCTAATCTAGTTTATAATAGCATGAAATGCCTTGGTTAGCACAGTCTTCACAAGCTAACAAAGCCAGGAGTTCTGTAACATTTATGATACTGATAGGAGTGTAAAAATGTATAAGGTTTCATTTGATGTACTACAAGTACTCTGGATTGTGATATCTCCTGGTCATAACATCATACTGAAATACCATGGCAACTTAAAAATAAAATTTATACAAATGTTAAAAAAAAAATTAAAAAAACCTTGTGAGATGAACAGCAAAATCAGTCCTTTGATTTTTAATTTATGAGTTGCAAGTCTTTGCTTTTTAGGACTTGAAAATGTTTCAAATTTCCCCATTTCTAAGGGGAATATTTTCATATCGAAAGTTTAAAGAATTTTAATGGCAAGAATAAAGCATTGTTAGTTCCAATTGAATAAGTGTTTTGAGAATTGTTATTATTATTGTTTTATATAAAAAGGTTATTTGTGCATGTAAGGGGAATGTATTTTTGTGATAAACCTGTCACATAGTCATTGTGCTATAACAGAAGTCTTGTTACTTTGTAAAAAGCCCGAATATTATGATTACTGAGTGCTCAGAAATGTTCCTTGAGTGGTTATAAACAGATCTGACCAATAGATATGGTGAGGTAAGCAGTTCATAACTGTCGTTGAGGGATTCTTAGTTTGGGTTGCCCAACTGAAAAAGGAGTATTATTTGACATGTCTATGGATATAATGGTATGCTGGGCAGCAGGTCTGTGGCCTAATTCAGCCAGAGAACGTGCATTAACAAATTGGCTCTGTCAATGATGGATTATGCCTGAAAGAAGTTAACTGAATGCAGTCTACTGGTGTGGTCATAGAGCAGCTCAGCTTTTTTTCTTCTTCTCATCAGGCTGACTTTTGGCTTAGCACTTAACAAGCTCCACATGCAAAACTGGATGATCCTGGTTGTCGTAAAGCGCTCACAACGTGTGCGTTTAGGGAAAGTGAAGAAATACTTGGATTAAATTTTGTGTGGTAATCTTTTGGAATGTGTGTGGATCAGACTCTGGGAAGGAAATTGATAGCTTCATGGTGAAATGTTGGCATACAATTTCTAACTTCCATTTGTCAGCTAAAACGGAAAGTGTTCAGGGTCAAAAACAGTGATTTATTTGCTACCTACAAAGATAATGAATGGACAAAAATGAGTGTGTTATTGTAATATTTGGAATTAAAGCCCAGCATAAAGTCAAGCCATTTAATTAGTCCTTAAGCCAGTTGGTTACAATGGACTCTTCATTTCTTTGTAATTTTTGTTAGATTTAGTAAGAAGGCAGAGCATGGCTGTTAGTACGGGGTTGCCTTTATGCAGAATAAAAATATGGAGCTTTAAAATTTAGAGCAGTGGTTCATTAGAAATAACTCCATGCCATTCTTTTGGACTCTTTAATAGCACTTTTCAATTTTTCTTTGCACTGCCCAGAAGATGAACACATGTCACCTTTAATAGCACATTTCTTCATTGAGGTTATACATCTAATTTCCTGCTTGATGGAAGTTCTCAACTGATGATATGCCAGCTTTCTATATGAGAAGTGTCAGTGAGTCTTTACATTTCTAAGAAAAATAGCATTTGAATTGTGTAACCAATCCATTTATTACTCATCAGGCTAGAATATGCTTTAGTAACAAAGAATGCTCAAATCTCAGTGGCTTAACAAAACAAAGGTTTAACCCTCACTCATGCTTCATGTCCACAAATGATTGGCAGGATCTCTGACAGAGGTTTCATTTGGACAGATGCTTTCATGATTACATGGAAAAGAGAGCATGTTAAATCATATCCTGGCTCTTAAAGCTTCCTCCTCATATCCATTCACATTTTATTGGCCAAAGCAAATCAGTATTTGCCTACCCCAAAGCCTCAAAGATTTTTCTCCTATGTTTTCTTCTAGAAGCTCTGTAATTTTTACATTTAGTTTTGTGAGCCATTTTGGGTTATTTTTGTGTGTGATATGAGGTAAGGATTGAATTTCATTTCTTCCCATATGGATTTCCAGTTGTTCCAGAATAATTTGTTGAAAAGATTGTCCTTTCTCCATATAATTATCTTAGCACATTTGTAAATAGCAAATTAACTATCTATCTATCTGTGTGCCTATCTATCTATCTATCATCCATCTGTCTATCTATCTATCATCTTTATATATCCATTACTGGGCTGTCTGTCCTGGTCCATTGCTGTATATGTTTATCCTTAGGCCAGTGTATACTGTTCTGATTACTGTAGCTCTAAGTTTGAAATAAGTAGTGTAATTCCTATAATTTTGTTCTTTTTCAAAATTGTTTTCACTGTTCTAGGTCTTTTACAGTTCCATATAAATATTGTAATTAACTTGTCAGCCTTTGCAAAGAAGCCTCCTGAGATTTTGATTAGGATTGCTTTGAATCTTTGGGCCAATTTAGGGAGGGAGAATTTATATCTTAACCCAGTTGAGTTTTCCAATATGTCCTTATCTATCTAGGTCTTTAATTTTTTCTCAAAAATATTTTATAATTTTCAGTGTATACTATTAAATTTATCCCTAAGTATTTCATTTTTCATACTAATGCAAATGGAATTATTTTCTAAGTTTCACCTTCTAATTTTCATGCTAGGATATATAAATATAACTGATTTGTGTATATTGGCCTTGCATCCCATAAACTTGCTAAATTCACTTATTCTAGTAGCTTTTTGGGGCAGATTTCTCAGTATCTTCTATGTATATAATAATTTCTTTTGCATGGTAAGATAATTTACCTCTTCTTTTTCAAATAGTATGTCTTTTATTTCTTATCTTGCATTATTTCACTAGTAGGACCTCAAGCACAATGTTGAACAGAAGTTGTTAGAGCAGATATCTTTGCCTTGTTTCTGATCTTTGAGGGAAAGATATTGTCTTCACTATTAAGCGTGATGTTAGCTGTAGGTTTTTAGTAGCTGTAGGTTTTTAGTAGATGCTTTTTATCAAGTTGAGGAAGTTTTCTTCTAGTCCCAGCTTTCTGAGATTTAAAAGTTAAGGATGGGTATTGAAGTTTTTCAAATATTTTTATGCATTTATTGAGCTGCTCAGATGTCTTTTCTCCTCATTCTGCTAATACGGTGAATTACATAGATTTATTTTCAAATGTTATACCAATCTTGTATTCTTGGGAAAAACCCACTTGGTCATAATGTATTAGACTTTTTATGTATTATTGGATTTAATTTGTTTATATTTTGTTAAGATTTTTGCTTCTGTGTATATGAGACATATTAGTCTTAAATTTTCTTTTCTTGTAATGTCTTTGCCTCTTATTGTTTTTTTCCTTTTACAATAGACATTCAAAAAACTTTACTTGTATGAAATAAACATTTCAATAGACACTGTGTAGTGTTCAAAGTATATACAATGACTCAGACTTACCACTCAAATAGGATTTGATCAGGCTGCTCTATGGACTATGTAAAGTATACTCAAGTTTAGTACAATTGTTGAAGGCCTCAGTATTTTCTTTTTTTTTCTTTAATTTTTTTCTTGTTTTTTATTTTAAAAAAATTTTTCTTTTTTGGCTGCCTTGGGTCTTTGTTGCTGCACGAGGGCTTTCGCTAGTTGAGGCGAGCAGGGGCTACTCTTCATAGCGGTGCGCGGGCTTCTTATTGCGGTGGCATCTCTTGTTGTGGAGCACGGGCTCTAGGCACATGGGCTTCAGTATTTCTGGCACGTGGACTCAGTAGCTGTGGCTCCCGGGCTCTAGAGTGCAGGCTCAGTAGTTGTGGTACACGGGTTTAGTTGCTCCGCAGCATGCGGGATCTTCCCGGACCAGGGCTCGAACCCGTGTCCCCTGCACTGGCAGGCAGATTCCCAACCACTGCGCCACCAGGGAAGTCCCAGGCCTCAGTATCTTCTTCCAGTTTAAAGATTTTTTTTTTTAAGATCTTTATTGGAGTATAATTTCTTTACAATGGTGTGTTAGTTTCTGCTGTATAACAAAGTGAATCAGCTATACATATACATACATCCTCATATCCCCTCCCTCTTGCATCTCCCTCCTACCCTCGCTATCCCACCCCCTAGGTGGTCACAAAGCACCGAGCTGATCTCCCTGTTCTATGAGGCTGCTTCCCACTAGCTATCTATTTTATATTTGGTAGTGTATATAGGTCTATGCCACTCTCTCACTTTGTCCCAGCTTACCCTTGCCCCTCCCCATGTCCTCAAGTCCATTCTCTATGTCTGCATCTTTATTCCTGTCCTGCCCCTAGGTTCTTCAGAACCATTTTTATTTCTTTAGATTCCATATATATGTGTTAGCATATGGTATTTGTTTTTCTCTTTCTGACTTACTTCACTCTGTATGACAGACTCTAGGTCCATCCACCTCACTACAAATAACTCAATTTCGTTCCGTTTTATGGCTGAGTAATATTCCATTGTATATATGTGCCATATCTTCTTTATCCATTCATCTGTCGACGGACACTTAGGTTGCTTCCATGTTCTGGCTATTGTAAATAGTGCTGCAATGAATATTGTGGTACATGACACTGAATTACGGTTTTCTCAGGGTTTATTCCCATTAGTGGGATTGCTGGGTCATATGATAGTTCTATTTTTAGTTTTTTGTGGAACCTGCATCATCCTGTTCTTCATAGTGGCTGTATCAATTTACATTTCCCACCAACAGTGCAAGAGGCTTCCCTTTTCTCCACACCCTCTCCAGCGTTTATTGTTTATAGATTTTTTTGATGATGGCCATTCTGACGGTGTGAGGTGATACCTCATAGTAGTTTTGATTTGCATTTCTCTAATGAGGAGAAATGTCTATTTAGGTCTTCTGCCCATTTTTGGATTGGGTTGTTTGTTTTTCTGATATTGAGCTGCATGAGCTGCTTGTATGTTTTGGAGGTTAATCCTTTGTCAGTTGCTTCATTTGCTAATATTTTCTCCCATTCTGAGGGTTGTCTTTTTTTTTTTTTTTTTTTTCGGTATGCAGGCCTCTCACCGTTGTGGCCTCTCCTGTTGCGGAGCACAGGCTCCGGACGCGCAG
>NC_041228.1:65287822-65294110 GCF_002837175.3 Physeter macrocephalus | reverse complement strand
ATTTAGGTTTTTAATCCATTTTGAGTTTCTTTTTGTGTATGGTGTTAGGGCGTGCTCTAAGTTCATTCTTTTACGTGTAGCTTTTATGTGTCTAGTTTTCCCAACACCACTTGTTGAAGCGGCTGTCTTTTCTCCATTGTATATTCTTGCCTCCTTTATCAAAGATAAGGTGACCATATGTGTGTGGGTTTATCTCTGGACTTTCTATCCTGATCCATTGATCTATATTTCTGTTTTTGTGCCAGTACCATACTGTCTTAATTACTGTAGCTTTGTAGTATAGTCCGAAGTCAGGGAGCCCGATTCCCCCAGGCCTGTTTTCTTTCTCAAGATTACTTTGGCTATTCGGGGTCTTTTGTGTTTCCATACAAATTGTGAAATTTTCTGTTCTACTTCTGTGGAAAATGCCCTTGGTAGTTTGATAGGGATTGCACTGAATGTGTAGATTTCTTTGAGTAGTATAGTCATTTTCACAATGTTGATTCTTCCAATCCAAGAACATGGTATATCTCTCCATCTGTTTGTATCATCTTTAATTTCTTTCATCAGTGTCTTATAGTTTTCTGCATACAGGTCTTTTGTCTCCTTAGGTAGGTTTATTCCTAGATATTTTATTCTTTTTGTTGCAATGGTAAATGGGAGTGTTTTCTTAATTTCACTCTCAGATTTTTCATCATTAGTGTATAAGAATGCCAGAGATTTCTGTGCATTAATTTTGTATCCTGCTACTTTACCAAATTCATTGATTAGCTCTAGTAGTTTCCTGGTAGCCTCCTTAGGATTCTCTATGTATAGTATCATGTCATCTGCAAACAGTGACAGCTTTACTTCTTCTTTTCCGATTTGGATTCCTTTTATTTCTTTTTCTTCTCTGATTGCTGTGGCTAAAACTTCCAAAACTATGGTGAATAATAGTGGTGAGAGTGGGCAACCTTGTCTTGTTCCTGATCTTAGAGGAAATGGTTTCAGTTTTTCACCATTGAGAATGATGTTTATGCCTCTTACTGTTATTGGGGAAAGACTTGTGTCATAAAATCTGCTGAGAAAATGTCCTTCCTCTTCTATTTTCTAAGAATTCTTTTTAAAGAACTAATATTTCTTTCTCAAGTATTTAAAATAATTCACCAGTGAAGTGATCTGGGCCTGGAATTTTATTTTTGAAAAGAGTTTATTCTAATTCAGTTTCTGTAATTGATATGAGGGCTATTCAGATTATCTGTTTATTCTAGAATCAGTTTTTGTAATTTGTGTCTTTAAGAAATTTGTCTATTTCATCTAATTGATCAAAAATATTTTGCTAAAAGTATTTTACAATAGTCTCTTTTAAGGATATGTAGGATCTTAGTGATTTTCCTTCTTTTAATCCTAGCATTAGTAACTGAGCTTTTTTTTTTTTTAAACTAGAGATTCTTTTCAATTTTATCAGACTTTTCAAATAGCTGGCTTATATTTCATTGATTTTTCTCTTTTGTTTGTCTTCTGTTTTATTGTGTTTCACTCTTATCTTTATTATGGTATATCTTTTTACATGTTTTAAATTTGAATCTATCAGTGTTTTTAATTTGATGTGAATTTATTGTTATTAGCATATAGTTGGGTCTTGGTGTTTATTCAGTCTGACAATCCCTGCCTTTTAATTGGAGCACTTAGACCATTGACATTTAATTTATTTATCAATATATTTGGGGTTAATTCTAACAATATAGTTTTTTTTTTCTATTTGTTCTATCTGTTCTTTGTTCCTTTATTGTTTATTTATTCATAAATAATTAATAAACTTTATTGTTTTAGTACAGTTTTAAATTTACAGAATAATTGAACTCATACATAGAGTTCCATATACTCACTACCTCTGTCCCCACAGTTTCCCTTATTATTAACATCTTACATTAGTGTGGAACATTTGTTACAATTAATGAGCCAATATTATTATGAACAATAGTTTATAGTTTACATTAAGGTTTATTTTTTGCATTGTATAGTTCTGTGGGTTTTAACAAATGCATAATGAAATGTATTATTATTACAGTTTCATGTATAATAGTTTTGTTACCCTAAAAATACCCTGCATTTCACCCATTCATCCCTTTCTTCATTCCCCCAGAACCCTTGGCAACTATTGATATTTTTCTGTTCCTTTTAAAAAATGTCATGTAATTGATGCAGGATCCAATCAAGGTTTATGCATTGCATTTTCTTATTATGTCTCTCTAGCCTATTTAAATCAGAAGGGAACTTCTGCTTTCCCCCACCCCTGCCCCACCATGACATTGACATTTCAAAAGAGTTTGAGCCACAGATATAGACAACAAACCAGTGGGGAAGGCGAAGGGGTAACATAGGGGTTGGGGAATGGGAGGTACAAACTATTGGGTGTAAGACAGGCTACAAGGATGTATTGTACAACATGGGGATATAGCCAATATTTTGTAATAACTGTAAATGGAGTGTAACCTTTAAAAATTGTATAAAATATTAAAAAAAAAAATAAAAGGGAATCCCAAAAAGAAAAACGTCCTAGAAGAAAACATAGGTAGTATGGTCTTTGACATGGGTCTTAGCAATGTTTTTTTGGATCTGTATTCTCAGGCAAGGCAACAAAAGTGAAAATAAGCAAACTGGACCTATTCAAACTAAAAAGCTTTTGCACAGTGAAGGAAACTATCAACAAAATGAAAAAGGAACCTACTGAATGGGAGAAACTATTTGCAAATGATATGACTGAGAAGGGTTTAATTCCAAAATATATGAAGAACTCATACAACTCAAAATCAAAAAAATAAACAACCCAGTTAAAAAATGAGCGTAGGACGTGGATAGGCATTTTCCCAAAGAAGACATACAGATGGCCAACAGGCATATGTAAAGATACTCAACATCACTAATCATCAGGCAAATGCAAACCAAAACCACAATGAGATATCACC
The DNA here is from genome assembly GCF_002837175.3 of Physeter macrocephalus. Classification (NCBI taxonomy): domain Eukaryota; kingdom Metazoa; phylum Chordata; class Mammalia; order Artiodactyla; family Physeteridae; genus Physeter; species Physeter macrocephalus. The sequence goes on along the minus strand of NC_041228.1, from coordinate 65,291,183 downwards.
TCACACCTTTCAGAATGGCTATTGTCAAAAGACAACAAATAAAAACTGTTGGTGAGGATGTGGAGAAAAGGGAACCTTAGTACACCATTGGTAAGAATGTAAATTGGTGCAGCCACTATGGAAAACAGTATAGAGGTTCCTCAAAAAATTAAAAATAGAACTACCATTCAGTCCAGCAATCCCACTCCTGGGTATTCATCTGAATAAAATGAAGACAGTAATTTGAAATGATATATGCACCCCAATGTTCATAGCAGCATTATTTACAATAGCCAAGATATGAAAGCAACATAAGTGCCTATAGACAAATGAATGGATAAAGAAGATGTAGTATACATATGTACAATGGAATATTACTTAAAAGATTGTATCATAATATTATAATATATATTTTAAAAGACATTATAATACTATATAATATTATATATAATATTCTAAAAAAGAATGAAATCTTGGCCATTTGTGACAGCATGGATGGACCTGGAGGGTATTAAGCTTAGTGAAATATGTCAGACAGAGAAAGACAAATACAGTATGTTTTCACTTATATGTGGAATCTAAAAATAAAAGAAATGAATAAATATAACAAATCAGAAACAGATTCATATATAAAGAACAAACTAATGGTTACCACATAGGGAGGAGTAAGGGGAGGGGGAAATGGAAGGGGATTAAGAGGTACAAACTACCAGTTATAAAATAAATAAGTCACAGGGAATGTAATGTACAGCACAAGGAATACAGTCAACATTTTATAATGACTGTATGGTGTGTAATCTGTAAGCATATCGAATCACTATGTTGTAAACCTGAAAGTAATATAGTGTAGCAAGTCAACTATATTTCAAAAAAACTGTCTTCTTTCACTCATCATAATCATTGGAGTCTTATTCATGTATCAGTAATTTATTACTTTTAATGCTGAGTAGTATTTTATTGCATGGATATACCACACTATGCTTATCCGTTTGTGCACTGATGGACATTTGAGTTGTGTCCAGTTTTTGGCTTTGCAAATAAAGCTGTTTTGAACATTTGTGTACAAGTCTTTGTATAAACATATATTTCCTTTCTCTTGAGTAAATGCCTATGGGTGAAATGGCTAGTTATATGTTTAAAATTTTAAGAAACTGACAAACTGTTTTCCAAAATGATTGTATCATTTTATATTTCTAACAGCAGTGCATAAGATTTTCAGTTGTTCCATATCTTTGCCAACACTTGGTATGTTCATTTTGTTAATATTAAACATTCTAATTGATGTACAGTGATCTCTCAGTGTGATTTAAATTTGGGTTTTACTAGCGATGAATGATGATAAGCCACTTTTTATATGCTTATTTGCCATCCATATATCTTCTTTGTTGATCTGTTTGTTCAAATCTTCTGTCCATTTAAAATATAGATTTTTTTTTATGTTGAAATTTGAGAGCCCTTTATGTCTCCTGGATACAAGTCCCTTATCAGATATGTGCTTTGTAAAGGTTTTTTTCCCAGTCTATGTCTTGTTTTGTTATTCTCTTAACAGGGTCATTTGAAGAGTAGAAGTTTATAATTTTGTTGAAGTCCAATTAATCAATTTATTCTTTTATGGATTATTCTTTTTGCTTCATATCAAAGAAATCTTAGCCTAATCCAGAGGTCAGCAAACTATGACCTGTAGTCCAAATCTGCCTTGCTGATTGTTTTACATGGTCTGTGGGCTAAGAATTTTTTTAAAAATTTGTTTATTTTGTTTATTTATTTTTGGCTGCATTGGGTCTTCATTGCTGCATGCGGTCTTTCTCTGGTTGCGGCGAGCAGGGGCTACTCTCCGCTGCGGTGCGCGGGCTTCTCATTGCAGTGGCCTCTCCTGTTGTGGAGCACGGGCTCTAGGCATGCGGGCTTCAGTAGTTGTGGCTCGCAGGCTCTAGAGCACAGGCTTAGCAGTTGTGGTGCACAGGCTTAGCTGCTCTGCGGCATGTGGGATCTTCCCGGATCAGGGCTCAAACCCATGTCCCCTGCATTGGTAGGCGGATTCTCAACTGCTGCGCCACCAAGGAAACCCCTAAGAACTTTTTAATAGAAAATTTTATTCAGATAACGATAGGTTCATGTGAAGTTATAACAAACAATAGGGAGGCATCCATGTAAACTTCCTCTAGTTTCTCCCAATGGTAGAAGTTTGCAAAACTGTATAGTTTAATATCACAACCAAGCTATCAATACAATCCACAAACCTTGTTCACATTTCCACAGTCTTACTTTTACTCGTTTGTGGGGGTAAATATGTTTTTTACACTTGTAAATGGTTGAAAAAATCAAAAGAATAATATTTCTTGATGTTTGAGTATTATATGAAATTCACATGTCAGTGTCCATAAGTAAAGTTTCATTGAAGCATGGCTACATTCATTCATTTTTGTATTATCTGTGACTCTATGATAGCAGAATGGAGCACTTGTGACAGAAACCATATGTGGTGATCCCATTGCCTTCCGCTGCTGCTCAGTGCACTATAAATTGCAGTGATACAGTTATAGCTTGACATCATTTTGTGTATCACATATCCCTGTCCCATGACATTATATTTACTTTTTAATTACCAGGGCATTCCCATTATGTCACAACAAGAAAAGAAAAGTAGAATTTGAATATCATGCTTTTAAGGCACAGTGGAGTTTAAGAATTTAAATTAATAATTTCTTAACAAATTAGGTTGTGAAGCATTTATTTACTTATTTTAAAAAAATTATTTAAGATCTTTATTGGAGTATAATTGTTTTACAATGATGTGTTAGTTTCTGCTTTACCCCCTCCCCATGTCCTCAAGTCCATCCTCTACTTCTGTGCCTTTATTCCTGTCCTGCCCCTGGGTTGTTCAGAACCATTTTTTTTTTTTCGATTCCATATATATGTGTTAGCATATGGTATTTGTTTTTCTCTTTCTGACTTACTTCACTCTGTATGACAGTCTCTAAGTCCATCCACCTCACTACAAATAACTCAGTTTCATTTCGTTTTATGGCTGAGTAATATTCCATTGAATATATGTGCCACATCTTCTTTATCCATTCGTCTGTCTATGGACACTTAGGTTGCTTCTATGTCCTGGCTATTGTAGATAGTGCTGCAATAAACGTTGTGGTATGTAACTCTTTTTGAATTATGGTTTTCTCAGGGTATATGCCCACTAGTGGGATTGCTGGGTTATATGATAGTTCTATTTTTAGTTTTTTGTGGAACCTCCATACTTTTCTCCATAGTGGCTGTATCAATTTACATTTCCCACCAACAGTGCAAGAGGCTTCCCTTTTCTCCACACCCTCTCGAGAATTTATTGTTTATAGATTTTTTGATGATGGCCATTCTGAGCAGTGTG
>NC_041228.1:65287123-65287417 GCF_002837175.3 Physeter macrocephalus | reverse complement strand
TGATTTATGTCAGGGTGTTCTGCCTATGTTTTCCTGTAAGAGTTTTATAGTGTCTGGCCTTACATTTAGGTTTTAAATCCATTTTGAGTTTCTTTTTGTGTATGGTGTTAGGGAGTGTTCTAATTTCATTCTTTTACATGTAGCTTTTACATGTCCAGTTTTTCCAGCACCACTTGTTGAAGCGGCTGTCTTTTCTCCATTGTATATTCTTGCCTCCTTTATCAAAGATAAGGTGACCATATGTGTGTGGGTTTATCTCTGGACTTTCTATCCTGTTCCATTGATGTATATTTC
>NC_041228.1:65284312-65287041 GCF_002837175.3 Physeter macrocephalus | reverse complement strand
TGAATCTGTAGATTGCTTTGGGTAGTATAGTCATTTTCACAATGTTGATTCTTCTAATCCAAGAACATGATATATCTCTCCATCTGTTTGTATCATCTTTAATTTCTTTCATCATTGTCTTATAGTTTTCTGCATACAGGTCTTCTGTCTCCTTAGGTAGGTTTACTCTTAGGTATTTTATTCTTTTTGTTACAATGGTGAGTGGGAGTGTTTCCTTAATTTCTCTTTCAGATTTTTCATCGTTAGTGTATAAGAATGCAAGAGAATTTTGTGCATTAATTTTTTATCTTGCTACTTTAATGAATTCATTGATGAGCTCTAGTAGTTTTCTGGTAGCATATTTAGGATTCTCTATGTATAGTATAGGTCATCTGCAAACAGTGACAGTTTTACTTCTTATTTTCCAATTTGGATTCCTTTTATTTCTTTTTCTTCTCTGATTGCTGTGGCTAAATCCTCCAAAACTATGTTGAATAATAGTGATGAGAGTGGACAACCTTGTCTTGTTCCTGATGTTAGAGGAAATGGCTTCAGTTTTTCAACACTGAGAATGATGTTGGCTGTGGGTTTGTCATATACGGCCTTTATTATGTTGAGGTTCACATATGGCCTCTATTATGTTAAGGCAGGTTCCCCCTATGCCTACTCTCTGGAGAGTATTTAATCATAAATGGTTGTTGAATTATGTTTAAAGATTTTTCTGCATCTATTGAGATTAGCATACGATTTTTATCCTTCAGTTTGTTAATATGGTGTATCACATTGATTTGTGTATATTGAAGAATCCTTGTATTCCTGGGATAAACCCTACTTGATCATGGCATATGATCCTTTTAATGTGCTGTTGGATTCTGTTTGCTAGTATTTTGTTGAGGATTTTTGCATGTGTTCATCAGTGATATTAGCCTGTAGTTTTCTTTTGTTGTGACATCTTTGTCTGGCTTTCGTATCAGGGTGATGGCATCGTAGAATGAGGTTGGGAGTGTTCCTCCCTCTGCCATATTTTGGAAGAGTTTGAGAAGGATAGGTGTAAGCTCTTCTCTAAATGTTTGCTGGAATTCGCCTGTGAAGCCATCTGTTCCTGAGCCCTTGCTTGTTGGAAGATTTTTAACCACAGTTTCAATTTCAGTGCTTGTGATTGGTCTGTTAATATTTCTATTTCTTCCTGGTTCAGTCTCAGAAGGTTGTGCTTTTCTAAAAATTTGTCCATTTCTTCCAGGTTGTCCATTTTATTGGCATATAGTTGCTTGTAGTAATCTCTCATGATCCTTTGTATTTCTGCAGTGGCAGTTGTTACTTCTTTTTCATTTCTAATTCTATTGATTTGAATCTTCTCCCTTTTTCTCTTGATAAGTCTGGCTAATGGTTTATTAATTTTTTCATCTTCTCAAAGATTTTAGTTTTATTGATCTTTGCTATTGTTTCCTTCATTTCTTTTTCATTTATTTCTGATCTGATCTTTATATTTCTTTCCTTCTGCTAACTTTGGGGTTTTTTTGTTCTTCTTTCTCTAATTGCTTTAGGTGTAAGGTTAGATTGTTTATTTGAGGTGTTTCTTGTTTCCTGAGGTAGGATTGTATTGCTATATACTTCCTTCTTAGAACTGCTTTTTGCTGCATCCCATAGGTTTTGGGTTGTCATGTTTTCATTATCATTTGTTTCTAGGTTTTTTTTGTTTCCTCTTTGATTTCTTCAGTGATCTCTTGGTTATTTAGTAGTGTATTATTTAGCTTCCATGTGTTTGTATTTTTTGCAGATTTTTTCCTGTAATTGATATCTAGTCTCATAGCGTTGTGGTCAGAAAAGATACTTGATACGATTTCAATTTTCTTAAATTTACTAAGGCTTGGTTTGTGACCCAAGATATGATCTATCCTGGGTGATATTCCATGAGCACTTGAGAAGAAAGTGTATTCTGTTGTTTTGGGATGGAATGTCTTGTAAACATCAATTAAGTCCATTTTGTTTAATGCATCTTTTAAACTTGTGTTTCCTTATTTATTTTCATTTTGGATGATCTGTGCATTGGTGAAAGTGGGGTGTTAAAGTCCCCTACTATGATTGTGTTACTGTTGATTTCCTCTTTTTTGGCTGTTAGCTCTTGCCTTATGTATTGAGGTGCTCCTATGTTGGGTGCATAATATTTACAATTGTTATATCTTCTTCTTGGATTGATTTCTTGATCATTATGTAGTGTCCTTCTTTGTCTCTTGAAATAGTCTTAATTTTAAAGTCTATTTGGTCTGATATGAGAATTGCTACTCCAGCTTTCTTTTGATTTCCATTTGCATGCAATATCTTTTTCCATCCCCTCACTTTCAATCTGTATGTGTCCCTCGGTCTGAAGTGGATCTCCTGTCGACAGCATATATACGGGTGTTATTTTTGTTTCCATTCAGCCGGTCTGTGTCTTTGGTTGGAGCATTTAATCCATTTACATTTAAGGGAGTTATCGATATGTATGTTCCTATTACCATTTTCTTAATTGTTTTGGGTTTTTTATTGTAGGTCTTCTCCTTCTCTTGAGTTTCTGGCCTAGAGAAGTTATGTTAGCATTTGTTGTAAAGCTGGTTTGGTGGTTCTGAATTCTCTTAGCTTTTGCTTGTTTGTAAAGATTTTAAATTCTCCATCAAATCTGAATGAGATCCTTGCTGTGTAGTGTAATCTTGGTTGTAGGTTTTTCCCTTTCATCACTTTAATTATGTCCTGCCACTCCCTTCTGGCTTGCA
>NC_041228.1:65222792-65284096 GCF_002837175.3 Physeter macrocephalus | reverse complement strand
TCTAGAGAATTTTAAATTTAATTTATTGTGTTGTTCATCATTGTTTGTTTGCTCTTTAGTTCTTGTAGGTCCTTGTTAAACATTTCTTGTATTTTCTCCATTCTATTTCCAAGATTTTGGATCATCTTTACTATCATTACTCTGAATTTTTTTCAGGTAGACTCCTATTTCCTCTTCATTTGTTGGGTCTGGTGGGTTTTTACCTTGCTCCTTCATCTGCTGGTTATCTCTCTGTCTTCTCATTTTGCTTAACTCACCGTGTTTGGGGTCTCCTTTTTGCAGGCTGCAGGTTCGTAGTTCCCATTGTTTTTGGTGTCTGTCCCCAGTGGCGAAAGTTGGTTCAGTGCATTGTGTAGCCTCCTGTTGGAGGGGACTGGTGCCTGTGTTCTTGTGGTTGAGGCTGGATCTTGTCTTTCTGGTGTGCAGGACTGCCTCCTTAGTGTGTTTTGAGGTGTCTGTGACCTTATTATGATTTTAGGCAGCCTCTCTGCTAATGGGTGGGGTTATGTTCCTGTCTTCCTAGTTGTTTGGCGTAGGGTGTCCAGCACTGCTGCTTGCTGGTCGTTGAGTGGAGCTGGGTCTTAACGTTGAGATGCAGATCTCCAGGAGAGCTTTCACCATTTGATGTTACGTGGAGCCGTGAGGTCTCTGGTGGACCAATGTCCTGAACTCGGCTCTCCCACCTCAGAGGCACAGCCCTGACAACCAGCTGGAGCACAAAGACCCTGTCAGCCACATGGCTCAGAAGAAAAGGGAGAAAAGAAAGAAAGAAAGAAAAATAAAATAAAAAAGTCATTAAAATAAAAAATTTAGAAAGTAATTAAAAAAAAAGAAAGAAAGAAAGAAGAGAGCAACCAAACCAAAAAACAATTCTACCAATGGTAACAAGTGCTAAAAACTATACCAAAAAGAAAACAAACAAACAAAAAAAATGGACAGACTGAACCCTAGGACAAATGGTAAAAGAGAAGCTATACAGACAAAATCACACAAAGAAGCATACACATACACACAAAAAGAGAAAAAGGAACATATATATATATATCTGTATACATAAAAAAGGAAGAGAGCAACCAAATCAATAAACAAATCTCCCAGTTATAATAAACTCTAAATACTAAACTAAGATAAACATAAAACCAGAAACAAATTAGATCCAGAAAGCAAAGCCCAAGACTACAGTAGCTCCCAAAGTCCGCCACCTCAATTTTGGGATGATTCGTTGTCTATTCAGGTATTCCACAGATGCAGGGTACATCAAGTAGATTGTGGAGATTTAATCTGCTGCTCCTGAGGCTGCTGGGAGAGATTTCCCTTTCTCTTCTTTGTTCGCACAGCTCCTGGGGTTCAGCTTTGGATTTGGCCCCGCCTTTGTGTGTAGGTCCCCTGAGGGCCTCTGTTCTTTGCTCAGACAGGAGGGGGTTAAAGGAGCAGCTGATTAGGGGGCTCTGGCTCACTCAGGCCGGGGGGGAGGGAGGGGTACGGATGCGGGGTGAGCCTGGAGTGGCAGATGCTGGCAGGACGTTGCACCAGCGTGAGGTACGCAGTGAGTCCTCCTGGGGAAGTTGTCCCTGGATCACGGGACCCTGGCATTGGCGGGCTGCACCATGTGGCTCCCGGGAGGGGAGGTGTGGATAGTGACCTGTGCTCGCACCCAGGCTTCTTGGTGGCTGTAGCAGCAGCCTTAGCATCTCATGCCGTCTCTTGGGTCTGTGCTGATAGCCATGGCTCGCGCCCATCTCTGGAGCTCGTTTAGGCGGTGCTCCGAATCCCCTTTCCTTGTGCACCCCAAAACAATGGTCTCTTGCCCCTTAGGCAGTTCCAGACTTTTTCCTGGACTCCCTCCCGGCTAGCTGTGGTGCACTAGCCCCCTTCAGGCTGTGTTCATGTAGCCAGCCCCAGTCCTCTCCCTGGGGTCTGATCTCCGAAGCCCAAGCCTCAGCTCCCAGCCCCAACCCGTCCCAGCGGGTGAGCAGACAAGCCTCTCAGGCTGAGTGCTGGTTGGCACCGATCTTCTGTGCTGGAATCTCTCCGCTTTACCCTCTGAACCCCTGTTACTGCGCTGTCCTCCGTGGCTCCAAAGCTCCCGCCCCCCGCCACCCCCCACCTCTGCTGGTGAAGGCACTTCCTAGTGTGTGGAAACTTTTCCTCCTTCACAGCTCCCTCCCAGAGGTGCACGTCCTGTCCCTATTCTTTTGTCTCTGTTTTTTCTTTTTTCTTTTGCCCTACCCAGTACGTGGGGGAGTTTCTTGCCTTTCGGAAAGTCTGAGGTCTTCTTTCTTGCCTTTTGGGAAGTCTGAGGTCTTCTGCCAGCGTTCAGTAGGTGTTCTGTAGGAGTTGTTCCACATGTAGATGTATTTTTGATGTATTTGTGGGGAGGAAGGTGATCTCCACATCTTACTCCTCCGCCACCTTGAAGGTCTCCCCACATTTATTTATTGTGGAATGAGTCAATAGCTGTGCTGAAAGGATGCAGTGTACATTGATTATACATTACCAGACTATTCATCACAATATTCTTAACTCAAAGGAAAGAATAGTCAGGAAAAATTAGAAATTTTAATATGAAATATCTCATCATGGCAAAATTTCTTTCCAAAGATAAAAAAATGAGGCTGCAACCAAAGTAAGTTTTCAAGTGGTCCATCTGTTAGCCAAGCAGAGATTTCTGATGGTGAGTTAATTAAATCTTGTTTGTAGCAGCTGAAGAAGAAATGTGTCCAGAGAAAACATTTGTTTAAAATAATTAGTTGTTTGGCAAAATCGGTTGCTCAAAGAGTTGAGGAGGACATTAGGAGGAACATCAGTAGTTAAAAAAGAAGGCAAATGATTTCAAGCAGGTTCCCTTGGCTCTTGACAAGTTGAAAAATGTTACTGATATTCCTTAATTGTTATTGTTTTTAAAGAATCAATACCAAGTTTGAAGTGATAAAGTATTAGCCCTATGGAGAGTCTGCATGGAACAACTACAGGTGAGAATATTTTCAAATAAGTTATGAAAACACTAATTTAGTACAACCTGAAGGGTGGTATTTGCTAAAATGTGTTACATCTGATGGTGGTAAAAACATGAGTGAAGAAGGAAAGGTTTGGTTGAACAAATTAACAAAGCTTTTGAAAATAAAAGTTGTTTAAAGCCTTTGGTTATTCAGTGGTACTTTCCAGAAAATATTTGAACCTGTTATTTGTTTTTGAAACAGTAGTGTTAACAGTGAACTTCATTCACTCTCATGGGCTTAATGGTCGTGAGTTCTGTGAATTTTTGTCAGAAACAGAAGCAGAATATCCTAGCTTGGCGTTCCACATGATGGTTCAATAATTTAGTAGTGGTAGAGTTCTATTGTGATTTTTCTGAGTTCAGGGCTAAGATTGCAATTTTTCTGAAAGCGAAGAATCTCTTTGAATTGTTATTATCAAACACTGAATGGCTTTGGAAATTAGCTTTTGCTGTAACTTAGCAAAGTTTATTAATGAATTTAATCCAAAATTACAAGGAAAACCGTGCTTACATGAGTAACTTATAATGAGGCAAAGTCATTTTGATTTTTGTTGTTTAAATCTCAAGTAATGTCAAACTGCTTTATCCACTTCCTATACTGTCCAATTTTAAAATAAGAAATGAGATATTCATTCCTGCACAGATTTGTAGCAGTTATCTTTTCCAGAAGCATTTGAAGACTATAATGCAAACGCAAAAGAAATTCCATGTTTCAAAATCCATTTAACTGTGCAACTGAGGAACTTCCACCTAACCTTCATTTGGAAGTAATTAATCTGCGATGTAATGACATGCTGAAAGGAAAATACCAAGAAAAGAATCTAATAGAGTTCTGTAAATGCCTTTCAAGTGATGAATATACTCAATTAAAATCACATGATTTTGGATTGCTATCAGTATGAAAGACACTTTCAAAGATAAAAATGTGTAAAATCTCATTACAGATTAGCATTAAAAATGTACTATTGCAATTAATTTTTTAAATTTATTTTTTATATTGAGATAGAATTCACATATCATAAAATTCATCATTTTAAAGTATATATTTTAGTAGTTTTTAGTATTTTCACAAGGGTGTACAATTACTATCTGTTCCAGAACATTTACATCAGCACCAAAAGAAATCCCATACCCATCAGCAGTTACTAATTCCCCCTTCCTCTAACTGCTATTTACTTTCTCTCTCTATGGATTTGCTTATTCTGAACACTTAATATAAATGAAATTGTTTATGTGGCCATTTGTCTGGCTTCTTTCCCTTAGCATATGTTTTCAAAGTTCTTCCAGTTGTGGCATATTTCAGGACTTCATTCATTTTATGGCTGAATAACATTCTATTATATGGATATACCACATTTGTTTATCCACTTATTAATTGATAGAAACCTGGGCTATTTCTATATTTCTACTCTTTTTGCTGTTATGAATAATGCTCCTATGAGCATTCATGTACAAAATTTTGTTTGTACACCTATTTTCAATTCTCCTGGGTATACACCTAGTAGTGGAATTGCTGGTTGTCATGGGTTGAATTGTATTCCGGCAAAGGATGTGTTGTAGTTTTAATGTTTGGTGCCTTTGCTATGGTCTTGTTTGGAAATATGATTTTTGTAGATGTAATAAAATTAAGATGAGATCATACTGGGTTAAGGTGGATGCTAATCCTGTGATGGATGGCCTTATAAGAAGAGGGGAATTAGGCTACATGGAGACAGACATACACAGAGGGAAAACAGAAGCAGAAATTGGAGTGATACAGCGACAAGCCGAGGAATGCTAAGGATGCTGGTAACCACCAGAAGCTAGAAGAACCAAGGAAGAATTCTTCCCTAAAATCTTCAGAGGGAGCATGGCCTGAAGTCACAGCCTGATTTTGGATTTATACCTTCCAGAACTGTGAGAGAATAAATTTCTATTGTTTTAAGTCATTCCATTCATGTTAATTTGTTATGGAAGCCCTAGAAAACTAATATACTGGATCATATGATAATTCCATGTTTAACTTTTTTAGGAAATGTCAAACTGATTCAACAGCAGCTGTGCCGTTTTACAATCTCACCAGCAGGATATGAGGACTCCAGTTTCCCCACATTTTCCCCAACATTTTTTTTTTTTAATTGAAGCCATCCCAGTGGGTGTGAAGTGGTAGCTCGTGGTTTTGATTTGCATTTTCCTAATGACCAATGATGTTGAGCATCTTTTCATGTGCTTGTTGGCCACTTGTATATCTTCTTTGGAAAAATATCTATTGAAATTCTTTGCCCAATTTTTTTTTTTTTTTTTTTTTGTGGTACGCGGGCCTCTCACTGTTGTGGCCTCTCCCATTGCGGAGCACAGGCTCCGGACACGCAGGCTCAGTGGCCATGGCTCACGGGCCTAGCCGCTCCGCAGCATGCGGGATCTTCCCAGACCGGGGCACGAACCCGTGTCCCTTGCATCGGCAGGCGGACTTTCAACCACTGCGCCCCCAGGGAAGCCCTCTTTGCCCATTTTAAATTGGGTTATTTGTCTTTTTATTGTTGAGGTGTAAGTGTTCTTTATATAATCTGGATATTAGATCCTAATTAGATATATAATTTGCAATATTTTCTCCCATTCTGTGTATTGTCTCTTCACTTTCTTGATAGTGTCCTTTGATGTACAAAAATGTTACGTTTTGATGAAGTCAATGTAACAATTTTTTGTGTAATTGCTTTTCCTTCTGTTGTCATATCTGAGAAAACCATGCCTAATGCAATGTTGTGATGACTTACACCTATGTTTTTTCCTAAGAGTTTTATAGTTTCAGCTCTTATGTTTAGGTCTTTGATTCATTTTTTAGCTCATTTTTGTGTATAGTGTGAGGTATGGATCCAAATTCATTCTTCTGCCTGTGGATATGCAGCTGTCTCAGCACCATTTGTTGAAAAATTATTTTTTCCCCTTTGAATGGTCTTGGCATCCTCATCTAAAACCAGTTGACCATAGATGTACGGGTTTACTTTTTTTTTAAATTGAAGTATAGTTGATTTACAATGTTGTGTTAGTTTTCAGGTGTACAGCAAAGTGATTCAGTTATACATATTCTATCTATCTATCTATCTATCTATCTATCTATCTATCTATCTATCTATCTATTCTTTTTCAGCTTCTTCTCCATTATAGATAATTACAAGATATTGAATATAGTTCCCTGTGTTATACAGTAAGTCCTTGTTGTTTATCTATTTTATTTATAGTGGTTTATATCTGTTAATTGCAAATTCCTTATTTAACCCCCCCATCCCGCTTTCCCCTTTGATAATCATAAGTTTGTTTCTATGTTTGTGAGTCTGTTTTGTAAATAAGCTCATTTGTATCATTTTTTTAGATTCCACATATACGTGATATCATTGATATTTGTCTTTCTCTGTCTGACTTACTTCACATAATATGATAGGGTTTACTTCTTGAATCTCACTTCTATTTCATTGATCTATATGTCTATCTTTATGCCAAGACTACATTATTGTAGCTTTGTAGTAGAATTTGAAATCAGGAAGTGTGAATCCCCAAACTTTGCTCTTCTTTTTCTAGATTGTCTTGTCTTTTCTGGATCCCTTGTAATTCCATATTGACTTTAGGATAAGCTTTCCATTTCTGTGAAATAAGGCAGTTGGAATTTTAAAAGGGATTTTGTTGAATCTCTGGATCAGTTTGGGGGGTATTGCTATCTTAATAATATTAAGTCTTCCAATCAATGAACACAGAATATCTGTATCCACCATTGATATATTTAATTTCTTTCAATGAGACTTTGTAGTTTTCAGTGTACAATTCTTATACTTCTTATGTTAAATGATACCTAAGTATTTTATTTTTGTTTGATGCTTTTTAAGATTAATTTGCTTTATAAATTTCATTTTCAGATTGTTCATTGCCAGGGTATAACTAATTTTTGCATATTGATCTTGTATCTTGCAACCGTGCTGAACTCATTTATTAGTTCTAATAGTTTTTTAGTGGTACCTTAGGATTTTCTGTATACAAGATAATGCCATTTGCAAATAGAGATAGTTTTACTCCTTCCTTCCCTTCCTATCTGATGCCTTTTATTTCTTTTTTTCTGTCTGATTGCTTTGGCTAGAACTTCCAGTACATTTTGAATAGAAGTCTTCTATTGTCTTGTTCTTCATCTTAGGGGGGAAGCTTTCAGTCTTTCACCATTAATTATTATGTTAGCTGTGGATTTTTCACAGGTACCCTTGATTAAGTTGAATAAGTTCCCTTCTATTCCTAGTTTGTTGAAAGTTTTTATCATGAGAGGTGATGAATTTTGTTAAATGCTTTTTCTACTGTCTTTTAAAAACCTGTATTCTATTATATGGTGTATTATATTGATTGATTTTTGTATATTGACCCAACCTTCATTCCCAGGATAAATCCCTCTTGGTTGTGGTGTCTAATCTACTTCTGTTAAATGTTTTTGTGTATATATTCATAAGAGATAGTGGTCTGTAGTTTTCTTTCTCTTTCCTTATTTCTTTGCAATGTTTTTGTCTGATTTTGGTATCAATCAGGGTAATACTGGCCTCATAGAATGAATTAGGAAGTGTACCCTTCTTTTTTGTTTTTTAGAAGAGTTTATAAAGAATTCGTATTAATTCTTCATTAAATGTTTAATAGAATTTACCAGTGAAGCCATTTGATCTGGGTATTCCTTTGTGGGAAAGTTTTTGATTACTAACTCTATCTCTTTACTTGTTATACGTCTATACAGCTTTTGGATTTCTTCTTGAATTAGTTTTGGTAATTTGTGTCTTTTTAGGAAAATTTCTACTTTATTTATCTAATTTGTTAACATACAATTGTTCATTGTTCATTGTATTCCCTTATAGTCCTTTATATTTGTGTATGGTTAGTAGTAATGTTTCCCCTTTCATTCATGATTTTAGTATTTGAATCTTCTCTCTTTTTTCCTTTGTTAAAGTTCTGTCAATATTGTTTACCTTTTCAAAGAACCAACTTTCCTTTTCAACTCTAGAATCTCTATTTGATTCCTTTTTATAATTTGTATTTCTTTATTGATAATCCTCTATTTAATGAAACATCATTTTAATACTTTCCTTTATTTCTTTAGGCATGATTTCCTTACTCTTTGAACATTTTCAGAATAACTGATTTAAAGCCTTTTTCTAGTTTGTCCAATGTCTGACTTCCTCAGGGACAGAATATATTGATTACTTTATTCCTGAGTTTGTATAAATCTTTCTTGTTATTTGCCTGTCTTGTAATTTTTTTGTTGAAAACTGGACATTTCAAGTACTATATGTGGCACTCTGGAAATCAGATTCTGTCACATTTTCAGGATTTGATATAACTGCTATTTGTTGTAGTAGTTTTTTGTTTGTTTGTTTCATGGCTTTTCTGAGACCTAATTTTGTAAAGTTTCTATCTTTACTTTTGTGTGTGGCCACCGAACTATCCATTGGTTAGCTTAGTGGTCAGCTAATGATTAAACAGAGATCCCTTAAATGTCTGGAATCATTAAGTCTCCCAGTATTTTTCAAGAGATGACGGGTGCTTTTTGAGGCATGCCTTCAATACTCAGCCAAGAAGTTTACAACTCTACTTTATACTTCGCTTCTTTTCTTAGCATATTTACAGCCCTGGGTATTCATATGGCCTTCTGTATTCTCAGGAATATGCCAGATCTTTTTTTCAAAGCACAAATGGACAACTTAATCAAGATTTCCTCCAGGTTTTCCTCTTAAAACTTTTTGTTAGTCTATTGTTTGCCCTGACTGTTATCCATTGCCTCAGGCATCTATGATGTTAAACATTTGACAAATACTCCTCAGGGTGAGGCATTTAGTACTGGGTCAGTTCAAGTGAGATTAAACACAGCTGTCCTTTGGTATATGCAGCGGTTGGTTCCAGGAGCTGCTGCAGATACCAAAATCCATGGATGCTCAAGTCCCATAGTTGGTCCTCTACATCTGTGAATTCTGTATGTGTGGATTCAACCAACTGGGAATTGTAAACATGTCAGTATATGTATTAAAATATATCCACGGGGGCTTCCCTGGTGGCACAGTGGTTGAGAATCCACCTGCCAATGCAGGGGACACGGGTTTGAGCCCTGCAGGAAGATCCCACATGCTGCAGAGCAACTAAGCCCATGTGCCACAACTACTGAACCTGTGTGCTGCAACTACTGAAGCCCACGTGCCTAGAGCCCATGCTCCGCAACAAGAGAAGCCACCACAATGAGAAGCTTGCGCACTGCATTGAAGAGTAGCCCCCGCTCACCACAACTAGAGAAAGCCTGTGCACAGCAACAAAGACCCAACTCAGCCAAAAATAAATAAATAAATTTATATAAATAAATAAATAAATATATATATATCTCCATGTATAAGTGGACTTGTGCAGTTCAAAGCTGTGTTTGAGGGTCAACTATAAATACAAGCATTTTGAATGGGGAGCTACCAGACGTCAAATAATAATTTTTTTGAGAATGTAATCTGTTCTGCTCCCTCTGGCACTGGGAATGTGAGCTGTGATTTTTCAAGACTGCTGCTGGGCTGGGTATGGGACGTGTGCAAGTTAAGACAAAGCTTAATTTCTTACTGAGATTTAGATATTTTTTTTGATTAAATGCTTCCTGGATTGCTGCAAGCCTTTGGTTAATTTCCAGAGTTAAGAAAAAGTTTATTTTGACATTTTTTGCTACTTTTCTCCTGCTTTTCTGGAGGGGCAAACTTTTGGAGGTCCTTACTCTGCCAGTTTTCCTGATGTTGCTCTGCAATTATTTTTGTTTTTAGGAAACACTAACTTTGACCTCCAATTAAGTGAAATATTATCCTCCTCAAATAATTCCATTATTCATATTCTTATCAATATTGTGGACCTGTATTACAAATAAGTTGCACTTCGTTATTTAGTTCCACTAAATTTGTGGAAATATTTTTCTTTCTTATTATGTATGTACCTATAGACTATCCTCATTTTTTCTTCTTGGTCCAAAGCTTAAAATATTTACTCTCTAACCCTTTACAGAAAAATTTTGCTGACCTCTGGTCTAATCCAAGGTGCAGAGATTTTCTCCTATGTTTCTTTGAGAATTTTATAGTTTTAGGTTTTAAATTTAGTTCTATGATCCATTTTGAGTTAATTTTTGTATACATTGCAAAGTATGGATCCAAATACATTTTTTTCTTATATTGATATGCAATCATTCTATCACAATTTGTTGTAAAGGCTGCTTGTCTTCACTACTTTGCCTTTGAACATTTGTCAAAAATCAGTTGTCTGTACATGTGTGGGTTTACTTCTGGAATTTTACTCTTTTTCATTAATCTATTTGTCTTGTCTTTATGCCAATACCATGCTGTTTTGATTACTATAGATTTATATTAATTCTTGAAATCAAGGAGTGTAAGTTCTTCAACATTATTATCAGTTTTTTCAGAATTGTTTGGCTGTTATAGGTCTTTAATATTTTTATACATAATTTGGAATTAGCTTGTCAATTTCTACAAGAAAGTCTTGCTGAGATTTTGATTGGGAAGAATTGACATCTTAACAATATTGGGCTTTTGGAACTATGAACAAGGCATATCTCTTCATTTATTTAGGTTTTCTTTGATTCTCTCATAAATATATTGTTTCTAATCCCAGGGCCTTGGAATTTAAGGACTGCACCTACTACAGTGCTAAGTGGGAGCATACGAGCTCTTGACTCTTAGGCCAGGTTGCCTGCTTTTTCATTCTAGCTTCACTACTTACTAGCTGTGTGATCTTGGGGAACTCACTGACCCCACTTTGCTTCAGCTTACCATTTATAATACAGGAAGGGGGACAATAGTACTTATTCATAGGATTAATATGCTTTAATATATATAAATTGCTTAGAACACTTTCTGGCAGAGTACTATGTAAAGGTCATATTTCGAATGCTGTGATAAGAAACTCATGTATACATAATTTAACTAATACTCTTAATACCGAGGGATGAGTATGCCTAAAACTTTCTTACTGTATAAGGGTAAGTAAAAATGAAATATATATAGCAAGTGGCAATAACTGCAAAAACTTTTTTTGTGTCAGCAAAATCTTTAAATTCACAGGGTGGTAATGAGTCTAAGTGACAGTAAAGTCCTTTGAGGCTTGTGAATAAAAACAGTTTTATAATAATAATAGTTTACATTTGTAAAGAGCTTTTAGCATTTAACTACTTTCATGTGTATTATTTGAGCACATGATGACTGTGAACAGCTTTTAAACTACAGAAGAGAAACTCTAGATTGCTAGCCAAAAAATATGAGTTAGACTATTTCTTATTTTGATTTTAAAATAAGCACACAAAAATCCTTAACTTTAATGAATGAATGCTTTGTATATAACAATAGACAAACAGACTGTGATTTATAGTATATGTAGCATGATGGTTAAGAGTATAAGATTGAAGCTTGACTGACTGGGTTCAAATATCTGCCTCATCACTTTCTAGATGTATATGTACAGGCAAGTTACTTAACTGCTTCATGTCTTGGTTTGCTCATCTGAAACTAAGGATAAATAATAGTACTAACTTCATAAGGTTGTATGATGATTAAATGAATTAATATATGTAAGATATGTTTATATACTTATAGTTACATACTGTTATTTATTATTAGTATAGTAGTAGCAATCATAGTAGCATTTTGTTGTTATTGCTGTTTATTATTTTTTAAATAATTTTTTTTGCCCAACCCTATCCCCACTGGTTACAGATTTTGCTGTTTCAGTTGTATAGGATCCTATGAAATTGTCATCTTTGTAAGTGAGAAATGGTTGAATATCAGAAATTTCAAAAGGTTCAACCTCATACATAATAACATCTAACACTGTAGGACAGCTACAGTTGTAGAGAGGGTTGTGTGTGTGTGTGTGTGTGTGTGTGTGTGTGTGTGTGTGTGTGTGTGTGAAAGGTGGGAGAGAGAAAATGGAAATTTGTGAGCATTTTATACTCCTTGGGGAACCCCAGCTGAAAACCTTTATTCTAGCCTGTGGTTTTAGGCATTCAAAATCAAATACAATTTTGCCCTAGTGTGCTTTCCTACTTACAATTAATACAGAAAATAACATTTTTTTCTGATTATAAAAGTGGTGCCTGTTACTGATGGAAAACATAAACAATTCTCAAAAAGGAAAAGAAAATCATTTATAGTCCTGTCTTCTGAGATAATTGCAACGAACCCATTAGTATATATGCATCCAAACTTTTTTCATCATTATAGTAGGATTTACTTTCTTAAAAATAAAATATGTGGGATCGCACTATATATTTTCATTTTGTATTATTTTTTTATTCAGGTTTAAGCTTTTGGGAGAAAATAAATTTTGGTCTCCTGAGGTTCTCAGCTTCGTAGGTTAGTAATTACATGGCCAAAGGCAAGTTTACTACCTTTCTATGCCTCAGTTTCCACATATGCAAAATACGGTAATCATTAAAAGAAATTAAATGATATTGTGCATGTAAGGTCTTAGCATACACCTGGCATAGCATGGTATATTGCTGATATCATTAGATAAAAACTGGGAAATAACTTGGAAATATAAGGTGTAGTAAAGGCTGGTGGTAGATACGTTTTCCATGGATAACAAACAGGACCAAGGAATTACAAAACATACCTTTTTCTCTAAAAATGAGAGTTTTACTCTGAATGGGAAAGGAATTTGAAAAAGAATAGATACTTGTATATGTATAACTGAATCACTTTGCTGTACACCTGAAACTAACACAACATTGTTAATCAACTATACTCCATTATAAAATAAAAATTTAAAATAAAAATAAATAAATTGGAAACATAAAAAATCAATAAAATGAGAGTTTTTATATAGTAGCTGAACCTAACATGTAATTACCTAGCAAATTATACCAGTATAGAAGCTAAGTCCATTGGTTAGTCAAATAACAGGCATTAGTTATTTCAATTTGAGCAACTAGAGAATAGTGAGAGAGATACTCCTTTAAAAACGTTTGGTGAAGGAAAAGTATAGGAGCAAAGTCTGTTGGGACACCCTTGAAATGGAATTGAAAATGTGACTGGGAGGTCTGTACCAGATGATCACAGTGGTGAGGGAGGCTGCATGTTGAGAGGAAGGAAGGAGGCGTGTGGATGGGACAGATCTTTCTCAAGATGTCAATAGATTCAGAGGCCTTTGTTTCTCTCAAAGGGTGGATACAAGTCTGGTTCTATGCAAGGATATCTTCTGTACATTCAAATCCCAGGCCAGATATTTGGGTAGAGGAGAGGTGTTTGTGATAGAAAGGTAGAGGGTTAATAGATATCCACCCTAGAAACAAGTTGGTCTTAAAAAACATGAAGAATTTCTAAGAGAATAATAATGACCAATATGTACTGAGTGCTTCCTTTGTATAATGCACCATTCTAACTCATTAGAATATGCTTAAGAAGTATTAATTTATTTAATCTTCACTTCAATCCTATGAGATAGCTATTATTGTCCTTATTTTCAGAAGAAACTAAAGCACATATAGGTTAATCCACTTGCCCAAAGACACACAGAAATTTTAAAAGTTTTAGTAGAAACCATGTAGTTTGGCTCCTTAACACATTCCTTCTATTTTCAGGGTCACCTCATAGTGCAAGATATCTGCTGGAGCTCCAGCCACCTCATGTATTTCAAGAGAGCAGTAAGAGGAAAGGGAGAAAGACACTAAGAGCATACCCCCTCCCTTTTAATGACTCGTCTCACAAGTCTCATACAAGACTTCCACTTGTATTTATTTGGCTTAGAAGTTAGTCAACATGTCCACATCTAGCTTCAAGGTAAGGATTTTTTATTTTGTTCTGTTTTTTACGTCTGGGCAGAAATAGGCTCAGTTAATAATGGCTTTCTATTACTGAGGAAAAAGAGAAGGGCTGGGCAACTAGTAGAGTCTGTAATACCCATCATCCTCAAACCGTATTGAAACATGTCTTCCCTATACCCTCCTTTAGAGGACCCCTGAAACTCTTGAACGGCAGTGTGCACAATGGTTAGGAGTGTGGCTCTGGAGCCAAACTACTACAGTGGCGTTGACTGGTGTTTTTCTTCTTGTCTCATTCCTTCCAATCCATTTCCACATACCAATGAGGAGAGCAAGTGGTCTTTTAAAAAAAGGTAAATAGATTTATGTTAGTCTTCAGCTTAAAATACTTGACCGATTTCCCATTGGGTTTATAAATAAAATCAAAACTTTGTGTTATGGATTATGAGGTCTAACATGTTCTACTTACCTTTCTAATCTCAATGTTCTTCTCTTTGCTTATTATACTCCATCCACAGCGGTCTCCTCTCAGGTCTTTAGATACCATTCTCTTTTATGCTTTAGCACTTTTATTCAGGTCATCTGCTTGGAATGTTTTTAATGTAATTTGTACATGATTATCTCTTTTTCAGCTTAAATCCTCAGAAAGTCCTTCCCTGTTCAACCTAAAAATCATTCCCCATCCAGGCACTGTTACTTCTTGTTACAGTGCCTTATTTATTTATTTATCTTTTGGAGCACTTTTCTTACCTTATAATTACATCCTTTTAATTTAACAATGTACCTGTTTATTGACTATCTCTTACCTAGACCATAACCTTCATGAATGTAGAGATTATGACTTTTATTTATTGTGATAAACCAACACAAACTATGACTGTTTACCACAGTATAACTAGTGTCTGGCACTGTTTGTTAAATGAATGAATGAATCTATCTGAAGATCCTCAGAGATTCTGGAGAAATCTATGAAGTCTGGGGGCAAATGGCCATATGTATTGGTAGCATTAGAAAACATTTGTGCTGGGTCGTACAGAATACATTTGATGGTCTGGGACTTCTGTGTGCACTAAATTGCTATAGGGAAATGTAAATGCGGCTTGAATGGTCTTAGAGACTGTGCCATTTTGACATACCTCTGCTAAGTCATTAAGAGAGAATTGGGTTACGCACTGGTGTATTGACAGTGTGGTTGCAGTTTGGCAAGGCCAAGTCCATGGCCGGCCATCTGTGTCTTAGGTCCTTCTTTAGCTCTGGAATGGTGAGACAAAAACACTCCTGTCTTTCTGAAGCTGATGAAGAACAGACTTCTTCTCTGGCATGGGGCCGAATGGTAATGTGCCTCTAAGGACTGCACTGAGTAAACCTTTAGAGCAAGGTACAGTCAAAACTGATTAAAATCACACTATTTCATAACACTGCTCACAGGCAAAGACATACACCAGGAAGCTGTGAAGAAAGAGAGCTGACTGCCCAATCAACAGCAGCCTGGATCTGTTCTCTCACCCCTTGAGCGGTTTGTTTAGCACTGCATGGAAACAGATTTCCTGGTTTGTCTATTACACCTCCAGCTTCCCTCCCTGTCTGACTTATTGATAAGATGCCTGTAGATATCTAAGAGCTTTCTACCTTGAGATTGAAAGTTGAGGTAACGCTGTTGTTTCTCTGTTGCCTCCTTGAAAGAAAATATTTAGTGATATCTTAGGAAAATTGAGAAAAAGAATCATACCTCTTAGAAGTCTTCAGTATGTTACTAAGAGAGAAAAAGTTGCCATTCTTTCTTTGAGAAACTGGACTATGTTTCCAGTAAGCCATCCACTGGTTTTCTAGTATTCAGTCTTTTCTGAGTGGTGATAAAAAGAGTGTTTTTCCTGGAATTTAAAGAAGGGTTCAAATTATGACTCTGTCACTTAACAGTTTGAGGACTTTAGGAAAGTCTCTTAACATCTCTGAGCCTTAATTTCCTTTAGGTAAAATAGAAATAACAGCTGCTCTACCTAGTTCATAGAGTTGTTTTAAGAATCAAAATAATGGATGTGAAGGTACTTTGTATCCTGTAAAGCTCTTTGCAAATGTAAAGTACCATTGTCCTTGCCAAGGCTTTTTTTCTCTCCGTTCATTAAAGAAAATGTTGACATTCTCCAACCATTAGTTAATCATTCCTCCAGGGCCCCACTTTTTTGCAGACAGAACAGGTGTCAGGCTCTATGATGAGATTTGGAGGAAAGTAGAGAAGAAACCCTAGAGTCTTTTAAGTGACCTTCCAGCCTTCAAAGAAAGGAAGGCTGCTTCGTATAAAACCCTTTTCCTTGTCATGTCTCTTCTACCGAGGCCCCTAAGGAAATACAAATTCCAATAGAAACCATACACTTGGAAGAATATCGTTAGTATGTATTTATTAAAGGGGAATTATAAATGCATTAATTTAATTGACTTAACCCATGACTTCATTGTAAAGGAAAACATATATCAACCTGATTAAAAATCAGTTTAATTCACTGTATTGTGTAACATTTTAATGTTTTTTTCCCCAAGCAACAG
Source organism: Physeter macrocephalus (assembly GCF_002837175.3). Classification (NCBI taxonomy): domain Eukaryota; kingdom Metazoa; phylum Chordata; class Mammalia; order Artiodactyla; family Physeteridae; genus Physeter; species Physeter macrocephalus. The sequence continues at coordinate 65,267,771 of NC_041228.1, read as the reverse complement.
TATTTTGATTAAAAGCAATCTTATTTTCCTTCTCTGAATTTCATCAGGACAGTTTTAATGGTTTAATTATAAGTCTTGTCCCTTTATCATAACTGTCATAGAAGATCTTGTCAAAATTATTTCATATAGTTTGGGAAGAACAGGAATACTTGTGGCCATGAGTAATACAAGTAGGAGATGAAGGACTCTTTTCTTTATATTTGAATCTGCTAGTTTCCCCCAAGCTATTACACTATTTAAATTTGCCTCAAATGTTAGGAACATAATTTAGTGATTATATTTTTATAACAATTAATTTAGTAATAAATAATATAATAATTTATATTAAGAAAAGAAAAGAGGAATAGATTAAAATTCTGGCAGCAGGAATATAGGTTAGATAATCGTTTTAACTTAAGGACTGCCCAGAACAGTGAAAAGAGCACTTTCTGTACTTAGTGGTTGGTTCTGAGTAGGAAGTTTAGCTTTAGCAGCAAACATGACTTGTTTCCATCCATCCCTGCTCCCTACCCCAGACTTAAGATTTTACCTTCTCTTAAAATGCAAACAGAGTAGACCCCCCATCCACCCCACAGCCCCCAAACACACACACGCACCCCCACCCTCCCGCACACACACTGAGAGGGCCAAGTTCCTGAAAATCTCTTTGACAGGAGAATTCACACTTAAAGAACATAAGACATTACCCGATAAATTGAATTAGAAAGATTGAAGTTTTTAGTACATGAAATAAAGAGAACAGTCAGTAGCGTTTCAACCCTTTGATATGAATAATAATGGATACTTTACAATTAATTCCATCAATCACTGCTTGCTGCTGGAACATTTTCAGGATCTCTATCTGCTAGAGTTTCAATGAGAGGTAAAAAAAAACTCAATTCGCCTTATAGGAGATAACACATATACTAAAGGGCTGTTTCTTTTGTGTCTGATGCCCTGTTTGGATCCAGAAATATTGACTCCAGTTTCCCAGACAGTGGTCCCAGAAATGCAGCATAACGTAGAGACTTGACATTTATCAAGCTTTGGGTAGCCTTTCTTTTACATATTTGACCTAACTAAATAGATATTTCCTAAATTATGGATCAAATTAAAGATTCTATACCTTGGCTCTAATCACTGCAATTTGCATGAAAACACACCACCAGCTCTTATGTGTAACTCACATTCCTCCCTCCTTACAGAAGTAGAGTACAGATTCAAAGCTCAAGGGTACTTTTCCTCAGCCTTTATCTCTGAGAGGGGTCAATGCAAAAAGTTCTATACCTGCTCTGCCGTCCACTCTATCTTTTCTATTCCTAATCACTAGTTCCTTCTTTTTCTACTATCACTAATGGGAATGGTTTATAATCTAAGTATTCGGGAAATCCAATTCTAAAAAATGGTTGCTAATAAAAAGTATACAGGAGACTAGAATTTCTTGTAAGAGAAGATTGCTGCTGGGAAAAGATTCTTGTGCTTGGGTGAAGATATTTTTATTTAGTATTTAAAAATATTTTCGTAGCTCACTGAGGTAGGTTTATGAGATTGTCCCTTGAAAGAAGTTTTGGACGGCGATGGGAAGAAAGGTTGAGTCCTTGGCCAAGTGGACAGGGGTTTATATGAAGGACTTGGGGTGATGCTGAAGGAAGGGCACTAGCAATGCTGAAGATCAACATTGCCCATCTCACTACTTTGCCTAAAGTAGAAATAAAGTCTCCATTCTCCAAGAACTTGAAATCCAGTTTCTATGGCAAGAATTTCTTGCTGTGGAATTGTGAATTACTAGAATATATTATCAAAATAATTTGTAGTCGTTTGAAAATTTTTTAATGAAAAAAGTTAGAGCACAATATTTTTAGAGGTAGATTGGATTAAATATAATACTGCAGAGAATACTGGAAAAAATGAGCTTGTATACACTATGACTCTGAGATAGTGATTAAGGAAATACAAAAGATCATTTTCATTTAGGAAAAAAGAGACCATTTTCAGCCATGGTGTATTTTAGAGAAAGAATATCTGAATACTTGGTTAACTTTATCCCCTATTTTTTTCCTGTTTTAAATGTCAGCATGGTGTCTGGGACATAGGAAGTACACAACACTTATATGTTGTTTTTAGCACAACTATAAGGACCAAATTATTGTTTTCAGTCTAGAATCTAGAGAAGTTAAGGCCTATGTCTGCTTTTCTCTTTTTTTCATTAGGTTTTATAGCTCTGTCCTTTATTTAGGGCTAACCCTTCTTATTTAGCTCTCTGTTTCCTAGCTTAATAATTTTATTCTCAAGTTTTTTCATTAGCATTGTATTAGTTTGTTAAGGCTGCCATAACAAAATACCACAGACTGAGTGGTTTAAACAACAGAAATTTATTTTCTCACAGCTCTGGAGGCTAGAAATCCACGATTCAGGTGTCGGCATATTTGGTTTCTTCTGAAGCTTGTCTCCTTGCCTTGCAGATGGCCGCCTTCTGGCTGTGTCCTCACATGGTCCTCCCTTGGTGTGCATGTATGTTGTTTGTATGCTAGTCTTTCCTTCTTATAAGGACACCAGTCATATTGGATTAGCGCTCACTGCTATGATCTCATTTTACCTTAGCTACCTCTTTAAAGGCCCAATACAGTTTGGGGTATGGGGGATGAGGACTTTAACATATGAATTTTGGGAGGACATAATTTGGTCCATAACAACCACCTTGAGCAGTGCCTTTTATTGCTTCAGGAGCGCAGATAGACAACCCCCCCCGCCAAATCGGCCTATGTAAAAGACCGAGATGAGAACTATGTAGATTTGAAAATCTTCTGTTAAGATGATCCTATCCTCTTGCCAACTACACACCAAGAACCAAAAGAAATTGAGCACCAAGTCTAAATGAAGTTATATATTCTCATTCTCTCTCTCATTCTATATAGTAGCCATGGGCAGACATTTATACCTTAGAATATTAGGAAGGACAAAAAATGGTGTCTGGTGAATATCTATGATTACATGAAGAAAGCTATTTTATAGTCTTGAATTGTGGTATGTGGTCTTAGATTTTGGTGGGCTTGAATTAAATGAAAGAAGCACTTCTTGAGAGACGTAATGCTCAGGTACAAGGACTCATTAGGGCAACAAATACTAACTAGTATTAATAGAGATGTTAATCATAATTACAGAGGTCCTGCAAGATATCAGCGCTTTCTCAACCCTCAAAGGAAGATTACAATGTTCAGTATGCATGGTTTCCGTGGCAGGAGGATTTAATTTTGAGTTGAATCAAGTTCCACATTCATCATGATTCTCTGGGTTCTTCTTTTTGTGGCTCTCTGAAACGTGGAGTTCTGATCTTTGAAGTTTTGCTAAGTTCTCTTTCCTCTGTTTGAGTTATTTGGTGTATGATCAATTGTTAATCTATAGCTCTTCCCGTGTACCCTTCCCACCTTGGCCCACTCCATTACTGATCATAACCTCAGGCTTTTTCCTGCTGTAGTTCTCAGCTGCACTTGGTCGACTATCTTATCCTTACCTCATTGAGTGGCCTGCTCAGATACATTGAAAATTTGTTAGCTGGCATTCTTCTCTGAGTCCCTTGCCTGGGAGATTTAATTCCTCCTTTTATGCCTTCCCTCAAAGTTTTCCTGGAATAGAATGTTTTAAACTCATACAAGTCTCTCACAGAATCCTGACAAGATATCTTACCTTGAAAAAATTATCTTCAGGTTCTAGTAAAAAGGACATTTCCTTGAAGACTGACTTACTGGTTCTGTCTTCAGCTCCTGAAAATACCAAGTTTCTATAGCTCTTTCATGGGACCACCCTGAAGAGCTTCTTTTGTTGAAGATTCAGTCACTTCTGTGTCTCCCAAAGAAATTGCACAGCCATGTCTGTGAATGTCATTGCTGTCCTCTAGAATTTTAATAGATAAGCCATGGGGAAATCTACTAGACACCTGGAAAGTTAAGGATCCTTTGAAAATTGATCATTCATTTGTGGGATCTATGGACACGCTCTATTAACTATCCACTTCCTTCCTCTTTCCTCCTCTCCTGCAATGACCATGCTAGAAAATGGAATTTGCTGCAAAGAGATTTAAAAATGAATTATGCTTCCTTCAGAAAGGTCCAGTTTGTTCTTTTGGATATATATATATAAAATTTATCTTGTAATTGACTTTTAAATTAGGGGATGTAGTAGAATAAATAATTCATCAGGAAAAAATTGACCTCAGAATGGTAGATAAATGTATGTTGATAAAAGTGAGTTTCTATTACAGCTTGTTTTGGTCTTTGTTTTCTAAGGAAAGACTATTAGCTGTGTGTTGGGCTCAGGCATTTGTATAATAAATGCTCAGATGTTAAATTTTATTCTCATTTCCCAAGTTTTGACTGGGTCTTGAGTCAAAACTGAGTGTGGACTGCAGAAATCAGATGAAATTTGGACTCATCAGTTTTGTGTTGTATCAGAGCTTTGTAAAAGGTCTATTTGTCTTCTATTATTAGCAGAATCAAACACTGACTTCTTTTGGTTTGTCTACTATTTTTTTTCATTGTTGAGCATTCTTCATCCAACGACATAATTAGATAACAAAAATTTTGCCTTTTTTGTTTTTTGGATAGAAGACATCAGTTTAGCCTAATTTAAGTCAGACAAAATGGCTTAAATTGTTCTTATATTTAAATTATGAGAAATTTAGAGGCATGGAAACTTGCTTTCTTCTACCCATATAAAGTCTTTTATATTGATTTATGTTATTTCCTTTAAGAATTATGATAGCTCAGGCTGGTTGATTTTGCAGGCTTTCCATTGCCCATACATATAGAGAAGATCTTTTTCTGTTATAGCTAATTTGATAAACTCTTCATTCTAGTCTCAAATATTTTATAAGTAGAAATGGAACTTAGCTGTTTAATATGTTGATATAAGTAAAGGATTATTAGCTTCTTTTAAAATAAAAGTGCTCATGTTGTAACATTAAAATGAATAAGCTTGTAGTGATACATTTGTATCCTATTCTAAGTGTAGTTTAAGAAGAAAAGTAATTCCTTGAAGCTGTTTTTTGAGACCATGAAAAAAAAAGAGGTTAACAAGTAAAACACAATGCAGGCTACAGGCTCATAATATGTAGCTTCTCTAATGATCCCTCAACTTTTAAAATTTGTTGGACATAAAAGCGGTGCTAATCTGATTAGTAACTGTGATTGAGTAAATCTACTGTAAAAATGGACCGTGTTCTGGTTTTTAACATGATACCATGAAAGTCATTTGAGAACTGCCTCTGTGGAACATAAAAGTCTCTTTGATGGAATATTTATTCCATGATTAAAAACTATATTTATACATACATATACACATAAATATGTATATGTGTGTATATGTATGATTTGTGTTGTTTATTTGCATAAATAGTAATAAAATTTAGTTCTTAGAAACTGATAGGCAGAAAAGAAAAATAGTATGACACAAACAAACATCAGTCAAGTCTGGATGTGAATGTGGTTACCAAAAATTAAGACCCAAGATTATCCAGATTATCCAGTACTCTTTTTAACTTCCATCCTGCCCTTCTCCAGACGTATATAGAGAGAAGAGAACTAATATCTGAGAGACAGTTGTGTGTAGGCATTTTACATATGGTAACTCATTTAATTAGAAGAGTAAGAAGGGCATTTAGAAATCCTGTGATGTTGAAAAAAATCTGTTAGCTATATTGTGAGACCTTGGAAATATTCCTCAGGCCATCTATCTAGTTTGTAGCGTATTTTCACATGTCACTTTAGCAGTCACGGATACTTCTTTTAAAGCAAAGAAGTTCATTCCTTGGCCTCCACATACACTGCAATTAGACCTTTTGCAAAATGCCAAAAATCTCCGACAGTTTAAGCAAAGTCAACAGAAATGTCAGCACTGCTTATTAATGTATTTATTGGAAAAAAAGGAGTTCATTTTCAAATTGTTAACATGTATGAAAATATACCAAGAGAGGAAGGTTTTAAGGAAGTAAAATAAAATTGCTTAATTCATAGTTAATCTGGAATTTAAACTGAACCTTCCATTTTTATCACAGTAGATTATCTATTAAAAGGTCAAATTCTGTGATCCCATTTTAATATTTTTTATAAATCCAGTGACTACCTTATTTATAAATAAAATCACTTTATGCTTTTATAAGGCTTTTTGCACAAGAATTTTGTTATTAACAATGTTATAAAACATGAGTGCAGACATCATGAAAGACACTTTATAATATGTGAGATGGGAGCAATTGGCTGAACAAAGTTAGAGTTTTGTTTCAACTTGGCCATTTGGCATTTCTCCTTAGTGGTGTGGCAATTTTTGAAAGAATTGACCAAGTTTGCTCCTATTTTAAGGATTGCAAACAGCACACTCTTTGTTTTGTGCTGGAGTCTTCCATCTTCAAAGAAGATGAAGATTAATGAAAAGTTTTCTGAGAATAAAAAAGTAAATTCCAAGAAGACTTGCATTTTTAGATGCATTTTACTGTGAAATCAGCAATTTCTATATCCCTTAGTTCACAGTTATAATAACACATGAATTGTCTCCCTTCTGTAGCTTATGCATATATAAGGAAGAAGGTAGTAGTGGGCACACTGTATGGAGATTGGGACAAGAGCTTTCAAAGTTTGGGTGGGGCCTTTGGGTTGACTGCCTAAACATTTGATTTAATGTGTAGGGAGGACTGGTGGCGGCTGGGGATAGTGGTTAGGAGAATAGAGTATATAACAACCATCATGGTTAAATTATCCTTAATTATTTTACCCATTGGGTCACTAAAGAGTCCTGAGAGTAAAGTCCAAGTTCCTATTCTAAGATCTTTACATGCATTAATTTTTCCATCTCTACCTGTTACTTCCCGGAGGAAGGATAATTTTCAGTTATCACCTTTTAGAAGAAATAAACTGTTTTCATTGCCAATGAAATTCAATCTGTTTCTATCCAAGAAGGAGAAATTCTCCTATTGAAGACCACCATAACTTTTACCAACAAAATAAATGGCACATATGATATTTCTTTGTTATTTATTGTCACAAATTCTTGAGTTGTGGTTTATCTTTTAAATAAAAAGAGCGGAATTTATTGTCCAAGTGTGAACTAAATCCTAGCTCTTCTACTTACCAAATGTGTGACCTTTCGTAAATTAGTTAAGCTTTCTCTGCCTCAATATCTTATTTGGGATAAGAAAGTAATAGGGCTTCCGTATAGATTAAACAAGAAAATACAAGTAAGTCACTTCAAACAATGAGAACTAGTTAAGTGCTGGCTACAACTACTATTGTTGTTGTTGTTTGTTATTGCATACTTTAATTTCCAGGAATTTCTGGGGGTCCTTAGGACTGATCTCTGGGTTAGGAAGTAGAATTTTTGGACCAAGGAGTTAACTATTTCTAAGCCTCTTCATAGGTATTATTGAACTGTTTTTCTAAAAAGATTCTACTAATTTATGTTCCCAAAGTACCTGTGCAACTTTCCATTTCACCTGTACCAACACACCATTATATGTAATTTTGAATCTTTGCTAAGTAATGCTCAAACATGAAACCACATTATGGCTTTAATTTTCATGTCCTTGATGATTAAATAGGTTGAATTTAAAATGAGTTTATTTATTTGTAAAAGGTCGTTGTTCTGTTTTTCTTTGCAGTCTGATTGTTTTGCTCATCTATTTTTATGAGGTCTTTGTTTAAGGATATTAGCCCTTTGTCATATTTGTTGTAAATATTTCTTCCTTTTAATTTTATATTTCATGTATATGGAAATTTTGTGCTTATATTATGAAATCTGTTGATCTTTTTCCTTTGTGATTTCTTCCACTGAAAATCTACCATTCTTAAGATTTATGAAACCTGCTGGTTCAGACTAAGTCCTGATTAGAGTAGTATAGAGAATTGTTTGCTCATCAGTTTCAAGGACTTGGAGTCATTTATTTGTGTGAGCTTAGGAAGTCACTTACTCTTACTGTAATTAAAACTTATCATCAGTCATCACAGCAAATATTTCCTACTAAATATAAATTTATATTTACATAAACCAATTAGATACCCAGTTTATGTTGATATAGCACATTATAGTTTACAAAACACTTCTAACATGCATTTTGTAATTTTATTTCACTCTTCATGACAACTTTATGAAATAGAATAAGATGGGTATTATTATATTATTATATTTCCATATCTCAGAAATGGTTGGCTTTTCTAAGGTTATGCAACTAATAAACGGCAGAGTTTGGACTTGAATAATATACCGAGTAACTTTTTAAGGACTTCTTTGGATTTTAAAATTCCAAATTCTTGCTGTTCCAGATACCTTGCTAGAGAAGAGGAAAGGAAACATTTGTTGAGCTAATATTTATATTTAAAATATTTACATTTGAGCCTCTACCTTGATTAAAGTAACCTTTAATTTGTTTTAATATTCCCATTGGCAGGAACTATATAATTTCCTATTAGTAAAGACTTCTTTTCATTAATCTCATTTCCATGTTAGAAACTGTCTTTTTTTTCTTTTAAATCATCTTTCGGTAAGGCTCTGCATTTTTACTTCTGTAGCAATTAGTGCTCATTTTTGCCAAATTAATCAGACTTCTTTCCCTTTCTTTCCAAAGATGAAACTGATTTTTGGCTCTCAAAAATGTTTAGTCACAGGATGCTTTACATAATCATTATCTCCTTTAATTTTCCAAATAGTATATAAGGTTGATATTATTATTAAGTTTTCCACTTTACTGGTAACGAACAAACTTAGACAGATTACCTAACTTGCCCAAGGCCTCACACCTAGGAAATATCCATGCTTGAAACCCAGGTATTTCCCTGCTGCATCCTACCACCTCCCTGGCAGGGATGACTGAAATTCTTTTCACCTGTTATGATCCTAGAAGCAGTTTTTCTTATGTGTCTGAGCAGCTGTAAATGCACTTCTTGGTTCCCATCCCATAAACCTAATTCCATCTCAGGGTCATTCTGCACAGCTTGACTTACACATAAAAGTTAACTTTTAAGAGGTTTACTTTAGCTTGATAGCCATCTATTCACTGATCTAGAAAGCAGGTATCCTGAGTGCAATTTCCTTTCTATAAATGAATACATTGCCCCACTCTTCTGTGAGCTCATTCTTATAGAGTATCACATTTGCATTATTGTTCCAGACTAGATGAGGGCATACAGACCTACAGTTCTCAAACCCTCTTGGTCTTCAAATTTCCACAAACAACTGGGCCTGGACATTCCTGGGACCCGGACATTGAATTTTTTTCTCTTTTGGAGAAAAGTAAAAGAAAAGAGAAATGGAAAGTACTTGGCAAAAATAGCCACAAATTGATCTTGGAGTGGAAGAAAAGATTTATAGAAAAAGATGAAAAGGGCTGAATTCCCACAACACAGACAAAAGGTGATTGAGAGGGGAAGTCTTTACTTACATGGCTGACATTAAAAAGGAATTCTGCTGAGGAAGTTTAGTTGTAGCAACGTGTTTAATGTAAAACATACATATTTATATATATATAAACTTGGAATGCTGTGTAGTCACTGGATTATTCATATTAATATTACTAGATAACCCCTATACATTGTTCCTGTGTGCTAGACAGTTAACTTATTCAATCCTCAAAATAATCTTGTGAGTAAGGTATACTTTTATCTCTGCTTTATAAATGAGATTCAGAGAGGTTAATAACTTGCTCAAAGTCACAGAACTGGTAAGTTGTGGAACTGCTGAACAAACCCTTAGTAGCACTTACCATGCTCTGTAATTATTTATGTGCTTACTGTCCATCTCCTCCACTAGAATGTAAGCCCCATGAGGGGAATCCAATGTTTATCTTTTCACTGCTTCTCAAAGTGCAATCTAAATATAAGAAAAAAATCATATAATACTTAAGACATACAAACAATTTAAAGAATAATGCAATGGGTATCCGCAGACTCACCACCAGATTAAAAATATGGCATATCACCAAATTACAGTTGAAACTCTCTGCATAGTTCCCCCAAATGAGCTCACTTCCCCAAAGTAATCATGTATTTCTGTCTCTTTTTAAAAATTATATACTTATGTACTTCTAAGCAATATATATCATTTTGCATTAAAAATTTTGAACTTTTATAAAAATGTTCATATGTATATATTGTTCTGCAACTCACTGTTATGTTTGTGAGATTCAACTAGGTTGATATATGACACTTTAGTTCATTCATTTTCACTGTTACATTGTATTCTATTATAATAACTATAACTCTGTTTATCATTTCTCTGCTGGTGGACATTTAGGTTGCTTCCATTTATTTTAATGTAGTCCAAATTCATTTTAGCTTTTGAATAACCAACTCATACTGTTAATTTTATATGTGCTGTTGCTAATCTATGATTTTCCTATCTTGTTTCAGTTCATTTTCTGAAAAATTTTAATGCAAGACCTTGTATTTTGCCCCAATTATATTTTACATTTAAATTTTTGAGGTAAATTTTTCACTTAAAAATCTATCTTGTTAGCGTCACATAATTTTTCAGCTTGTTAATTTTGGGGGGATTGTGGTTTGATCACCAAATTATTTTAACTCTCTTTCCATCTGAATGTTATTCACAAATTTGATAAGAAATCCTTCTATATATTCATTCAAGCCATTGATAAGAATTATGTTGAGTAGGATAGGAACTGTTACAAAATGAAGCAGAGTCTATAATTTACCATGCTATTGTCTGGATTTAGCACAGATCAAAGCAAAGCAAAACTGGTGAATTTATTGTTTAGGACTCAATTTGAGGAAGTAAAACATATGCTACTTTAAACTACCACAGATTCAAGAAAGATCCTGAGACAATATTTTGCTTTGGATTCTCTCCCAAGTATGATCATTGAGTTGGATTAATTGATCAGATGAATGAGTGAGAATACAGGGAAATGGAGTTAAACAAAGTCATGCTGTTGTTTTTCACCTAAGAGCTAATCCTAATATGATCACATCATTTTGTTTTTTCTTTTTTAACTGTTTCTGCGGTTTGAATTTAAGGCTCTTACATCTGTCAACCACGAGGAGGAGCTATGGTTTAATAAGGAAGAGGCTTGCTTCTTCAGGTTGGGAGGGGCAGCTCAAAAGATGATTTTTCAGAAAAGAGGCCATAGCTTGGAAAATTATCTTTATCAAAAATGACGTTTATATAAGAAAAGCTAAATGTGTAATCTAGTCTTTATTTTCAAAAGGAAAAGAAACAAGACAATTATATATGATTAAAATAAAGCCCCTTCCACTAAGAAATAAGTGTTTTCTTTTCTTTTTCAATTGGTTAGATATATGGAACAGATCAATTAGCTCATTCTTTGATTCTTCGCCCAGAACCATAAGCTTTAGAGTGGACAGGGATCTCAGCGTCACTTGGTTCAATTCTTTGCTTTCAGGCATTCAGGTATTAAGGTTTTAAGAAATATAGTATGGGCTCAATAATCGTTTATTGAATGAATGAATGGCCATTCATTAATGTAGCCCAGGTAGGTTAATTAATGGGAAAACAAGTAGTAGTCAGCCAACGGGATAAGGATTTAGCAAGAGGAGAGATATCACACCAAATCCCAGGTTTCTAATTCCTTGGATTATACTTCATATACAAAATCATGCTATCCCTTCTGCATTCCCTGCTTAAGTATAGTCTAAACGTAAGTTAACAAACTATTTTTAGTCATGTTCAAAGATGCAGCAGTCTGCCTTGGGGTATAGTGATCTTCCAGCCACTGTGCATATACAAGTGGAGGCTGGCACAATCTACTTGTTTTGGGAGCTTGTAGAGGAGATTCTTGCATTAGATGTAACTTTAGAATAGCTGACCTCAAAGATTCTTTTCACTTCTAATATTTTAGTTTATATTATTTCATTCTATTTTATTCATTAATTTAAAGAAAACATTTTATTATGGATAATTTAAACATACAGAAAAGTAGAAAGAATTTTACAGAGAATACCCATGTACTTAACCACGCAGATTCTACCATTAACATTTTGCTACATTTGTCCTCCTGTATCTATTCATTTCTTTATCCATCTTATTTTTTGGTACATTTCAAAGTAAATTGTCAACATCAGTATACTTCTCCTTAACCACTTCAGCACGTATAATTTATAAGTAGAGTTCAATATTTGTTTCATGTTTTTAGGTAAAATTTTCACCAAAAAAGGCAGAAATCTTAATTGAACATTTGCTGAATTTTGACAAGTGAATACACCAGTGTAACCTAAACTCCCCTCAGATATAGAGCATTACCATCACTCTAGAAGTTTCTGTCCTGTCCCTTCCCACTGAATCCCTGTTCCTCACCAAGAGGTAACTACTGTTCCTTTTTTTTTAAGATTAGTTTTCCTGTTGTAGAACTTCATATAAATACAAGTACACTATGTACTTTTTTGGGACTGGTTTCTTTTACTCAGCATACTATTTTGGGATTCATCAGTCTTGTTGCCTGTATCGGTAGTTTTTTCCTTTTATTTCTGACCAGTATTCCATTGTATAAATACACTACAGGTTTTTTTTTTTAATGCATTCTCCTATTGATGGATACTTGGTTTTTTCCAGCCCTTAGTTATTACACGTAAAGTTGCTATAAACTTTTTTTGTACCAGTATTTTTTATTCAGGAAACAAGCACTTACTGAATACCTTGTATCAGTCATTCTGTTAAATGTATTCCCATCATTGTTCCATTTCATAGCCTCATGATAACCTGCCAGATAGTTATGATTATCCCTATATTACAAATGAGAACACTGAGGTTCAGGGACTTTAAGTAAGTGGTTCAAATTCATACATTCAGTGAACAAAACCAAAACAAAACCAGGAGTCAAAAGCAGTCACATCTTTCCTTGAAGCCCATGTGACCTCAAAGATATGGTGTTCTCTCTCTGATATTAATTTGTCCAGGTCACATAGTTAGAAGTAGAGTGAAGTTTCTGACTCTAAGTTTGGCTGTTCTTTCTGCTACATCCTGCTGCTGCCGCGCCGTGTAGTTTTAGTTTGTCTCTTCATTATGTCCTCTGCAAAGGTAGAGAAAACAGCTGAAGGGTTTGCTCTTTATGAGACATTTTCAAATCCATGTGATTAAGCGACCTTGTATACTCCTTGCTGCTAGACTAAATACCGTGACAGCAAATCCTTTAACCTTCCCGTTATAGATCATATTTTCAGCCTCTAATATTTTTGCTTATCCTTTTTTATTGTGATAAAATAAAACATATCACATAAAATTTACCAGCTTAACCATTTTAAGTGTACAGTTCAGTAATATTAAGTATCTTCACATTGTTGTGAAAAAGATCTCCAGAACTTTTTCATCTTGCAAATGTGAAAGTCTGTACCCATTAAATTCTAATTCCCCCTACCCCCAAGCTCTTGGCCACCACCTTTCTACTTTCTGTTTCTATGAATTTGACTATACATTAGAAACCTCATATAAGTGGAATCATACAGTATTTGCGTTGTTATAACTGGCTTATTTCACTTAGCATAATGCCCTTAAGGTTTATCCACGTTGTAGCATGTGTCAGGAGTTCCTCCCTTTTAAAGTCTGCTTATTATTTAATTTTTACACCTCCTATTACTGTACATTAAAGAAAAAAGCACAAACTGGTATATTCTGAAAGGCTATTTCCCGATATAGAGGTCCTGCAATATTCTCAAAGAGAAGAGTGTTGCTCTGAAGAATGAAATGTGGGTGAAAAAATATGACCTAATTCCATTTTCATTAAATCCTATGACTTGAAGATATACTGGGCAGATAGTGAGAGAAATTTCATAGTCTAAAACCCATATTCTATGTCCTGAAGGACTAAATTTTACCTGCACAGCTCTACCTACAATATAAAGAAGTATGCTTCCAAGGAATTTCACTAAAAAAGGGAATTTTAACCTCTGTTTTGAAGGCTAAATTTACAGCTTTGTGCTTGGAAGCTAGTGTTTCTTTCCCTTTTCTTTTTATATACCACATGGAAAATATATTCCCTGAGAGATTAGAGCTCTCAGGAGATTTTAGGACTTAGTCTTTAAATATGTGCTCAGATAAACCAATGTACTACATTTATGTCTACTTTTCCCAGGAATAGGAGTCATCATCCCTTTAATAAAATTTTGTTAGTACTTGCTTAAACATGAAGACTATTTTTTCTGTAGGATTTTAGTGTAACCACTTGGACAAAAACTGATATTCCTGCAAAATGTGTTTGTCATCTATTTTGTTTCTTTTCTATTTGTTTTTTGAGATACCCTGTTCAGCTTCCTCTGTCTAATCAACAGAGAAGACAGTCTATTTTTAATCATGAAAAAGAAACTGCCACTTGCTGAATAATTGTGTGTGGGTGGGGGATAAGGCACAGTCCCTAAATTTCAAGGGTCTCTGTCCCTAAGAAGAGAGCCACCAGCAGATGGCAATCCCCCTACATGGAATCTCCTTCCAGACAAATGGCACAAGTACCTAAGTAATTTGATACTCCATTGAAGTCACATGCAATTTCAGAGAAACCTGATAGCGTTGGCTGGGTTGGAACCCATTTAAAATTTTCTCTGAGCTATTATCTCATCTCTTCCTTCCTTCTGACAGTTCTCCAACTCAGCATTTTGTGTATACCATCCCAAAGGTCACGCATGGCTACTAGGATGGGTGCTTTGAACGTGGTCCCTGGGTGTCATACTTGGAGCAGACATTTTAAGTAGGCATCTTATGTTGAGTGCTCTCCACTGCGACCTTGATGGGGCTATTTGCTGTACTCACTTCTGTGATCTCCTGGGCTTGGCTAACCCATGTTTGGCATTGCTAAGCATTGAAATACAGGAACTTATGAGAAAACCTTGAGGCAGAGAATGTTGTTGATGTTTTATTTAAATAAGAAATGTGGAGCTTCCCTCCCACCCCCGCTCCCCCCAAGAAAAGCTGTGCTTTTGAATTTGGCTGGTTGGTTTAGCTCTTTCTATGCCCCTCCTTTCCTCTGTGGATTGGGTCTGGTGGTGGGCTTCTATAATAATTCCCCAGCCTTTTGCTTACAAAAATCCACTTGCACCATACTGTAACCTTCCAGAAACTGGTTGAGATCTGGAAACTCTTAAGAAATTTGAGGCCTATGGCTGATACTTTATTTTATTTTTATGCATATTTTAAGATTTATTCTATCTGCAGGAAATTTTCTCTGATCTTATACCTTTTCATTGATGTATATGTAAGAAGATGCTTTTGGCTGCAACAGAAAACCCATCTTAAATTGTTTTAAATATTAAGGATATTTGTTATTTTCTATAATAGAAAATCCTGAGATAAAGCAGTCTGCAGGGTTGGTTAATTCAGTGGATAAACAATGTTATTGGACACCGAGATTCTTCTATATCTCCACTTTGTCATTCTTAGCTTTGGCTCCATCCTTAGACTCCTTCTTATGAACATAATATGGTTTCTAGCAGTTCAGCATCATACAGGAGAACAAGACTCACTTTTTTTTAATTTTTATTTTTTGTTGGGGTATAGTTATTTTACAATGTTGTGTTAGTTTCTAATGTACAGTGAAGTGGAGTTCCCTGTGCTATACAGCAGGTTCTCATTAGTTTCCTATTTTATACATATTAGTGTATATATGTCAATCCCAATCTCCCAATTCATCCTCCCCCTCCATCCCCCTCTTGGTATCTATAGTTTGTTCTCTACATCTGTGTCTCTATTTCTGCCTTGCAAACCAATTCATCTGTACCATTTTTCTAGATTCCACATATATGTGTCAATATATGATATTTGTTTTTCTCTTTCTGAGTTACTTCACTCTTATGACAGTCTCTAGGTCCATCCACATCTCTACAAAAATGACCCAATTTCGCTCCTTTTTATGGCTAATATTCCATTCATTATATGTATGTACCACATCTTCTTTATCCATTCGTCTGTCGATGGACATTTAGGTTGCTTCCATGACCTTGCTATTGTAAACAGTGCTGCAATGAACATTGGGGTGCAAGTGTCTTTTTGAATTATGGTTTTGTCTGGGTATATGCCCAGTAGTGGGACTGCTGGATCATATGGTAATTCTATTTTTAGTTTTTTCAGGAACCTCCATACTGTTCTCCATAGTGTCTGTATCATCTATGACAAAGGAGGCAAGGATATACAATGGAGAAAAGACAGCCTCTTCAAATAAGTGGTGCTGGGAAAACTGGACAGCTACATGTAAAAGAATGAAATTAGAACACGCCCTAACACCATACACAAAAATAAACTCAAAATGGATTAAAGACCTAAATGTAAGACCTGACACTAAAACTCTTAGAGGAAAACATAGGAAGAATGCTCTTTGACCTAAATCACAGCAAGATCTTTTTTGACCCACCTCCTAGAGAAATGGAAATAAAAACAAAAATAAACAAATGGGACCTAATGAAACTGCAAAAAGACTCACTTCTATACCCCAAACCCTGAGAGGCCTATGCATCTTTGAACAAACTACTGGCAAGGGGATAGGAATCAGTATGCTTGACTGGAATCATTTAGACTGGAATGAAGGTTAAGGAGAAATTCCCAATGTTTACCGTAGTATCTATGGAACCCATTTGTACCTCAAATCTGTTTTTAAGTTCATCTATAAGTTCTTTCAATCCCTGTGAAATTTGAGGAACAAAGTCTTAAAAGAACAGTCATTTCTAATGAAAGATTAATTAAAGATTTTATATGAGTAAAAAAAAATTTGAATCTAAATTCACAGAGTTTTGGGCAGGTCAGTAACTGAAAAATGTGTATCATTATGTCTATCCTTTACAAAAATTACTCAAGGTATTATTTGATCTGTGAAAAGCAGGCTTTTGCTTCAATAATCTTAAGATATAAAAGAACAACCTCAGATTTTTTTTTTTAATTTTTATTTATTTATTTTTATTTTTGGTTGGGTTGGGTCTTCGTTTCTGTGCGAGGGCTTTCTCCAGTTGCGGCGAGCAGGGACCACTCTTCATCGCGGTGCGCGGGCCTCTCACTGTTGCGGCCTCTCTTGTTGCGGAGCACAGGCTCCAGACGCGCAGGCTCAGTAGTTGTGGCACACGGGCCTAGTTGCTCTGCGGCATGTGGGATCTTCCCAGACCAGGGCACGAACCCGTGTCCCCTGCATTGGCAGACAGATTTTCAACCACTGCGCCACCAGGGAAGCCCCCCAACCTCAGGTTTTTTAAAAAGGAAATGTTATCTAGGTATAATATTCTGTAAGCCTGATAAAATCATATCATTCAATCTTTATTTTCTGGGCCTTAGTTTCCAACTGTGTAAGGAAGGACTGGGTGATTTTTCACTTTTATTTAGTTATTTATTTATTTATTATGTGAGAAGAGTGGCATTGTTTTACATTAAGTTCTTTTTACATAAATTTACATCACTTTTTAAAAAATTCAAACAAAAAGTCACAAAAATTATAATCATCCTCATCAGTTCACTCACTCGATTTTTCAACTTTTAATAAGGATATAATTAAAAATAAATATTTTTGCATATTGAAGCATTTACTTTAAAAAAAATGAAGTATAGTTGATTTGCAATATTTCAATATATGTATATTCTTTTTCAGATTCTTTTCCATTATAGGTTATTAAACATTTGCTTTTTTTTTTTTTGCGGTACGTGGGCCTCTCACCGCTGTGGCCTCTCCCGTTGCGGAGCACAGGCTCCGGAAGCGCAGGCTCAGCGGCCATGGCTCATGGGCCCAGCCGCTCCATGGCATGTGGGATCCTCCTGGACCGGGGCACGAACCTGCGTCCCCTGCATCGGCAGGCGGACTCTCAACCACTGCGCCACCAGGGAAGCCCCAGCATTTACTTTAATAAAGAAATACTTCATCAGATTTCCATGAACTTCCTGGTTAAAGTACAAATCACAATATGGTTTTATGCTGTATCATATTCAACATTATTTCATTATCCATTTGAGATTTTTAAGAAACAGTTTATTTGGTAATAATTTCAAACTTAAAGACAAATTGCAAGAAAAGCACAAAAATCTCCTGTATACTCTTCATCTAGAGACCCCATTCAAGTATCACCAACTGTCCCCTTGACGTCCTTTATAGCATAAGGATCCAGGATCACTCCCTGCAACCAGTGGTCACCTCTCTCTAGATTCTTTCAGTCTGGAACAGTTCCTCAGTCTTCCTTTGAGTTTCATATCCTTGACTATTTTATGGTCACAGATCAGTCACTGTGTAGACTGTCCCTGAATTTCAGTTTTTCAAAAGTTTCCTCATGGTCAGATTATGCAGTTTGGGGCAATAATATTACAGAAGTGATGATGTGTTTTATCACTGCATTCCAATTGGATGGCATACGATGTTGATTTGCCCCCTTGCTGGTGGTGTAAACTCTGATCACTTGATTGTCATAGTATCTCCACTGTAAAGTTGTTTTGTTATCTTTGCAATTAAGTATTTTATGTGAAAATACTTCAAAACTATATAAATACCAGGACCTGCTGTATAGCACAGGGAACTATACTCAATATTTTGTAATAACCTATAAGGGAAAAGAATCTGAAAAAAAAACGATATATATGTGTATATAACTGGATCACTCTGCTGTACAACTGAAACTAACACAACATTGTAAATCAACTATACTTCAATAAAACATAAATAAAAAAGAAACTATATAAATACCCATTCCTCACCTCACCTTCACTCACTAGTTTTAGCATGCACTGATGTATCATGCTTGATATAATTATTACTATGATGGTTTCTAAGTGACGTTTTTTCTAATTCCGTCATTTTTCTACATTTATTAGTCAGTGTTATACTATAAGCAGAGCTTCCTTTCTCCCATTTATTTATTCATTTATTCATGTCAGTGTAGGCTCATTGATTCCTATTTTATTCAATGGTTTATAGTCTGTTATTGTCATTATTATTATTATTTTTTTTGGCCACACCACGTGGCTTGTGGGATCTTAGTTCCCCAACCAGGGATGGAACACACAATCCCTGCAGTAGAAGAGTGGAGTCTTAACCACTAGACTGCCAGAGAGGTCCCTGTAATTATTTTGATGTTCAAATTGCCCAGATTTGGCCTAAGGTGCCCCTTCAAGCTAACTTCTGTGTCTTTTTGAAGTGTCTTTTTTGCTGTTTTAGCATTGCCTTATCTCTTGGTGCCAAAATACGTTTCAGGCCCATCTTGTACTTTCCTTGCCCAGCCCTGGAATCCACCATTACTTCAAGAAGCCCTAGTTCCTTTTCGTATACAGTAGAATTTAGAAACCAAGAACTGGGTGCTAGGTGTGCTCATTGCTATTGGGATACTGCTGATCCTAGGCCAGAGCTAAAAAATATACGCAGAAGTACACACATTCCTTTACATCTAGATTTATGTATTCTGAAACTATATTTTCACACTGTTAACACCAATTCCAATCCAATACCATAGGGTTCTTCTCAATCATTGAGAAAAATGGCTCCCATTGTCATGAATATATTCGCTCATTTGTTCAGTCTTTTGTATGTAGCCAGCTACTGACCTTGTAAGACTATCCCTGCTTCTCTTCCCCAATACCATCTTCACATGGGCTGTCATTGCCAGGTGTAACCAGACTACCCCTGCCACCTGGTTCTAACACCATCTTCAAGGGGCACCTTTTCTGAGCTTCTCACGCTGCCTTTTCTCCCCAGCTCTGATATCACCCTTTTACAGGCCACTATTACTGTCCTCATGGGGTCTGCCCCATGAGTTTTGGACTAAAGAAGGAGAGCAAAAAGGAAGGAAGAAGGAAAGAAGAATGTAGAGCTAAGAAATTATGAGTTAAAATAAATAACAGGGATTTGAACTAACATTAGAGTTAGGATCTATGCCCATGGTTTGCTATTTATTCTTCACTAGTTTTTTAAAGTTTCATATTAAAATGTACTTTAACAGAAAATTAGCATAATCCCTTCTTCAAAAAGAAATATACAGATTTAAAATACTATTAAAAAAGCACAGTGGGGCTTCCCTGGTGGCGCAGTGGTTGGGAGTCCGCCTGCCGATGCAGGGGACACGGGTTCGTGCCCCGGTCCGGGAGGATCCCACGTGCCGCGGAGCGGCTGGGCCCGTGAGCCGTGGCCGCTGAGCCTGCGCGTCCGGAGCCTGTGCTCCGCGACGGGAGAGGCCACGGCAGTGGGAGGCCCACATACCGCAAAAAAAAAAAAAAAAAAAGCACAGTGAAAATGATTGCATATAACCTGAATTTGGCATATGGTGTCACAATTACAAGTCATACACACACCTAATACAACAACAGATTAATTCAGGCTTACACTATGAATATAGTGGAATTATAGTAAGTATAGTAAGTATAGCATGGGTTCTGGCTTAAATTGCCTGAGTTGCTTCATATATGACTTTGGTTAAGTTACTTAAACATTTTGTTGCTTTGTTTCCTCACCTGTAAAATGTGAATCATAATAGTACTTATCTTTCAGAATGATTTTGAGGATTAAATGAGTTGATAAATGTAAAGTCCTTAGATTCGTATCTGATACTTAGTAAACAGTATCATAATCAGTGCTGCTATTATTTTATTATCATTATTTGTATTGCTATATCCCTTCTTTTCCACAGGTATTTGTCATTTGAGTGTTTACTATCATATCTCTAACTTCTTTAAAAGTTGCTCTAACTAACCTTTTGTAGACTTTATTTACAATATTTCCCTTTTCATATGAGCTGGTGATCAAAATTTTCTCCTCCTTTTCCTCTTCCTGCATAGGCATTCTCTTGGCAGTTACTCAATCTAGCCTCCTCACCTCTATAATTCTGCTCTGTTTTCACCTTTTTTTTTCTCCTGCTTGTGAATAAATGCCTTACCCAAGTTCTGAGGGCTTTGCAGAACTTTAGAAGATCAAATTGTTCTTTTGTTATGGGTCCTGGACTTGGCTGTGTGACCTTGTGAAAGTTGCTCAACTATCCTGAGCTCCAGGTTTCTTCAACTATAAAATGAAACTACACAGTTTTGCCTCATTGCGCTACTGTATGGTTGGTTGGTTGGTTGATTGATTGATTTAAAAAATTAGATCCAACTGACATATAACATTATATTAGTTTCAGGTATAAAACATAACGGTTCAATATTTGTGTATATTGTGAAATGATCACTACAATTAGTCTAGTTAACATCCACACCATACATTGTTACAAAGATTTTTCTTGTGATAAAAACTTTCAAGACTTATTCTCTTAGCAACTTTCAAAGGTGCAATACGGTATTATTAACTGTAGTCACCATGCTGTACATTATATCTCCATGACTTATTTATTTTATAACTGAAAGTTTGTACCTTTTGACGCCCTTCACCTATTTCACCCACACCCCCATCCCCACCTCTGGCTATCTTTTCTCTATGTCCATGAGCTCTGTTTCTGTTTGTTCGTTTGTTTTTAGATTCCACATAAGAGAGATCTTATGGTATTTGTCTTTCTCTGTCTGACTTATTTCACTTAGCATAGTGCCCTCCAGTTCTAACCATGTTGTTGCAATAGCAATATTTCATTCTTTTTTATGGCTGAATAATATCCCATTGAAAATATATACCACATTTTCTTTATCCATTCATCCATCAATGGACATTTAGGTTGGCTCCATATCTTGGATATTATAAATAATGCTGCAAATTAGTGTTTCATTTTCTTTGGATAAGTAGCCAGGAGTGGAATTGCTGGATTGTATGGTAGTTCTACTTTTAATTTTTTGAGGAACCTCTGTACTATTTTCTATAGTGGCTGCAACAGTTTACATTCCCACCAACAGTGCATAGGGTTCGATTTTCTCCCAACACTTGCTATTTCTTGACTTTTTGATAATAGCTGTTCTAACAGGTATGAAGTGATATCTCATTGTGGTTTTGATTTGCACTTCTCTGATGATTAGTACTGTTGAATACTTTTCATGTTGGCCATCTGTATGTCTTCTTTGCAAAAATGTCTACTCAGATTCTCTGCCCATTTTTTAATTGGATTTTTTTCTTTTGGCTATTGAGTTGTATGAGTTCTCTATATACTTTGAATATTATCCCCTTATCAGATATATGATTTACACATATTTTCTCCCACTTAGTAGGTTGCCTTTTCATTTGTTGATTGTTTCCTTTGCTGTGCATAAGCTTTTTAGCTTGATGTAGTCTCACTTATTAATTTTTGTTTTTTGTTGCCTTTGCTTCTGGTGTCAAGTCCAAAAAATCATTGCTAAATCTAATGTTAAGGAGCCTACTGCTTATGTTTTCTTCCAGGAGTTTTATGGCTTCACATCTTACATTCAAGTCGTTAATCCATTTTGAATTACTTTTTGTGTATGGTGTAAGATAAGCGTCCAATTTCATTCTTTTGCATGTGGCTGTCTAGTTTTCCCAGCGCCATTTATTGAAGAGATATAAATTTCTGGGGTTTTTTTTGAAAAATTATTCTTTATTGATTAGAAATGAATGAAACATGCAGCAAAGTACAAAGTCATAAAAAGGGGAGGGGGGATGTCAAATGTTTTTACATCTTTCATAATCTAGCATATGTCATAAGGAGGAGCCTCCATTTATTGATATGCCATTATTCTGTCCTCCAGATTATTAGGGTATCAGCTGGCTCTAGGATTTGATTCAAAACTTAAGCAAAAAGTCAAACAAATCCATTAGTCATTTAGAAAGACCATACATTTCACAAATAGCGTTGGCACATATTACCTTGTGCTAAGTTAGTCCTTACCCCAGGGACCAGGGGTATATCCCATTATATATTCTTGGCTCCTTTGTCATAAATTAATTGACCATATGTATGTGAGTTTATTTCTGGGCTGAATATTCTGTTCTATTGATCTATGTGTGTTACTGTGTGGTTTAAATGCGACAATTTGATAAAGCACTTAGCACAGTGCTCAAAAAATGTTAGCTATGATTATGATTATGATACTAAATTGGAGGAGTTAATTCTGGCCTTCTCCACTTTGGCTTTCTTCTCTTTTCTTGGATGCCTTTCTTCCACGTCTTAAATATTTGCTGTAATGCTGAGAAAAATGGATATATGCAGCTTCAAACAGTTGTTGGTTAGTTGTGTCTGAAAAAACCTGAAATTTTGGATGTTTTAGAGTGATATGATGAATTTAGGATTGTGGAATCCAAGATGAACGACTCCTGAGAGCCAGTATAATGATTTTAAGGGCATAGACTCTGGAGCCAGGTGGCCTGGGTTTCAATTCTAGTTCTTCCACCCACTAGTTGTGTCCTCTCGGGCAAGTTACTTAACCTCCCTGTGCATCAGTTTCTTCACCTATAAAGCGGGGTTGATAATAAAATACTTATTTCATAAGACTGTTGTGAGAATTCACCAAGTTAAAATATATGAAAGTACTTAGACTGGTGTCTAGCACTTAGTAAGCACTGTAAACACGTTAGCCATTCAACTACTGATCGATCTGTAACGGCCTTTCCAGGAGCATGGGTGGTTTCCTGGGACCAAAACCAAATCATTCTTATTTCCCATTGTTTAGATGTTGTTTTCCTTTGTATGTAGGAAGTTGAATTTTTGTAGTAATCATAGTACATATATATTACAATTACATACAGATTACAACTATATTAGGTATATAATTTAGTTTTCTTACTTATCCATTCTACTGATACGATATGATGGATTGATTGTGGTGTGGGAGAGATATTTTCTCTTTAGCCTCTGTCCCCATGACCAAGTGAGAAGGGAGAGGAGGCAAAGCATGTCAATGATGTGATTCACTGGAGGATGTCTGGATGGCTGAGAAGCAGTGATGGATGCCTCTCCTTTCTTCCATGAGACTCAGTTGCTTAAAGAGCCGTGGAGAACCGAGTCAGCTGAATGTTTTGGCTCAGTTCATCTTGTTTGTGGCATAAAACCTCATAAAGTCTCTTAAATGCCTGGTGCTTTTTTTCCTGCCTAGCTGATTAGTGCACCTGAGGTTAAAGTTTTGTATTTTAGACTTGAAGTCACTAGCAAAAGAGATGTTTTTTTTGAAGGGGTATTGCAATATTTTGGTATAATACCTGTTTTCTGAAAAGTTTTTTTTTTTCGGTTTATTTGTTTCAGATAAATTGGACCAGTACAGATTAGGCTTTGAATATGATTGTTCTTTAAAACATAGATTGTGATTAATATCTGTTTAGATTTTTCTTAAAGGCAGCATATGATAAAAAGGACATTCATTCATTAAACAAATATCCATTAAGCTTCTAATAAATGCAACCGACTACTAACTGGTATCGTGAAACTGTTTTGTGTATTTTACAGGATAAAGCAAATAAGTTCAGTGTAAGAAGTAATAAAACTGTAAAATTAAATATGTTAAAAAAAACAAATAACTGCAGCCAGTTGTGCTGCGTGAAGAGAAAATATGTGTACATACACACATTGCCTCCCCCTCTCACCAGATGAAAAGCTATTTCTTCTCTTACGACTTCTATCTGGTGGGGAGACAGATATTAATCTAAGAATCATGTAAATAAAAGAATAACTGTAACTGATATAAGAACATGGTCTTGAGAGTATGTGTATTAGAAGAAATCTATCTACTAAGAGAAGCCACGGAAGCCTTCCTGGAGGCAGTGGCACTTGAGCTGTGATCTGAAGGATGAGCAGGAGATAACACTGCAGGGGCATTGGGGAGTGAAGGAAGGTGAATATTCCAGTCAGGGACCTAGAGGTTGCAAAGGCAGGTGGCAGGAGGGAGCATGGATTGTCTGAAGAGCATAAGAAAGGTCAGAGTTGCCCGAATTCAGAGGCAAGGAGGAGTGTGGTTGGGTCTTGTGGGCCATGTTAAGTACTTGTGTTATCCCAACTTTGTTGGAAAGGACCTCTCAGCTGTTGAGAGAAGCTTAAGCCAGGGCTTACGGTATATGAAAAAAAGAAGAAATGTGAAAAAAAGCTAATAATTAGGGATCTCATTTTAATACTTTCAGTATATAAAAATACAATTTAATATAAGTAGGCTGTTCACAAGATAATTACAGAACTTACAAAAGATCAGTTGAAAGCATACTGTAGGTGGTAGAGGGTGGTAATGGGACACCACGTTGAAGTGGTATGATGAGCACCGTCTCCCAACCCTGGCAGTGTGTCTCTGTGACTGTATATACATATGTCTTCATTTGGAGGTAGGGTCAAACTTAAAGTTTGTGGCTTTTCATGAATACGAGGCTGTGCGGCCTGCCTTTCTTCAGACATGGTCTGAATAAGGAGCTATTGAAATGTTGCAAGCATGGGAAAGTGATGTAGTCAGACCTGCATACTGGAAAAAAAAACAACAGCACTCAATGTAAACTGAGCAGATTTTAAAGGGGACAGTGAGAACTTGGAAAGATCAGTTAGGAGACTACTGCAGGAGTCCTGACAGGAGATGCTAGAGGCAGGTACTAGGGTGATAGCTGTGGAGCTGGAAAAAAAAAATGGATTGTTTTAGTCTTTGTTTAGTTTGAAATGTATGGAACAACCATAATTTTGGACTTTATAGAATAATGTGCCCATATTGGTGCTAGAATTAGGTAACGAGTAAAAGTTAAGCAGAAATCTCTAAATTACACCAATACAGTGATTCTTTCTTTTCACATAATAATGTATTTTCATGTTCACGTATCTAGATGTACTTTAAACTTTTCACTTTCCAAACCGCTATTTGCATCTATAAACAGTCACTTGGGTATGGAAATAACACAATTTGCCCATGTTAATACTTATACTTTGGCTTTGTTTTTAATGCAGAAATGCCAACCAACATTTATTGAGCACCTACTATTTTTCAGGTAATAAAGGATTTTAGTTTATGATCTGTAAATTTGTATTTTTCCCCTACACTTTTATGACATTTTGATAATTATGAAAAAATTTTAAACTAGTTCAACTTAGTTTTAAATAGCTTGGAGGTTAATAGTATGAAAATGTAAAAGGACAAAGAAGTTAAGTTCTTTAGTTCTTGAATACTGTGTGGAAAATGCCCTGTTTTAAGAATCCTCTTAGCCTTTTCACCCCGCTTTCCCACTGTGTGCCCAGAATAATTGATTATCCATGAATGATCCTACAAGCATTGCAGCAAAAAAGGCAGAAAACAATGGACAAAGATAATGAAATTTCACATTTTGCCTTGCCTACCTTTTCTTTCCAACTAACTTAAGTTAATAAAACTTCACATAAAAGCCTTTGAAATTTCATCATGGGTTTTGTGAAAGAGGTGAAAGTTGACCTAGAAGCCTTGACCTATAACTTGGCGGCTACTGAAAGTCTAGCCTCATAATTCAGAGGTCCAGTGACAGCTTTGCCTATAAACTCCAGTCTTCATTTCACTGACATTTTCAGGTTTAGTCTCCTTGAAAATGCTAACAAAAGTGAAGCATATCATTCCTCTGCTTGGGATAGCAATGGTGATGTTTATGGAACCATTTGCTGTCTCAGGGGTAATCTCCCGGATAATTTGGATTAACCTTATCGGGTCTCCAGATACCACATTACCCAGGGTGGATGATCTCCAGAATAACCTTTCCAGATCTTAAAGTTTTAACCCCAGCACCATGTTTTATCAAAAAACTTTCAACAGAAATTCATTGAAAACTATCCAAGTAGACTTAATTATTTCAACCCTTCTGGTCTGAAGTGGCTGGCCTTCATCCAGTCAAGAAAACTTAACTCTGTGAATAATTCTAATTAGAAAGCGGGACATCCTGACATCTTCTTCTGTAATTTTTTCCCAAGACAGTTGTTATGTATCAAAGTGTCTCGCTCCTCATATTTGTTTAGGTTTTGAAACTGATTACCTGGAATAAAGAGAGGAGTGCTTTTGTTAGTTTATTGGCTTGTAGAAAGAGTTTGCTTAAAGGAGTGAAGAATTTTCCCCAAGGAAGAATTTGTCTTTTGAGCTGACAGCAGAAAGAATGTTTCATTTGTATTGATCGAAAGTCCTTCTGTGTTTGTGTGTGTGTGTATCTGTTGTGTGTGTGTGTGAGTGTGTGTGTACGTGTCTGTGTTTGTAGGAAAGAGGGAAGTCAAATGCCCTCTCAAACTGGGATCAACTCTGAAATTCTGTCCCACTCAAGATGTCTACATACTAATAAAGCTTACTCTTTTAAAATCTAATTTTAATTAGATTAATAAATCTAATAATAAATTAATAATAATAAATTGTTAATAATACATTACTTCTTAGTACTATAAGGCTAGAGCTTACAGTTCAGTGTAAGGCTATGAATTTCAATGTCTCAAAACTAAAAAGTAGAAAAATGAAGTAAATTAGCAGTTGTGATTGTAACGGGGTGAGAAGGTGAGCCAGGTGGTTCACTGCAGTTTATGTGGAAAATCTTCATCCGATTTGAATGAGTTTAAAGTGGTGGAGCAGCGTGGGGTGGTTGATAAAACTAATGTCCTATCTGTAATGGTTGGAATACTTCATGGTGTCAATCAAAAAGGATAACAGAAGAAACATTCACTTTGCATTCTTCATCTTGAAACCTGGCCTGTGCTTCTGAAAGTGAGCTGTCTGTAAACTTTTACCCAACACGCACCCATTTATTTCTAAAAATGAGAGTCTGAAAGTAAGCACTTGAGATTGACCGTGAGAAAATGTTGGCTGCAGTTGAAGTTCTGTGAAGTCAGTGATGCTAGTTAGGGTATTTTTTACATGTATGGTGAAGTCAAAGAAAGTGTTGAGGTTGTCTTGTTCAAAAAACAAGATCCTATTCTTGATTTACTTTATAAAATAGCCTCAAAGTATCTGTGTGGTTTTAGACAAGTCATGTAACCTCGCTGGCCTCCAATATTCATGTTTTTCTTATTTTATCCTCAGGTACTAGTGCAGTGCTTGGCAGATAATAGGAATAAAAATGATATATGATATAAATGAGGAAGCTCGGATTGCTAATTTTTAGAATTAGAATTTAGAGTTCTAATTTTTAGAATTTCTTTTCAGTTCTAAATTCTGTGATTCAGGCATAGTAATTTTGGTTTCTTTATTCTTTCAATGAGGAAAATCATGCCAATATCTTTGGCAAGGCTCTCATGAGAATTAACTAATATGACATTTTCCAAGATATGGAGGTCCTACAGAAAAAGATAACAAGACCACATCCTCTTTCCTTTCAAATAGTTATACTTTTTATTAATATTTTGCAAAGAAATAAGAAATATATTTTGCATTGATCAAATGCCACAATTATGTCAGGTACCATAGGGAAAATAGAACCTTCTTAGCAAGTTCATAATCTGAATACAATTTCAAGGCACTAGTATTAGTCACTGAGCTTAGAAATGACTGCATGCCAATGTCTGAGAGAGTCTGGTCACAAATATCGTAGCACAGGAAAGAATCAGACTGTCATGAGCCCAGACATGGCCAGAGGGTAGAGAGTTCTCTAAAAGCCTATTCTATTAGTGGGGCTTTGGCACTCTTTTTATCTTTGTGGTTTGGAATGGCAGCCACCATTTTGTGGTCTCAAAAAATATGGAAGCCAGTTGCTTTGTGCTCCAGGCCATGAGTGGGTTAATCATCCATCTTGGTTCTCGGTTAATCCACTTTTGAAAAGTTGATAGTAGCATTTACACCATCAGTTTATTGTGGATTCATAATGAATGGCTGTAGAATAATCTGAGAAAGTTCTATTTCTATGACAACTATGTGGATATTACCTGTTTTCCAAGTCTGTGAAAAGATTGAAATAATTTAGAAGCTCATATTTACTGAAATATTCCAAGTGGAACTTGGGCCCTGTGATTTTGTCACTCACTTTCCTTTGCTAAAAGCCTTACTAACAAAAGAAAAGAAAAGGAAAATAAGGGGGAGACAGTCTGTTTATCTACTGGCAATGAGAAGTGTA
This sequence comes from Physeter macrocephalus, assembly GCF_002837175.3. Taxonomy (NCBI): domain Eukaryota; kingdom Metazoa; phylum Chordata; class Mammalia; order Artiodactyla; family Physeteridae; genus Physeter; species Physeter macrocephalus. The sequence goes on along the minus strand of NC_041228.1, from coordinate 65,238,970 downwards.
TCATTTGCAAAATCTCCCCAAATCATGGTATTTTCTTCAGCCATAAAAGGGGCTATCTGAAAAAGTGTTAGTGTATGTCCCAGATTTGTACTAATTACACATAGGGATTCCAAACAGCAATTTATACCTTACACTTTACGTATAGAGACTGAATCAACAAAGAAATAGTGTTATATGGGAAAAATCCAAGAGTCAGATGTTGGGTAATGGTTTACATTAATTTTTTTTCATTCATTTATTCATCTCCTTATTCATTCAACCAATATTATTAAGTTCCAGGTACTGAGCTGGGTGATGAGGATAAAAAGATAACTAGTCTCATGTTTTAAAATTTAATTTCTTCCTTATTAAATTTATAACTTTACTTCAGTAAATAACTTAGGAGGGTTTATAATGGGTTATTCTGATATTTCTGTTAATATGTACATTTCTCTTTATTTATGAAGAAGTTTATTCTCTACCAGAAATCCCTATGAATGGGGAAGGCCTTGAATACTCTAATATATCTATAACTAGTAGAACTATAAACACATTAAGAAATAAACATAAGATATTGACACAAAGCATGGTGCTTGCAGGAGACTCTCCCTATTGCAAACAGAAGAATTTTTTTTCTTTTTTTAAAAAAATTAATTAATTAATTTATGTATTTATTTTTGGCTGTGTTGGGTCTTCATTTCTGTGCGAGGGCTTTCTCTAGTTGTGGCAAGCGGGGGCCACTGTTCATCGCGGTGCGCGTGCCTCTCACTATCGTGGCCTCTCTTGTTGCGGAGCACAGGCTCCAGACGCGCAGGCTCAGTAGTTGTGGCTCACCGGCCCAGTTGCTCCGCGGCATGTGGGATCTTCCCAGACCATAGCTCGAACCCGTGTCCCCTGCATTACCAGGCAGATTCTCAACCACTGCACCACCAGGGAAGCCCAAGAATTTTTAAGATTGAAACAGAAGCTATGTGACTGTAGTACTGACTCTTCTCAAATATTTAAAAGTGTGAACCATAAGTGTATCTTAGACTAATCCTTTAGAGAGTATTTTCTTTTATTTGATAACTGGCTTAAGGAAAAAAAAAAAAAAGGAATGTATTGATTCCATATCTGAAAAGCCTAGGGCTTCAGGCATTGTCTAATCCAGGGACTCAAATTATATCAGTAAGGTTAAGTCTCTCTCTTGGCTCTGCTTTTCTCTGTATTGGCTCCATTTTTTGAGCAGGCTCTTACCTTGTGGTGATAAAATGACTGTTAGTAGTTCTAGAATTATGTCCTATTTTGCCAAGAATTCAAGTGGAAGGGCATGCCTTTTCCCCATGCCTTTAGTTCCAACCAAAATATAAAATTGAGTTTCATTGACTCTGGTTGGTGTGCCTTGGATCACATTCTCAGTCTTGGAGCTGTGTTGGTGCCAGTCTCACCCAAACCACATGGACTGGGAATGAGGAAAATCAGGCTTCTATTAGAAAGAGAGGGTGTGAATACAGCTGCCCATTACATTACTTTTAGCAACATCTAATATCTAGAAAGGTCCTGTCTGTCCTCTGGCTTATATCATAGTGGAGGGCTCCATTTCGACCTCCTCTCTCTTACCCCAGAGTACACATATTTTCCCCTATCTCACACATTTAGTTTTGCTCATTAGTCTCTTTATGAGAGCACAGTTTACAACCAGGGATTTTGAGGACTCTGAAATCCTTAAGTGGAGAATGTTTCCATTTATAGCAGAAGAATTGCTCTGTGCTGTTTGGCCATATGGCCTGCCTTGGTGTGAAGACATGTATTCTTATGTCAAAGAATAAAAATCTCTTGATATTAAAATAAAATCAAATTTTATAGAGCAAGATATGTATTTTGTGTCCTCTTCACAGGAATTTTTAATACTGCATGTCTCCTCAAAGAAAAAGCAGCGTGAATTTACATAAATTATATGAGAAATCCTTTTTCCTTTGAACATTAAGCTTTGCATCCAACTGGATGGTTATACTTAATCTAAAGGATTTCTGAGTGTTCAAAAATAGTTAACATCTGCCGATGAGCCCATAAGGGAATCAGTACATCATAACAATCGGAAAAAGTATGAAACTTTTAAATATAACTTTCCATGAGGATGCAAGATCAGTATACTCCATTAAAAACATCTATGGGGTTATTTAGTAAAGTTTCATTGTATTGCTGCCCACCCTTCAGTAATTTATTTCTGTATGAGATTCTGCATTCCCAAAGACTAAAACTCTTTGGCTAAACTAGCTCTTGTCATAGTTTGAGATAATTAAGATAAAAAATTCATTATTTAATTTTAACTTAAAAACTCTTATTGGCGGGTGGTGATCAAAACTGAGCTAGATTTCTAGTATATCAGTAAACCATAAATGTAAGGGAAGAAAAACTCAGAAGGTCTTAAGTAGAACAAAACAGGCACACAAATACCCAAAAATATTTAACACAAATAATTACAACACAGTATAAAGATAATACTCTTAGAGCTGTATGAACTCCGTACTCTGAAATAAAGCATAAAGTATCAGAAGTGTTCATGCTATCTGGACTTTTAGAATCACTGAGAAGTCTATTAAGTTTTGGATGAAAGAAGTAGGAACCTCAGAAAGTTTACTTTTATTTATCAGAAGATTTATTCTTAGCAAGTGGGTGTGTGGGCAAGCACCCCTTTTCTTCCTCGACTCTCACACAGATTTGGCTCTTGGTTTAATCTCTCCAGCATGAAAAATGGTCCCTAGTTTATATCAGTAAAAATCCTTGCTTTGAAAAAATCTGGACAATCTTACTACATAAACTCCCTAAAGGAAATAAATCCATAAATGACACAAATTGCAGAAGACTGGTTGAAACTTTCATGAATGAGAACTGATTTGAAAAAATTTTTTTTCTCAAAAAAAATTTGAGAAAAAGGTGTTACAAGAGTAACACCTTCACTAGGAAACTCCGATTTTTTTTTTTTTTTTTTTTTTTTTTTTTTGCTGTACGCGGGCCTCTCACTGTTGTGGCCTCTCCCGTTGTGGGGCACAAACTCTGATTTTTTGAGTCTTAACTGTGAGTTGTGCATTGGATTCTCTTACAAGGACATCTGTGTGAGCAGGTTTCTTCTCAAATCCATTGCAATGGTTTCCATTTTGTTTTTCAGTTGAGTCGATTTTAGGAAGTGACTGCTAATACTTGTTACTATAGGATATTATTTTCCTTTTCCATTTTCATTTCCTTTCTGTTTGATTTGTTTTTTTTAAATCACTTTATGTTTTTTACAACTTGTGCTTTTTTTTTTTGTAATAAGTACTGGAGGCATTTTGAGATCTGGATTATGCAACATTCCAACTAATAATGCAGTACTGATGTGTGAGGAACACAAATTTTATTATTATTGCATATATAATGAGTTACCATTTTCACCGTTTTAATGTGCTAGGCATAATGCTAGCAACTTTATCTTTCATAACAAGTCCAAGAGGTGAATAGTTCTATCCTCATTTTACAGATTAGATGACTAAGGTTTAGGTAATTTAACCATTTTGATGTTAGCTACAGATTTTTTGTAGATGCCCTTTATCAGGTTAAGGAAGTTCTCTTCTATTCTGACTTTGCAGAGATATTTTTATCATGAATGTTGAGATTTATCAGAGGCATTTTTCCTTCATCAATTGACATAATCTGTGATTTAAAAAATTTCTTAATGGCAAATTATGCAAATATTTGATTTATTCTCAAATACTGAACCAGCTTTACATTCCTTGGATAAGCCCCAGTTTGCTTATAGTGTTGTTTTCTATGTTGCTGTATACAAGTTGCTCATATTTTGTTGAGGATTTATGCATCTGTGGTCATAAGGGCACTGGTTTGTAGTTTCCTTATAATGCCTTATTTCTATTTTTGGTATCAGTGTTATCCTAACTCATAAAATGAATTGAGAAGTGTTATTTCAACTCATTTTCTGGAAGAGATGGTGTAGAATTGATATTATTTCTTCCTAAAATATTTGGTAGAAATCTCTAGTGGAACCATCTGGGCCTGGAGTTTTCTTTGTGGGAAGGTTTTCAACTTCTTTTGTAGACATTTTGTTAATTTCTGTCTTTCAAAGTACTGGCCCATTTGATCTCAGTTGTTCAATTTATGGGCATAGAATTATTTGTAGTAGTTCCTTATTATCCTTTTAACATCTGTAATCTCTCATTCTTGCTAGAGGTAATTTATGTCTTTTTTCTTGATCTGTCTGTCTAGAGGTTTAGAAATATTATTGATCTTTTCAAAAAACCAGCTTTTGCTTTCACCAAATTTCTTTAAAAATTTTATTGATTTCTTTTCTTAGATTTGTCTTTTCCTTCCCTCTGTTTGGTTTGGGTGTACTTTGCTCTTCCTCTTCTATTTCTTTCTTTTCTAACATAAGCATTAACTGCTATGATTTACCCTTTAAGAACTCTTTTAGCTGCATTCTGCAAATTTTGATATCTTGTATTTTCATTTTCATTCAGTCAAAATATTTTCTACTTTTCCCTGAGACTTCCTCTTTGACCCATTTAGAAGTGTGTTGCCTACATTTCAAATATTTGATGGATTTTCTATATATATATATATATATGAAGGATATTTTCACCGGATGTAGAACTCAACAGTACTTTTCTTTCAACACTTTAAAGAGGCCTGAGTCTGCTGGCTTCCGTGTTTTCTGATGAGAATTCTGCAGTCAAAATTTTGTTCTCCTATATGTAATATGTTATTTTTCTGTGGCTGCTTTCAAGATTTATAAAATTTATCTTTGTTGCACAGCAATTTGGTTGTTATATGTCTGTGCATGCTTTTCTTTGAGTTTATCCTGTTTGGAGTTTGCTGAGCTTCATGAATCTCTGAATTTATGACAAATTTCTTTCTGCATCAGTCTTTCTTCTACCCTTCAGGGATTTCAATGACAATAAACAACAGGAGAAACAAACAAGAAAAAGTGGGTGTCTTTCATTTTCTTTAGCTCACTGGGATCTCTTTTCTCAGTCCTCTCCTCAGAAAGCCAGGGTTTTTTCAGAGGTTTTGCTTCCTGTATCCACTGCTCAGTTTTGCATTGGGGTCACACAAGGGTCCAAGCTGGATGATATTGGAGAAAATAAAACAGCAAAACTCACTTTTATTATAGATCGTTCTTTAAGCTTTGGCTCCCTTGTGCAATTTGGCTCCAATTATTAAATCTTCACTATTCCCTTCTAATTGCTTTTTAATTTGCTGAGAGTTTTTAGATGCAATAGTGGGATAGAGGGGCTGTAGTAGGCTTGCTCCTACTGGAGCAAGTGGCAAGTCTGAAAGTATCATCTTTGATTTTTAAAAAAAAATTAATAATGCGTCATGCACGTGCTTCCATATCAACACATGCAGATTTGCTTTGTTCCTTTTAAAGTGACAGAGCACTCCATTTTATGGATGTATCATAGTTTACTCAATAAGTTGTCTGTATTTTTTTTGCTATAAACAAAGCTGAGACAAAGTTTTATGCATATATCTTAGCATTTTTTTGTATGTGTATCTGTAAGGTAAATTTCTAACTAGGGAATAATAGTTCAAAGGATATGTACACACACCTCCACAAACAGTGCCTAAGAATGCCCATTTCTCTACACCCATGCTTGACTAGAAACCTAAAAATGTTTGCAGTCTGATAAGTGAAAAATGTGTCTTGTTGTTTTGATTTACGTTTTTTTCTATAGTGGTCAAGGATGGCTGAGCATTTTTTCATAACTTATTGACCATTGTGTTCCTTTTTCTGATAATTGCTTAAGGTTTGTATTTAGTTAGAAATACAAACCCACCCCCACCCCACCCAGATTTTAAATAAATTCAACCAAATCTTCCACTGGTTTCTTTATTATTTTTTTCAGTCTACATTCTTTACCACTGGCAGTCAATGCAAAATGGTGAATTAAAAAGAAACTCCAACAGTTAGCAAAGTTGGCTCATGTACCCTTAGGTAGATTTTTCATATATGTCTTACAGGTCTAAGTCAAATTTTGTACTTGAAAGAACTTGATTCTTTGATTTCCAGACTTGAGTTTTGAATATTGTTAAACTAAGGGTAGCTTATGAAGGCTGACAAAGTGGAGAGAAAAATATACAACACATTAGCTTCTATCCATGTAAGTGGCCCTTTTGGCTGAAGGGCTGGAAGAAAGGGCACTGGTGAGATGTATTCTCAAGGCCAAGTTGCTCTGCTTCATTTGCTGACCTGAGGGGATTTCTGCATCTACTTGATGGCTATAGTGAATACCAGCCACACAAGCCATTGGCTTCAAAGGTAAACACTTATCTGCATAAATGATCTGACACTCAGCTTGAAGGGTGAATTGAGGAAAGAAATAGAAATGGGTTTTCTATCCTTTCTCTGTTCTTTCTGTGTTCGTTGCCTTAAGAGATATGCGGAGAATAAATGTGTTTCTTTTAATGGAAATTCTTTTTCACATTGATGTCGATATAAGTGATATGTCTTTCCTCCAATGAATGAATGAAACATTTTTCCATGATAATTACATTTACATGTAAATAATAGACAGCATTTTTTATTTTAAAATTCACACACAGTAAAAGTCACTTTTTTTGGGGCACAGGTCTATGAGCCTTGACAAATGTGTAATTTGTAGAACTACCACCACCAGCAGGGTATAGGTCTATCACCCACCAAATTTCCCTGTGTTGTTCCTTAGTTGTCAACCCTTTCCCCATTTTCAATCTTAGCAACCAATGATCTGTTAGCCATCTTATAGCTTTGCCTTTTCCGGAATCATATACAACATTTAAAAATGGAAATGGGAAACATGCTAACACATTTCAGTCACCATTTCCCATGACAGTCACTATGCTCTGCCTGCTAGAGACCTAGGAGGATTCTATTTGAAATTCCATGGACCATTTCATCTCTGCGCAATCTCTATGGACTCATAAATCTTTTCTCACAGAGTTAGTAATGTTAGATCTTTGGTCAAAACATTGTTATGTTGTTTTGTATAAAAGTTTGTTCAGTTAAAAACAGTTAATAGTGTTAGAATAGATGATACTTCCTATTTTTGCCTTTTTAAAAAGTAGACATGCCTTTAATGACAGTCTGGACTGAAACCATAGCTGTTGTCATGACTAAGGACTTTCTATAGATTGACGTACCTGTGTATTTAGAATCCCTCCCTCCCTCTCACCTTCTCTTTCTCTTCCTGTCTCCAAACAGCACATGTACACTGAAGAAAGGTAGAAAATATTTATGAGCATAGCAAGGAGGGAGACATAATTTAACTAGTATCAATTCTTGCACAGTATAGAAATGGTTAATTGTCTGTGATTATTATCTAGACTTACTATGGACACCACAATAATAATTTCTGAAAGGTTGTTACTTTTTATTATACTCAAACATGACTTTTAATTCTGTTTTGATCTTTATTTATTTACAATATCACATCACATTTATTCTTTGCTTTGTAAGTTTTGCAAAGGCCCTTGGCCAAAAACAGTAATATTCTGATAAAACATGATCTGATTTGACTATTTGAATTAGTTTAAATACTAAAACTAGAAAATAATAGAAATAATTTGTGCCAGTTAAAAGGAAATTGTTTCAGAAAATTGAGTAACTTCAAATTAACTTTTTATGATGACTGTCTTGTAATTTTATGCATAATTTTCTCTTAATTCTCTGGAACATTACTAAATTCGTCTCTGGAGGTCTTGTTCAAGTTCAACCTATTTTTTTGTGTAAATGGACAAGGTCCATTTTTCAAAAATTTTCTGTGGCATTGAAGTAAACATAAGCTATGTCCCTAGTGCCTTGGATGGAGACTGCTTCAATGACGAGTAATTAACTCCTGCATCCCTACAGTAAACTTGTATGTACTAAAAAGTACAAATATTACCTTCATTGCATCAGATTCAATGTAAGGTACTGGGGATATAGAAAGAAGATTTCGTTCTTTGCCTTCAGGGAGCTCATAATAACAGTGACAATCCTCAAAAATGTCTTTTTTCCCTTGGTGAACAGTTTTATTTTTACTTTATTTTTTATTGAAGTATAGTTGATTTACAATGTTTTGTTGCTTTCAGGTGTACAGCAAAGCGATTCAGTTTTATGTACATATATATCTATTTTTTTAAGCTTCTTTCCCCTTATAGGTTATTATAAAATATTGAGTATAATCCTCTGTGCTATACATTAGGTCCTTCTTGGTTATCTATTTTATATATAGTACTGTGTATATGTTAATCCAAAATTCCTAATTTATCTCTTCCTCCCCTTTCCCCTTTGGTAACCTAAGTTTTTTTTCTATGTCTGTAAGTCTATTTCTGTTTTGTATATAAGCTCATTTGTATCGTTTTTTTTTTTTAGATTCCACATATAAGCAATATCATATGGTATTTGTCTTTCTCTGTCTGACTCACTTCACTTAGTATGATAACCTCCAGGGCCACCCATGTTGCTGCAAATGGCATTATTTCATTCTTTTTTATGGCTGAGTAATATTCCATTGTATATATGTACCACATCTTCTTTATCCATTCCTCTGTTGATGGACACTTAGTTTGTTTCTATGTCTTGGCTATTGTGAATAGTGCTGCAATGAATATTGGGATACATGTATCTTTTTGAATTATAGTTTTGTCTGGATATATGCCCAGAAGTGGGATTGCTGGATCATATAGCAACTCTAGTTTTTTGAGGAACCTCTGTACTGTTTTCCATACTGGCTGCACCAATTTACATTCCCACCAACAGTGTAAGAGGGTCCCTTTTCTCCACACCCTCTCCAGCAATTATTATTTGTAGACTTTTTAATGATGGCCATTCTGACCAGTGTGAGGTGGCACTTCATTGTACTTTGATTTGCATTTCTCTAATAATTAGAGATGTTGAGCATCTTTTCATGTGCCCTTTGGCCATCCGTATGTGTTCTTCGGAGAAATATCTATTAAGGTCTTCTGCCCATTTTTTGATTGGGTAAAAATGTCTTTTAGATCCCTATAATCTTTCTTTTCTTCCCCCATCACATCTAATCAATCACTAAGTTCTGTCAATATAACTCTATCGGTGGTTCTTAACATTGGCTGCACAGGTTAAATCTCACTAGGGAGCTTTAAAAAAAATACCAATGCTTGGGTTCCACCCCCAGAGATCTGACTTGGAAGATGCAGATGATTCCAACGTACATCCAAGAATGAGAACCGCTGCTCTAGACCAGGAGTTGGAAAATTTTCCTGTAAGGGACTAGATAGTAAGTATTTTAAGCTTTGGGGCCATGTTGTCCTTTTTGCTAGTCTGCTATTGTAGCACAGAAGTAGTGAGAGAAAATATAATTTTCTGTGTCATGAAATATTCTTCTTGATTTTTTCAACCATTTAAAAATGTAAAAACCATTCTTAGCTTATGGGCTGTACAAAAACAGGCAGTGGGTCAGATTTGGTCCACGGCTGTAGTTTGCTAACCTCTGCTCTAGAACAGCTCAGAAACCTAGGTGCTCATCGGAATCATCAGTGACTTTTAGAGAAGTGTCTGGTCTTGCCCCTGGAGATTCTGATTTAGGAGGTCTGTGTGGCACCAGGCGAATCTATGGTGCAAGGAGGGTTTAAGAATCCCTGTTCTGAATTTATTGAATCTTTCTTCTCTTCCAAATCCTTACCCCCATTTCCCCCTTTCAGGCCTTCATTATCTTGCACCTGCACCTTGGTGATCACCTCTACCTACGTTTCTAGTCTAGACTCTCACTAACCAATCTTCTACACTTCCACATTTCTTACCTTGCTTCAAACCTTCCAATGGTTTCCATTGCCTACAGGACAAAGTTCGTATCCTCTAGCAAGTCAGACAATGGTTTTTATTATCTGGCTTTTGCCTATGAACTAGTCTCCTCACACTCTTGGTTCATGGCAAAACAGGCTACTTGCAGTCCACACTACGCTCTCTCTTGTTTGCATGCTTGGGCTCATGTTGGTCTCCCCCTCTGGAAAGCCCTTTTCTGCTGGCAAATGTCTACTTGTCCTTCAAGATACAGGAGCATTCTTTCCCTCCTCTCTTTTCACAGCTGGGTTAGCTGTCTGGATTAGATGACCCTCTGATGAGTTCCCATAGCCCATTAGCTTACCTTTTGCATAACATGTATCATATGACATTGAAATCATCTGTTTAAAAATGAATTATTTGAAATCAGGAACCCAGTTTTATCTTTATAACATAGCACTTAGTGCAATACTTGATACGTAGTAGGTGCTCAATAAATGCTTATTGACTGGAACCCTGTAAAGAGAGCAGGGCAGGTAATATTTTTCCCATTGCAGAAACAAGAGAACTGAGGCTCTGAGGCAATGATGACTTCCTCAGGGTTTGCCCAGCTACTAAGTCGGGGAGCCAAAACAAATTTCTAGTTTCTTATTGGCAGCTTCAAGCTTTCTCCCTCACACCCAAGATTCCTCTGAAGCACAGCTGCAAGCCATCTGTGAGCGCTCTAGCTACATGTTGTTACATGTTGTTGTGGAAGGTACACTAAACTGGGAGTTATGAAATCTGACCCCAACTCTCAGCTTTTCTAGTAATTGGGGATATGGACCCCAGCTTTCTAGTCTGCAAAAGAGGAGATTCAATTGGATTCTTAGGATTTTTCTTAATTCTTAAAGAAAAAGTTCTGTCAAGTAGTTATTTTTACTTAATTTGTTTATTTTCAATTCCATTTATTAGTAGAACCTGATACCAAACTAAAACACAGAAACGTGAAATAATTTGTTCAGAGCCTCCCTGCAAACTGGTGGTAGAATAGGAAACAAGCCTCTGTTACTTTTCTACTGCTGCCGTAATAGGTTGCCACAAACTTAGTAGCTTAAAACAACACAAGTTTATTATCTCACAGTTCTGGAGGTCAGAAGTCTGGGTGGCTCAGCTGGCTTCTCTGTTTAGTCTCTCACAAAGCTGAATAAAACTGTCAGCTGGCCTGGGCTCTTATCTGGAAGCTCTAGGAAAGAATCGGCCTTCAGGCTCATACAGATTGTTGGCAGAATTCAGTTCCCTGTGGTTGTAGGACTGATGTTCCTGTTTTCTTGCTGGCTACTAGCTGGAGGCTGTTCTCAGCTTCTAGAGGCTGCTCATATTCTTTGGCTTGTTGCTTTCTTTCTTCATCTTCATAACCAGTAACTGGGGTATACTCACTGACCTTCCTCCCATTGCATCTCTTCTGACTCTCTGCTTTCTTCTTTTGCTTTTAAGGGCTCATGTGATTATATTGTGCCTGCCTGGGTAATCCATGATAGTTTCCCTCTATTAAGGTCAGGTGATCAGTAACCTTAATTACAATTGCAGTGTCTTTTCATAGCACTACCTACATTAGTGTTTGATTGAATAGCTAGGGGATGGGAATCTTGGGGAACATCTTTAGAATTATGCCTAACACAAAGCCCAAACTACCTGATTTTGTGTGTGTGTGTGTGTGTGTGGTACACGGGCCTCTCACTGTTGTGGCCTCTCCCGTTGCAGAGCACAGGCTCCGGACGCGCAGGCTCAGCGGCCATGGCTCACGGGCCCAGCCGCTCCGCGGCATGTGGGATCTTCCTGGACCGGGGCATGAACCCGTGTCCCCTGCATCAGCAGGCCGACTCTCAACCACTGCGCCACCAGGGAAGCCCTTAGTCATTATTTTTTAATGCACTTTTATTGGGTTCACTTTTATTGTACATAAAAGTACACTAATCATAAACACACAGCTTGATGAATTGTTACAAAGTGAGCATACCTGTGTCACTATGGCCCAGATCAAGAAAGAGAATATTACCAGTCCCTCAAAAGTCCTACCCAGGTCCCTCTCTAGTCACTAGCCTCTCTCCTCCCCAAAGGTAATTGCCTTGACTTCTAATACCATGGGTTACTATATTCCATTGTTACTTTCACTCAGATGCATGGTTAGAGAGATAGTGGGGCATTCGCTGATGTCCTGATTAAGCCTTAGTCTTAGGCAGGCTCTGTGAACCTGGGGTCATGGGTATGGCCTTCACAAGTGTTCTTGCCTGTTCTGTAGGTGTGATACTGGACCTAATTCTTTCCCCTCCCCTAAGGGTAGAGCTTCTGCCTCAACCCCCTCCCCATTTCCTATCCTCAGATGCAGTGGGCTTCTACCAATGCTCTCAGGCTACAGTTTTGATGTTCTTTCCCCTGAAGTTTAAAGCTTTTCTTCCATAGGAGAGATCAGGACAATAGGCCTGGATGGAGTTTTGGCAGTGGCTGCTGTTTTTCTCCTTCAGAGATCACCGAGGAGGAAGATTTCTCAGGATTGTCTCTGATCTTCTCTGTAAGTCCCTGGAAGCATTTCTGGAGGATCTGCAGAAAGGTGCAGAAGGTGCAAACCCTTCTTATGTCTGTGACCCCCAGGGGCTTCGTACTCTTGCACCAGCCCACACTTAGCCTTTAGCAATTTGTTAAAAATTTCTAGCTTAATCTTCTTACTGGCTGCTATGGACTGAATTGTGTCCCTGAAAAATTTATACATTGCAGCCCTAACCTCCAGTGTAATAATATTTGGAAGGTAATTAGGTTTAGATGAGGTCATGAGGGTGGGGTCCTCATTTAGGATTAGTGCCATTATAAGAGACCCGAGAGCTTTATCTCTCTCTCTCTTTCTCTCTGCCATGTGACAACACAGTAAGAAGGCAGTCATCTGCATACCAGGAAAAGTGCTCTCACTGGAATCCAACCATACTGGCACCCTGATCTCTGACTTCCAGTCTCCAGAACAGTAAGAAAATAACTTTCTGCTGTTTAAGCTACTCAGTCTATGGTATTTTGTTATGGAAGCCCAAGCTGACTAATACACTGGCTTATATGCTGTTTGCCTGTATCTACTCCAGCTAAGCAAATGCTAAGGTCCTGTTTCTCCCTGCAGGTGCCAATCTCTCTCTCAATTTGGGATTAGTAGTTCTGTGACCTCAGTTCTCTGGCAGATTCAAGATAAATAATTATTCTCAATTTGTTCAGCTTTTTCTTATTCTGAAGGTGGGAGTGATGCTCTTTCCAGCTCTTTATTCTCTGAGCTGAACTATGAAGGTTCATTAGTGACCTCTTGGCCACGTTGCCCTAACCCACGTCAGTGACAAGCTGCAATAGAAATTTACTTCAGATTCAGCATTCAGCACGGTAGTGTTATGTACACTAGATCTGCTATGGGGCAACCCTTAACAGAGAGATAAATAGGGACTCAATTGGCTTTCTCTCTCCTCTTCAAGTATATGTACCACAAACATATTTTCTGAATTAATAATGGGGACATATTGTCTGGCACTTGGTCTGGAATGTTACCAAATGCTCATAAATGGGGCTGTCTTGGAAAATCTGTAAGTACACAAGACATAAAGTAGCCTTGTGGTGGATACACCACTTAGATTCCCTTTTAAGGAAGGACTTGTTGCTCAGCTGTGGAGAATGCCATCCGTAGGTAGCATCTAGTCATCAGTTTCCAAAGGGTCTGCCTCAGCTTCTGAGGGCTGCCTGGCTTGAGGTCACACCCTTCCCAGGCAGCTCACATCCTGTGACTGAGAGTTACAGGTTATTCTGATGGGCAATGCTCACCCCAGGGCTCCCCACCAGGTTGATCAAGAATTTGTCATCCTTGGGCTTCTCTCGTGGCGCAGTGGTTGAGAGTCCGCCTGCCGATGCAGGGGACGCGGGTTCGTGCCCCGGTCCGGGAAGATTCCCACATGCCGCGGAGCGGCTGGGCCCGTGAGGCATGGCCGCTGAGCCTGCGCGTCCGGAACCTGTGCTCAACGGGAGAAGCCACGACAGTGAGAGGCCCGCATACTGCAAAAAAAAAAAAAAAAAAAAAAAATTTGTCATCCTTGCAGTTCAACTTCTTCATTTGCCCAATCCTGCTTCCCCCTCTTTCCTTTCATGGTGTGGATCCCTAATAAGTAACTAGCACTCTAATCGCCTATCAGTATTGGCGTCCAGAGAACCCAACCTGAAACAAGCACTGCACTTTAATTTTCTCTTTTGTAGTTTTTATCCTCATATTGTTCATAGTAGCCATCACGTTTTAAGTGCCAAAAAATGTGTTGATTGATTTTTGACTGATTTGGTTGATTAGAATCAATGAGAAATGGGGTGGATATCACAATCTTAGTTTACTGTGGGATGCACTGCCTTACATTTTTTCAGCCTTGACTTCATTCTGGATTACTCTCTTTCTCTCATTCCTCACATCCAAGCCTCCAAATGTATTTGAAGACCTACCTTCAAATTCTTCCATTCTTTCCCACCCTCAGCCAATCCATTTTTCACAAAGAAACCAGAGTGACCTTTTAAAAAATATAAGTCAGATCATATCCCTTACAAAAAATCCTTTGATGGCTTCCCACTGCACTTAGGATAAAGTCCAAATTCCTCAATGTGGCCAGTAAAGCTTTGCATGAACTGGCTGGGGCTCGCTTCTCTGGTTTCACCTTCTATTATTTTCCCCTTTGCTCCACGTCTGCCTGTGCTTTGACCTCACCTGTTCCTACCTCACAGGGCCTTTTCCTCACAGTTTTTTTTTTTTTTTTAACTTTTTATTTTATATTGGAGTATAGTTGATTAATAATGTTGTGTTAGTTTCAGGTGTACAGCAATGAACTTATTTTCCTCACAGTTTAACTAGAATGCCTTGCCAAATCTTTAGCTGGGGCAGTCTCACCTTTCAGTTGAAAAACACCTTTTCTGAAAGACCTCCACTGATCATACTACCAAAAGTAGCTTTCCTCTTTTCTTCACATTTTTCCTACATCACTTAAAAAAAAATTGTATTGGAGTATAGTTGATTTACAATGTTGTGTTCGTTTTAGGTGTACAGCAAAGTGATTTAGTTATACATATACATATATTCATTCTTTTTCAGATACTTTTCTCATATAGGTTATCACAGAATATTTAGTAGAGTTCCCTGTGCTATACAGTAGGTCCCAGTTGGTTATCTATCTTATATATAGTAGTGTGTGTATGTTAATCCCAAGCTTCTGATTTATCCCTTCCCCCCACATTTCCCCTTTGAGAACCATAAGTTTGTTTTTGATATCTGTAAGTCAGTTTCTGTTTTTACATCAATTTTTACTATTTGAAATTACCTTATTTGTTATTTGCTTATGCTCTGTCTCACTCTAGTAGAATATAAGCTGTAGGAGGTCAGATCCCTTATCTATCTTGTTTACTTTTGTGTTCAGTTCCTATAATAGTATAGTTCCTGGCTTTATAAATACTTTTTCAAGGAATGAATAAATGCCATGGTTGAATTTACTCAATTTCCTTCAAATTTTGGCACCTTGTAAATGCAGATTCTCATAATCTTTAGAAGTATAGCAGTTAAGCGTATGGTTTTTTTGTTTGTTTGTTTGTTTTTTTAAGCCAGATTGCTTAGATTCAAATACCAGTTTTACAGATTGCTAAATGGTGTGACACTGAGCAAGTTACACATCTCTGCAAGCCTCTTTCCTCCCCTTCCTGCCCCCATGGGGATAATACTAATTAGTATCTACCACAAGAGTTATGATGAGGAATATATGAGATAATCCATGCAACACGATTAGAACAAAGTATACTTAGAACAGGTACATAGTACTCCATAAATATTAGTTATTAATTGTAGTACAGGGTGTTATATGGAGATATTGCCATAAATGTGGGTAGAATCCACAGTCATCTGAGTGCTAAGCTTTCAGAGACAGTGGGAAAGTTCTCCTGCTTCAAAATCTTCTATACATCTGCTAAACCACTTGACATTTTACCTTTAGGTTTTTTTTTTTAACATCTTTATTGGAGTATTATTGCTTACCAATGGTGTGTTAGTTTCTGCTTTATAACAAAGTGAATCAGCTATACATGTACACACATCCCCATATCTCCTCCCTCTTGCGTCTCCCTCCCACCCTCCCTATCACACCCCTCTAGGTGGTCACAAAGCACCCAGCTGATCTCCCTGTGCTATGCAGCTGCTTCCCACTAGCTATCTATTTTACATTTGGTAGTGTATATATGTCCCTGTCACTCTCTCACTTCATCCCAGTTTACCCTTCCCCCTCCCTGTGTCCTCAAGTCCATTGTCTATGTCTGTGTCTTTATTCCTGTCCTGCCCCTAGATTTATCAGGACCATTTTTTTTTTTTTTAGGTTCCATATATATGTGTTAGCATACAGTATTTGTTTTTCTCTTTCTGACTTACTTCACTCTT
>NC_041228.1:65187387-65222415 GCF_002837175.3 Physeter macrocephalus | reverse complement strand
TTTGTTGGCAATCTGTATATCTTCTTTGGAGAAATGTCTATTTAAGTCTTCTGCCCATTTTTGGATTGGGTTGTTTGTTTTTTTTTGATATTGAACTTCATGAGCTGCTTGTAAAATTGGGAGATGAATACTTTGTCAGTTGCTTCATTTGCAAATATTTTCTCCCATTCTGAGGGTTGTCTTTTTGTCTTGTTTATAGTTTCCTTTGCTGTGCAAAAGCTTTGAAGTTTCATTAGGTACCATTTGTTTATTTTTGTTTTTATTTCCATTTCTCTAGGAGGTGGGTCAAATGGGATCTTGCTGTGATTTATGTCATGGAGTGGTCTGCCTATGTTTTCCTCTAAGAGTTTTATAGTGTCTGGCTTTACATTTAGGTTTTTAATCATTTTGAGTTTCTTTTTGTGTATGGTGTTAGGGAGTGTTCTAATTTCATTCTTTTACGTGTAGCTTTTACGCGTCCAGTTTTTCCAGCACCGCTTGTTGAAGAGGCTGTCTTTTCTCCATTGTATATTCCTGTCTCCTTTATCAAAAATAAGGTGACCATATGTGCGTGGGTTTATCTCTGAGCTTTCTATTCTGTTCCATTGAGCTATATTTCTGTTTTTATGCCAATACCATACTGTCTTGATTACTGTAGCTTTGTAATATAGTCTGAAGTCCAGGAGCCTGATTCCTCCAGCTCCGTTTTTATTTCTCAAGATTGCTTTGGCTATTTGGGGTCTTTTGTGTTTCCATACAAATTGTGAAATTTTTTGTTCTAATTTTGTGAAAAATGCCATTGGTAGTTTGATAGGGATTGCATTGAATCTGTAGATTGCTTTGGTTAGTATAGTCATTTTCACAATGTTGATTCTTCCAATCCAAGAACATGGTATATCTCTCCATCTGTTTGTTTCACCTTTAATTTCTTTCATCAGTGTCTTATAGTTTTCTGCATACAGGTCTTGTGTCTCCTTAGGCAGGTTCTTTAGGTATTTTTTTTCTTTCAATTTAGTCATGGTTTATCCTCATCAAGCAGCTATGCAGGTTGGATGAGGAATGATCAGAGTAGAAGGACAGAAGACAGAGTACCCAAAGACTGGGGAATACCGATGTAGAAGGAAACCAGAAAATGTGGGTGCAGGTAGCAGATAGACTGTGTCAGGGAGATCCAGAGAGGGTGAGAACATAAGTGAGAGGCTGGACATAACGAGGGCTCCTATCCTTGGAAGGATTGGAGGAAATAAAGCCCTCTGATACAAAGGAACTGGATCTGGGAACCAAGCCTGAGATTAAGGAATAGATAACATCTAGTTCTCAGACTGGAATATAAGATAGTTAATGCAGCTGGGGAACAGAGCTCCTGTAAAAGGAACAATATTGGTCTCACATTTGATCATTTGGTTATAATATAACTAGAGGTATTTAAGAGCTGGAATCCAAAGGGTTCTTGAGATCTTTACAGTGGAGTCATGGTTGGTACAGTAACAAGGACTTGGGCTAGAGTCAGACACTTAGGTTTCAGCTCTGCTGTTGCAATCTATCTTACTTTGGGTAGTTACTTAACTCCTCTGAACTTCATTTTCCCTATCTGATGAAAAAGAAAATTATATATATATATGGTAGTTTTTTGGGGACGATTAAGTGAGCTAACTTGTGGAAGCATTCCACTGAGTTCCAGGCATGGCATAGAAGCTCAATAAATGATAGTTTCTTTCCCTGCTATTGGTCTTTCGAATGTTTGCATGAACGTTTTTGCATTTGCTCTATTAATAATAGTTCTTTTTGCCTGCCAAGGGCAAAACATTGTAGCAATGAACAGTTTGATTAAAGGAAGGTGGGAAAAAACAGGAAGAAGAAATAATAGTGAGTGTCAGGCTTGGGTGAAGTATCCGGTGGGGTATCACTGATATGCTTTAGGGCAGGGATCCCCAACCCCTGGGCCATGGACCAATACCAGTCCATGGCCTGCTAGGAACGGGGCTGCACAGCAGGAGGTGAGTGGCAGTGAGCGAGCGAAGCTTCATCTGTATTTACAGCCGCTCCCCATCACTTGCATTACCACCTGAGCTCTGTCTCCTGTCAGATCAGCAGCGGCATTAGATTCTCACAGGAGCGCGAACCCTACTGTGAACTGCACATGCCAGGGATCTGGGTTGTGTGCTCCTTATGAGAATCTAATGCCTGATGATCTGAGGTGGAGCTGAGGCAGTGATACTAGCACTGGGGAGCAGCTGCAAATACAGATTATCATTAGCAGAGAGGTGTGACTGCACAGAGACCATAGTAAATCAATTGCTTGCAGACTCATATCAAAACCCTATCAGTGAGTGGCAAGTGAGAACAAGCTCAGGGCTCCCACTGATTCTTCAATATGGCGAGTTGTATAATTATTTAATTATATATTACAATGAAATAATAATAGAAATAAAGTGCACAATAAATGTAATGCGCTTGAATCATCCCCAAACCATCTCCCTCCCCCGCTCCCCCCGTCCGTGGAAAAATCGTCTTCCACGAAACTCCCTGGTGCCAAAAACATTGGGTACCACTGCTCTGGAGTATTCCAGGGTAGTCCTCTGGCAACTGGGAAGAGGGCTTGCACATGCCCAGTTACTGCTCCTCGTCTTTCCTTTCGCTTACTCAGGGAAGTAATCTCTTTTCTTATTTCCCTGCCATATCACAGTGATTACGGAGTGTGCCTTTATTCTTGTGATTATTTTGATTACGAGCTGTCTTCCTCACTGGGCTGCCAGCTCTGTGAGGGTAGGGGACATATCGGTACGCGTTGTGTTCACAGTATGCAAAGAAACCACAACAGCACCTCACACATAGTAAGAGGGCACCAGGATCGGGAAGGGGAACACTAAAAAAACTGAAGTGTTGAGATCATTTAAAACAAACTTTTCTTCCTTTATAGGTTTGCCTAGGGCCTTCAGAATTGTTAATTGCTGCACAGATATTAAGATTCATTTGAGAGATCTTGGAGATTTATAAACTCTTATTATCTACATCATGGGCAAAATTTTCTTTCTGGAAGGTCCTGTTATAGTTACTTATAAAATCTGCTGGTATCAGCAGCAGTGCATGTAAGACCTATGAAGCAACAACTGTACTTTATGGCTGTTGTAGGTGTGTGTGTGTGTTTTAATAAATTTATTTATTTATTTATTTATTTATTTATTTATTTATTTATTTATGGCTGCGTTGGGTCCTGGCTGCTGCGCACTTGCTTTCTCTAGTTGCAGCGAGCAGGGGCTGCTCTTCGTTGTGGTGGCTTCTCTTGTTGCAGAGCACAGGCTCTAGGTGCACAGGCTTCAGTAGTTGTAGCACGCAAGCTCTACAGCACAGGCTCAGTAGTTGGGGCGCATGGGCTTAGTTGCTCTGCGGCATGAGGGATCTTCCCGGACCAGGGCTCAGAACCCGTGTCCCCTGCATTGGCAGGAGGATTCGTAACCACTGTGCCACCAGGGAAGTCCGCTGTAGGAGTTTTAAAGAAAATGAATGTAAAGATTGTCTATACCTTGGTAAATTTCAGAAAAATACGATATCTTAATAATAATTATTCCATTCCACCTAAGGAATACATGGGTTTTTCTTTTTTACAAATAAAATTATATTCATCAGAGTACCTAAGAGTGGAATCTTATTGTGAAAGTTGAATACATATTACATTAGTGATAAAATTTTTGTCTGAAAATATTGTGTGAAGTATGAGAGTTACTGAAGAGTGAAAAGGTAAATTTCATCTTAAAAGTATACTTACCATAAATTAAGTTCCTCTATTAACTTTTATTAAGATTTTTTGTTCAATCATGGAAAATAATCTGAAAATTAAACAACACTTTACTTATTAGAACTTTTTTGGGGGCATTGGCACAAAAATGAAGATTGTTAAACTTGAGCTAGAAATTTTTCTTGGAGAGTGGATATGAAATATGACATCTTCTTTTTTGATAAAACAGCAAAAATAATGATGTAGAATTAAGTGAGTTCACCAGTTTTCAAATGAAAACAGTTCAGAAAAAAGAATGCATAAAAGGTGGACACTAAAGGGAAAAATTTGTATTTACCTATCTCAGATTGTTGGGACATGATTGTGATGTTCTACTAGGAAACTGTCTACTTTTTTGACTAATTGTTTCCATTATTTTGAAATGAAGGAAACAAAAAATATTTGAACTCACTAGAGTAAGTGAAATCAGCATTTTCTACAGTCTTTCCTTAGCTACCATTTATTGACCCTCTAATGTACGTGAGGCACTGGCCAAGGCCTTTAAATATGTTCTCATTGTCTTCACAACAGTTTTATAGATGCAGAAACTGCTGCTTGCCCAAGGTCACAAATTGAGTAGGAACAGCCTGAATTTTCACTCCGATCTATCTGAGTTTCCATTAAAATATGTTGCATCCTCCAAATTAAAATTCTAAAAATATGAACATGGTAAATATGATTTCAAATACTAAACAGAATTCAAAGAATCCAATAAAACAAAGTAGCTTCTTTTCCAAAGTGTTCAATTAATGATAGCATATATGAAAAGATTTTTATATAAATCTTTTGACAAATCTCTTAGATAATGGGTCTCTACAGATAATGTCACTGATTTCCAATGCCCTTATTGGAAATAATTACCTATTGAGCTAATTATAGTGGTGACATTTTTCTTAAATAGAAAGGAGAATGAATACATTTTTATCCGTGTAAACATTCATCTGTTCAAAATCTTTTCCCAACTGATTACGGGCTACTATCATTGTTAATAATAAGAAGAGGCTGAGATAAATACATTAAAAAACTCCCTAAACTGGCTACTGGGAAAATAGCTTCTCCAACAGAGAGAGGATAAGCGGTTCCTGAAACCAACAATGGCAGGATGCTCTACGGGACAGCAGGATCTCTCTCTGCCCTTGCCTTCTGTGGCACATGACAAACAGTAGTGAAAATTAGCAATTATTGGCATTTGTCAACTCTCTGGTTCCGCGGCAGGAAAACGGAAACAGCAGCAATCATGCTCAATTTAAGTCTCTCGTGATGTCAGGCTTTTCACAGACTCACACGGACATCAGAAGAGACCCAAAAAGGTTTACAGATGTGCAGTCAGCTATGACAGTGATGCTGCCAGCGTGGCTCACGGATCAGCTCACGATTAAGATATCAAAAGCGATCCCTGTAGCTTGCTGACAGCTGGTTCAATTGTTTGCACCTGTTTCCCCGGCATTACACATGTGTCTGGAATGGATTATTCTGGCTTGCGCTAGACACATTTCACCTTTTCTCACTGTGACATCCTCCAGCAGCATCACTGCTGAAGACTAGGCAGCTCTCTACAAGGGCCCACGAGGGAAGAAGCCGGTGTGCTTTTGGAAATGGCTCTGGGATGTTGGGGCTGACAACGTTATCAGTTAAGTTTGGTTCTTGATAACAAAGGTTGGTTCTTGATAACAGTTAACAGTGATATATGAATAGTGCTTGCATCCCCCAGGAATCAGGGAGAGCTCTGAGATCTGACATCTCATAAGGATGCCCTGCTCTCTTCAGATACTAGCGTCACCCTTCAGCTAGCCATCTTAAGTTTGTTGTGGAACCAGACAGGAGTATAGGAGCTATGCTCGGTCTCCTGAACCTTCGTGTTGCCCTGGATACCTCTCTCACGCTCATGGGCAAATTCACCGTGAAGCTGACCAAGCTCAAGCTTCAAATTCTTGCAGTTGCACGGGCCCTTTCCCAGGTTCTGAGAGCTGCCCTTGCAAGGGGTTCACATGGTTGTATGTTTTTGTAAAATGTGCAAAAGTAAGGCGTTTTAACCACAGTGGGTTAGTACTGCTGTTTCTTTCCACGTTGACTTCTCCTCTGACATCCTTCCCATCATGTGGTGTGGTGCTGGTGTGGTTGTGGGCACTTTAATGTCTGGCTGGGGGAAGCTGAGTTGGGGACACATTTATTTTGGGTTTAGTGGAATATTTTTTTGCGGTTTTGCAGTCACTTCCGTGTATATTTGAGTTATTGCTGGCTTCCAGGAATACTCCTACTCTCCATTATGTATGCCTAATTTTGAATTCATAGTCTATATTCTTTTTCTTAAGGAGGGTCCCCTAAATTATAAAAGTTTCAGTCCCCACAATATCTGATATCTCCTGCTTGCTCTTTGTATCTGGTCACCGAATCCTGTCAATTCCATCTAGGACCCTGGTACACTGGCTCTTGAAAAACAAAACGCCCTGATTTATAGTGTTTGCTAATTTCTGTGGCCGATTTCCATTGCTGATTCCAAGCTACCAATGGTTTAACAACCAGCTAACAAAATTTCTGAATATATAATGATTGACCCTTGCAAGCTGGTAGAAGATGGCTCCAGTATGCCATGAATTCTTCCTCAGCAGTAGTTCTACGAACTGACCTCTTTTCTTGTCTTCATTTCTAATTACCTTCATTCAGACTTTCTTCTCTCTTCAATCCCATCCTCCCAGGACCATTGTAACAGCTTCTTATTGTGTTTCCAGTTACCTGGCTGTTTTGAGCTCAGTATATCTTCTAAAATATCACCAGATTTACTTCTTAAAATGCAAATTTGACCATGTGAGCCTCTTGCTTTAATCCTCTTCTGGCTTCCCTATTATCCATAGGGGAACATGTAAACTTCTGACCTTGTTTACAAGCTCCTTCATGTTCTGGCTCTTACCCGTCACCTGGCCTCATCTCCCTCCATAGCACTGGGGCTTCCTGAGTGAATGCAATCTTTCCCAAACATGCTGAAACCATCACTTTTCTGTGCCTTTGCTCATGCCATGCCTCTGCTTGAATTCTGCTTCTTTTCTTTCTCCACTTGGCAAACTCCTTTGTACACGTCTATGCAGTGGTCTGTTTTACAGACTGTAGAAAAGTTCCCCTGCACTAAGGCCACCTCAAGGATGTCTTCTGAGGGGACTCACTGAATTCACAAAAGTCCACTTGAAAACCCAGGACAAAAAGAGGGACAAAAGAATGAAATATCTCCATAATAGTAGCAAATAAGATGTTATCCCAATATATAAGACTGCTCCTTTCATTGCTGGCTCTAAAGTGAGTCAGTCACTATAGCAGGATTAAAGAAACTGTGCTTAAGTATGGGCTCCTCAAGCCAGGAGTCTGAAATTTTAACCTCAGGTTTTCTATCCACATCAGCTGTCACGGGTACTCATTTTAATAATGCTCTCTGCTTGCTGGACCTATAACCTGTATCACATTGTCACATTCAAAAACCATCTGTGTCTCTTGTACATTCAGTTGCATTTTCTGTGAAGATTACTCACCTTCATAAGGTTCTTGGGTTCTCCAGCAGGATTCTTTCCATACTTTTTATACCACCCTTGAGGACATGAGTAGTCATCAGTTTATGTGCCTGTCTCCTATGACTAGACTATATGCTCTTCAAGAATATGAACGATGTCTTGTTATTCTTGGTATTTTCAATGCCTGAGGAAAGGGGCCCTCAGTAGCATATAGAAACCCTCCATCAGTATGTAGAATAAAGAATGGATGGGTGGGTATATGAAGGAAAGGATGTGGTAGGCAAGGCAGTGGTCAAGGTAGGTGGTATAAGTTTTTCAATGTCCATACACATAGCAATCAGAATACTCTATTGCAAGATGATAGCATTGAACCACAGTTCAGGAAATAACAGTGGAAGCGCTTGGTTTTGTCACTATTAATGTTTACAAGCGTAATGTCTTTATGAAATTAATCCTTATTCTTGATATGGTAATATTTAAACATTAAAAAAGAGATATAGTTGAGAATAATAGGAGAAACTTTACTAGAATACAAGCCTGGCTTATGCATGTAGTGGTTAAACCATGAGCACCTAATGCATACTTAGTGTTATTTGAGAAAAGGGGGTGAACAGGGCCAACTAGGGGAAGAGGTGGTAAGCTAACAGAGGAGCAAAGGAAAAGCAGTGTGCCAAAGAAATGCAGAAGACGCTGTTGTAATAATAGAGAAACACTTGCTACTAGGAGGAAACTGGGATGGAGTACAGGAATGAGGGAAGGAATGAATATTTAGAACAGAAAGGCAGTAAACTAAGTGAAAAAATGATAGGAATTCCTGAAATGAGTAAGAAGATATTGCAGGCCCTAATTGCAGACTGATTTACAGAGCGCTTTCTTATACATTGTAAGTATACATTATATGTTGATGTTTCTGAACTTTATGACAGTGTTTCCCAAACTATGTTCTGTGGAACACTAATGTCTTCAAGATTGTAATAGTTGTTTCACTGGAAAAATATTCCACATACCTTATAACCAAACTTTTTGCAAATTCATTTACAAAGAGATTAAAGTGTCTGAGAATTTTAAAAACATTTTCCCCATTTTTAACCCAAATTTCCCCAAACTGATCTTTCGTCACTTCTTTCATGAAACATCTACTGAGACATCAAAGGATGAGAGTTTTCCCCAGAACACAGTTTGATATATTTATTTATGTATTTCATTTAATTCACTTTAAGGAAAACCCCAAGTGTGACATGGAGGTTAACTGTTTATTTCAACCATTCTTAATTTTTAATAATTATGGAGACAAAATATGCACAAGCAACTTACTATTTGAAGCTCAAATTTCTTCTCTTTGATATGATGATGGATGACTGCCTCACCATCTTGTGAGGATGAAGGGGAATAGCACCTGTGAAAATGCTTGGAAAAATTTAGTACAGCTGCTGGAAGGCAGCATGGCCAGACCACCAGACATTTGTCAGGAGACCTGGGATGCCTGGGTTTGACAACTAATCTTGCCATTAAGGGTGTGGATTTAGGAAAGTTATAGGTACTTTCAGAATTTCACTTTCATTCATGTATATGTATATGAATATATCATACATATATACAAGGGACTTGGTCTGAAAGAGTTATAAGGTCCTGAGTTGGAATTATTTGACAATAAGCTGAACGCAAGATGGGATACAAGATAAGTGTCCAGGGGTGAGAAGTAGAAAGCAGCTGGGAGGCCTACAAAGTAGAAAGGAGAGCTCACAGAGGAGAGAGGAGGGCATTGTTGACCAACTCTTGCTGGGCAAAGAACCTGTTTGGTGCTGGGCAATGAAACCAGGATTGGAGGGCCTTGGGGTGGTGTTTCCTTTCCTGTCACCACCCACATACTTATCATCTCTGTGTCAGCTTGTCCCTATATTGGCTGCCTGTGATGAAGTCTGTCCCTCCTGGCTTAGGTCATGAGCCAGTAGCCACTGACTCTGTGGCACATAGGAAACCCTCTCCACTTCTTTTTAAGGAGAATGGTCTGGAACGGGTCTTCTATCTCTCACTTATCTCAATAAGATTGCACTGAGCTCCAGGGCCAGTTGAGCCTGGAGCTGTAGACTTTCTGACCATTAAAACATGTCTGTGGCCTGATCAGTGATGTGCCTTAGTGTAGGGCCATCTGACTGGGTCTTTTGTGCCTAGTTTCCCAATTTTCTCCATCTTCCCAGGGCCCTGGTATCTAGTTCTTCCTTCCGTCTTTCTGGAATGACTCAAGAGATTTGAACTTTCATCTAATTCCTGTATTTTCTTTTTCTGCTACGACTTAAACCAAAATCTGATTTTCAGGGTTTTTTTTAGGACACTTGGCATTTGACTGTGTGGTCTTGCCATAGCCTAAGGGATACTCCTAAGCACACCCCATGGGATGGAGATATCTGTTGCAAAATAAAAAAAGGCTTAAAATGTTATTCTTTTTTTTAATGTTCATGAAATATGTGCAAATGACAAAAATTCCTGATACAACTGGTCAAAATTTATTGCCTTTCAGGAAAGCAATTTTGTGGCCTACCACCTATACTTTAATTGACACCTAGAATCACTGTCACCTTCAAACCTGGGTGCTCTTCCTTGGTTTGTTCCTTTACATTATCCCTACGCTATTAGCCAAGGTCAAACTTCCCTGCACTTAGTATTGAAAGACCAGAGTATCCTTTCTGCCAAACTGTCAGACTCCAAAGTTATTTCCAGCTTGTTCTCTTCTCCCAGATGGCCCACACGTATGATTGCTAGCCTTCTGCAAAGAAGAAGTATGGAGGGTACAGTGGAATCACATCATATTCACATTTAAGTGAAACAAGTCCAACTCTAGGAGTTCAGAGTGATAGGGTGGAAATAACATCATAGATTCTGCCCACCATTCCACAAATTGTTTATGCATCTGAGTATGAGCAGGAAATGGAAGGGAGAAATCTGTTTCCCTTGGTCAGTCTTAGTTCCCTTTGGTTTCTCCATGGTGTGGGCATGTCACAGGGCTGAGCGTGATTACTGTATTAAAAATATAAAGTTTACTTACCACATGGTCCTTAAGTGTAATCCAATTTAATATTTGCTGCTCAACCAAAGAAGTAGTCACCTGGGCCAAAGCTGCAGGAAAACTGATTCTTTTGAGAGCAGTCTCTGAGCATTCCAGAGTGTTCTGTCAAATAGAACATTTTGTGATGATGGAAAATTTCTGCAGTCTATAGCGTCCAACATGGTAGCAAGTGGCTACATGTGACTAAGGCATACTTGATGTGTGGCTAGTGTGATGGAAGAATTTAAATTAATAAAAATTAATTTAAACAGCACAACCTCATGCTACTCTCTTGAACAATATTAGTTTTCTATTTCTGTTTGGCAGATTACCACAAACTCAGCAGTTTACACACACACCCATTTATTAGCTCACAGCCCTTTAGGTCAGAAGTCTGGGCTACCTTGGCTGGGTTCTCTGCTTAGAGTCTCAAAAGACTGAAATCAAGGTGTTGGCTGGGCTGTGTTCTTGTCTGCAGGCTTGGGAAGAATCTGCTTCCAGGCTCAATTCACATTATTGACAGAATTCAGTTTCTTGTGGTTGTGAGACTAAGGACCTTGTTTCCTTGCTGGCTGTTGGCCAGGGGTCACTTTCAGCAGATAGTGGCCAATCTCTGGTCCTCCCACATGTCCCTTCCATCTGCAAGCCAGCAATGGCTTAGCAAATCCTTGTGGTGCTTTCAGCCTCTCTGACTTCCCTTTCTGCTTCCAGCCTGAGTAAACACTCTGCTTTCAAAAGGTTCACTTGACTGGGTCAGGCCCACCCAGATAATATGTGTATTTAAAGGCTACCTGACTAGGGATTTTGCAGATGCAATGGTAGATTCATGTTGGACTGAATAACCAGGAATGGGACTCTCAGGAGGCCATCTTCCGAATTTTGCCTATCACAGCCACCTTCTTAAGATTCCCAGTGACAATTTTGACCAGGCTTGATTTTTGTAGCTCACACTAATTTTAGAACCCAACTCCCAAGTAAAATATGACCTCACGGTACATAGAGTAGCTTCATTGCTTTGGTTTTAAATTCTTTTCTGTTCTCAAGAATCACATTAAAAATGTAGAAACCTAGGAGTTGGTGGGTGGGGGATGTAGGTTGTGTGGAGTAGGAGAGTGTAAGCCTATGTCTACTAAGGCTGTAACTCTTCACACTCTAGTTAAGATTAGGTAACATATAGATGAGATGGGCTGGCTGAATTGTGGGGAAGGAGGATGGAGAGCCACCTGAGAGGCTTGGGAGGGAGGAGTCTAAAGGGAGGACATCATGGCTACCAAAGGATGACTTAATTCGTCTCTCTCAAAGTTATCTACCACTTCGTTGTTTGGGCCATAAGTTGCTGCTCCATTCCTTTGCATATTTTGAGAGCTATTAAGGTCAACATAAAAACCATGACTTGTTAAAAGAGAGAGATCCCTCAAATCCCTTCGAAGTGATATAGGTCTGTGTTAATGGAAGCATTATGTTCTGAACCAGAAAAAAAAATTATTTCCAGTGACTTGGCACTAGTCTTGCCTGAACATATTTCAACTGCTTTTAGTTTGGGATACCACATGTTGAAAAAGAGACAAATTAGAGAAAATGTAGAGAGCGGCAACCAACATGATAAAATGTCTAGTTGAAGGTTCATGGCGTGGCTCAGGGGATCGGTAATGGGATATAAATCCTCTCTCGTCAGCACTTTGTTTTTAGCAGTGTCTATCTAATGGCTGTCATCACTGCTTAGACTCAGAGACCTGCCTGGGTGGGACTGACAGTCAGGGTATGTTGTTCAGAATGTTGTAGTTCATATTCTGAGAGCATCATCTTCAGAGCCTTTTTAACCTTTCCGGTGAAGAAGTGAAGGGTTAAACACAGAGGCTATGTCAGGCATTCACTTTGACCTGAGCTGGTTAGTTCCAAGTTCAGCTGGGTATATGCTAATTACTCGGCCTAGTGGACTTTGCTATATTTGAATTAGGACTGAGAGAAATTCTTTTTCTCAAGTTTAAATAAATATCCACAGTCACTGAACTAGTTCAAGAAGTTTGCAATCTGCTACAAGGTTAAGTTAAAACAATTAGAATGCCAGTTTATTTAACTACAATGAGAAATACAATGATAATCTAAACGTCAATGCTTGTTTTGATGAGATCTGTGCATTCAGTCCCTATGGGAAGATCTCCAGTGGAAGCCAAATCATGATCAGGACGTTGCTCTGTCCCGGCACTGTGTTCTTTAAATGATTCTAAAATAGCTGGATGTGTCCGTCTACAATTTTTGATCGAGTCTGGATGACTGGCCAGCTTGCTTGGTGGAATGAGGATGAGGCCTAGGATTCACGAGGCGTCGGTTTTAGTCTGTTCTTTCATCTGTTGTTAACTCACTAGGTGATGCTTGGTAAATAGGTAAAATAAAAACAAAAACTGGTAATAAATGGTCTCTAAGACCTTTTTCATATAAAATTGTTTGATTTTATGTATATGCTCTAAAGGCAGCTACATAGATAATTAACTGTCTTAGTTCTATTTGCTAAAGACCTTAAGGTTTTTTACAAATATCAGTCAATTCAATAAACAATTGTTCATGGCTTCCTATGTGCAAATTATTGGAAGTAGGCATGGTCTCTTCCCACAAGGAATTTAAATGACTAATTAAAATATGAATATTGTCATTGTGAATTAATGCAAATATTAATAGCTATGAATGATAACATGAATATGATAGTATAATGTAAATAATGACTGATGACAATATAAGAGAGAATTAAATAAACCAGCAATAGGGGTGCAGGTGTCTGTGGGATAGGATATGGAGTAGGGAAAAATATACTTCATTTAGGGCGATTAGAGGAGAATTCATAGAGTATAATATCTGAGCTGGACATTTAAGGATGGGTATGTTTAGCAAACCTGGAGAACCACTGTTCTAGGATCAAAGTTGGTGTTGCTGTAATGGGATGGGAAATTCAGCTTGCCTGGTAGGAGAGGAGGATATAGGAAGAAGCTAGTGATACAGCAGCTTCAGGGCCCTCAGTCACATGGACCACTTCTGCAGTCTTCTATTTGGGCTGCTGTAACAAAATTCCACAGGCTGGTGGCTTAAACAACAGAAATTTATTTTCTCACAGATCGAGAGGCTGGCAATCCAAGATCAAGGTGCCACCCTGTTTATTGTCTCTGGAGGCCTGTCTCCTCGGCTTGTGGATGGCCTCCTTCTCTCTGTGTCCTCTCATGGCCTTTTGTCTGTGCATGTGTATCCCTGGTATGTCTGTCTCTTCTCGTAAGGACACCAGTAGTATTAGATCAGGGCCTCACCCTTAGGACCTCATTTGACCTTAATTACCCCCATAGAAGCCCTATCTCCAAATACAGTCACACTGGGGGTTAGGGCTTCAACATATGAACGGAAGGGGTACACAATACAGTTTATAACAACTTCTAAGGCTCTGAGAGGAGCCCTAACCTTGAATTCACATGATCATATTTTTTCTTGGTGAAAAGTGAGGTTTTTTTGTATTCTTTAAGAGCACCCTCTAAATGGGATATGTTTCAAGGCCCATAAAACCTGGGTCCTCCTTCTGCCTGGGAGTAAGATATTCATTAGGTCCCTTGTTCAGCAGGAGAGGTAGCCCTGAGTAGGTATGCTGTATGGGGGTAGTGGGCAAGTGAGAGCTTCCCCCATCATCTGACATGGGGGACATTGGGGCTGATGTGAATCCCAAGTTCTGATGAAGCTATGAATACTTTTAGATTGGGGGATCAATACATAGGAGTTAAATGTGTGAGTTCACAGCAATCATCCCAATTTCTTGATCCTACACCACTGGTGTCAAAAGGAACCAACACTAATGGAAATCCAAAGGGAACAAGACATAATGAAGCAAAACTAAGGGCATTTAGGGCATAATACTGTTATCAAAGTTGGAGGAAAGTGTGGTCAGAGTTGGTTGGAGATGAAGTTGGAGAGCCATTCTGATTCTTTTCTTCCTGACATAACATAAATATAAGTTAGATTTAGGAGAAGATTTCTTGGCCTCAGAGTCAGGAGAACAGTTAATGTTAGTAAAGGATGAAGACATTCTGGGAGCAGGGGCATGTATCCTATTTCTGTTTCTTCCTTGAAAGTCCTCTAATCTTCCTCCTGTATCATGACTTCCCTTCAGAATCACTTGGGGGACTTGTGAAAAATAAAGATTCCTATGTCTAATCCCAGACTGAAATGAATCAGAATCTTTGGCGGATGGGACCCAGAAATCTTCATTTTGAAAGTTCAGACTTGATTTTTTTTTTACTCTTTAGAGATTGAGATTTACTGGTCTACATCCACAGCACAGTAGAGTACAGCTCTTAATTTGTATTTCTATCATTAATATCTATTAATTATAACAACACTACTACTCTTGAAGCACTTATTATGAGCTCCATACTGTTCTAAGCAAGACTCACCTAATTTTCACAGTAAACCTTCATGGCAGATAATATTACTTTCATCTTGCAGCTGAGAAACCAAGGCTCAGAAAAGTTAAATTTCTCAAGGCTGCATAAGTAGTATTGGTCAAAAAGTGAAGGGGATAAAGGAGAAGGAAAATTTGATTAAATATATTAATTTGCCAATATTTCTGTTATGTAAAAAGTAGATGAGATTTATATATTGCCTGAATTGTGTGGATGTTACAATAAATATTAACTCTTAAGACCCTCACCTGCTTGGGTATTGCTGGGCTATACTGATAAACTGATATTCTGATGAAATGGAATGCCAGGAAATTCCAGGCACTTGTGGCAGAAGAAATAAGATTTCATGCACTTTTCTTGCCAATGCTAACATCCCTCTATGACACTTATGAGACTATGGGGACTTGTTTGGTTGAATAATTAATGTTCACATTTTTGGTTTGATAAGAAATTTGGGTGCTTTGAGAATAAGATATATAGTTTTGGAAAATATGAACCAAAACCTATCGTGTGATAATCTATTTTATTTCGGTAGTATATGGATCAATAAGTATGATGTTTTATTTTTGTAAAGCAAAACAAAACAACTCATAGTCAAAACACATTGGGAAAACTGTAATACTCCATCCTTTAGTCCTCCACAGTTCCACTTAAAAGAAAATAATTTCCATTCAATGGACCAAACAACATAATAAAGTTTCTTGAGGCAACTCTTGCAATTACCATGTAAGCTTATAACACAAGCAATGTGTGTATTCATTCAACAAATTTGCATTTCAAATATACAAAAAGAAATAAAATAGCCATGTTTATTATATTTAGACTGACTGGAAACCAATTATAACAAATGGCAAAAGAAAAAGAGTCTAAGTCAATGTAACTCATTTTAACAAATGTAGTTCTCCTTAAATTATGAAGTCAATTATTTCATAGATGTTTTATTCTGCAGATGATGAGGATAAATATTTAAAATATTTATTTTAAACTATATATCTTATTCTTTTTAAAATATTTATTTAAATATAGATTTCTAGTTTCTAAATGTTTTTCTAATTTTAAAATATTTCAAAATATATTGAAAAATAAAAATAAATAGAATTCACCTGCCATCCCTCCATTTATGTTTGGATTTTATAAAATAGGAAGCTAGAGACTTCTTCCACCATACATTTTCTCTGCCCAGAGTTAAAAACTATTGGCTAGCTATTTGATGTATATCATTCCTCTTTCCTAGGTTTCTTCTTTATATCCATATATATATTTGATACCCTAAATTAGAATATTATTAAATGTATTTAACTAGAATCAGTTTTACTTAATAAAAATATAGTATGGACATTTTCTAAGTCATTTCATGCAGGACTTTTTAGCTCTTTAATGGCTATAAATTGTCACTATTGAACGATTTCCCCTATTTTTTTATTTTAATTTTGATTTTTTTCCCCAATTTAATTTCCCCCTTTTTGCTATTGTAAACATTTTTTTCAATGAATAGCCTTGCAAGGTATGCACATTTCAAATTTCAATAGATATTGACAACCAAATTACTTTCCACAAAATTTGTATATTTTCCCCACGGATTTGTATTTGTATATTTTCCCCACGTTTGCTGGCACTGGCTATGAGCAATCTTTTTAATCACTGACAGTCTGCTGAGGGCAAATTATATTCTGTTTTACTTTGTGATAAAGAACTGGATGATTCTAAATGTTTTCATATATTTAAATTTTTTTCTGGTATGTTTCTAAAAGGTACATGTGCTATAGAGTTAAGAATAAGAAAAATAGATGCTTAGATAGGACTCAACAGCCCTTAAAATAACTGCCATTCACATCTTTAATCTCACATTCCGTGCACCTTTTATTTGCCAGGATGGGTAATTAATTCAAAATATTGTAAACTTTAACCTCAGTTTTTGCTTCTTCTATAAAGGGAACTAGATACAAGAGAATAAGTAATTCTACTTGTTTGAGAAATTCAAGCTGTTTTGTTTTGTTTTTACCACTTGTACTTTGTTTACTGGGAACAGTCTTCATCTTTATTGCCTCATATTATATATTATATTTTAAATTTTGAAATCTACATGAAACACCAAAGATTATGATTTTGGACAGTTTCTGACTAGTGTTATTCATTTGAGCTTTTTCACTTGTGTTCTCATAAATTAAAACAAATCTTTTTCTTTAAAATAAGTTATTGGATCTTGGTGGATAAGAAACTGAAATGAGATGCTCTTTACTCAATCAAACAGGCAAATACCTCTGCAGGCTTAGTCATAAGACCCAGCACGGAAATAATACTTGTCTCACAATCAGGTCAGAAATGATAACTGAAACCATGGAATCCTTAAGATAAGCTACCTGTGTAATCAGGGGAAATAGCTGAAAGCCTAATAGAAGGCTTTGTGTTGGAGGACAGTGATTGAAGTTCAAAAGGCTTAGGAGAGGTCAAGTTGGCAATGTCAGGTATTTCCCCAAGTTTACTTCGTTCAATTAAGTTGGAACAATCTGCTCCTGTGAAAGAGTTAGTGGCTTTCCTTACACTGGGGGGCCCAGGCAAAGGGATGCTTGGTTTCCTCTGTACCAGAAGCTATGTCTGGGATAATTTTTTAAAAGAGATTGAGTTGATTTTCATGAAGTCTCTGTGGGAAACTTACGTGCAGTACAATGACTGGAAATCTTGTGGGTTTACTAGATACATTTAAAAGGGATGGAAGATGAAGTTATTTATTTGCATGTACTAGCCAACTATCACAACTTAATTCTTTTCAAACTTTTGTTGTTTCTAAATGGGATGACCATTCATGCGTCTGCCACATTAATTGAGCTGGTTTTCTTCCTGTTTAGTCTAAACTACTGTTGATTGCTTTGACCCCTGCCCAGATGAGGGAAAAAAATGCCCTGGATTGAGGGCTTTCTTAGGAGTGCCTGTATTCTCAGCTCAAGGCTGCTTGAACTGGGTGGATTTTAAGGTAGAAAAGTGCCTCCAATTGATTCCTTAAAAAGTAAGTTTCACACGCTTACAATTTTGTCTTTTTTCTTGGTATGTCACTTCTTTTTCCTTTATGAAATGTACCATCTTATTTTTTAGTTGGAGTAATTATTTTACAAACAAGAGTGAACTTTGTGGAGGAATAGAAATGGGACATACCCTGACTGCAGCAAATGATCAGATTACAGAGATAAATTGATACATGAGAGGTTCCGGAATACTGGGTAATTACGGTACATACCTCCAGGAAATTCACACACACACACACACACACACACACACACACAACACACACACCCCCATCATTAACCCCCTGCATATGTGTGTGTATGTGACTATATAGAGTTTGATTATAAGAAAGATTTAGGAGATGAAACCTATTTTTAAGTTGAATAGCATTAAATGTCATTATCAATGTGTTTATTACAGTTTAAGATATATTTCTAAAAGCCATAATTCTAATGACTTTTCATTAGTCAGATACTGGGCAAAACAAATATGGACAAAAATGATTTCATCCAGTGCTAATGAAATGATCTCATCCTAAACGTGGCTAATTGTTAGATTCACTTGGGCGTACTCAGCCCACCTGAATCAGAATCTCCAAAACTGGGACCCAGCAATCTATAGTTTACCAAGGTCTCCAGATGATTCTCAGAGTCAGCCAAGTTTTTGAAGCCTAAAGGAAGGTCAGTCTAGAATAATAAGTTAGTTTGTTCTAATTAGTTTGATGTTGAAGGAATTGCACAATTTTCTAAAGAACCATGAATGCATGGTTTTGGTAATGAATATGAACACTGGAGTAAAAATTGTCTCCTTGGAGCTTCCCAATATAGTCCTCTGACTTATACATTGTGAGTTCCATTTTACAGATGAGGAAATTGATATTGTTAAAATAATTAATCTTAAGGTTAATAACTAGGAAAACCCAGATTCAGTCCCAAGCCTTCTGGCTACATGTCCAGGGCTCCCAGTACATTGACTTGAGGCAAAAATCTTTAGAAGCCTTTTCCAGTAGGATCCCTAGTTTAGGTCTAGCATTTTGTCTTTCTGTCATCCCCCAAATAACTGTTGAGGTCAGTGTTATTTCAATTTAGAATACATTTCTTGAGTTGCTATATGCCTAGCTTTTAGTTGGATGATTGGATAGGCCTCAGAGGGATGAGTTTTTCCCTCCCCTCATTGGGGAGATGAGCTTTACTTGGGATGAGAGTAGAAGGCAACCGTTTAAAGTGACTAAATGTACGTTGTGGACTTTCGGTGCAATAGCAGTTCAGAGAAAATTATTTTGGGCTAAAATCTGGGGAGAAGAAGCCAGGAGAAACAGCAGGATTTCATTTGGGTCTTGAAGAGTGCAATTTGGGAAGTTCAGAAGACATTACAGGTATGGGGATAGCATGAGCAAAGGAGTGTGTGTGTGTGTGTGTGTGTGTGTGTGTATTTGTATTTAGTCAAACTCAGTGCTCAAGAGAGCATTGGTTCAGCTGAGGAGCAGTGAGAAAGAGGGCACAGGGTGTAGAAGATGCGGCCATGCCTAATCCTTCAGGGAGGCCAGGCTCCATAGGGCACTGAGACTGTCGAGTTAAAAAGTGCCTTTGGAGTCATTGCCCTCTTCTTATAGGTGTTATTTATTATTCTCTCATGAATGTGCTCTCAGCCCCCAGAAAACACCTTAGCCTAATGCTCCAAAAGCCTCTGTCATTGTCCAGAATCAAATTAAGCACAGCGAATATGACCATTGCTCAGAGACACCCATGGGATTTGGGATGTGGAAAGACACAAAAGCTTCAGCATAATAGGCAGAGAAGCAGCAGGTTCCTGGGATAGGACTAATTTTTCTCTGGCTGTTTAGTAACAGGTGGTATTTATCTAAGCAGACTGCCCTGGGCAGCTGGTTGATGGGTTTTTCCAGCTGGACATCTTCTCCCCATTTAGTCCAACCACACCTGCTTCAGACAGCAAACAAGAGCCTTTCTCATCTCCAGTATCTACATGTGGGGGGCTGGGATATAGATGAACCATTCAGCTTCCAGCTGTAGTGTTTCATGATGTCCAAGGAGCCCATCTGGCCTCCGACCAGAAAAAAAAGAGGTTTTAGGTTTAGAGGTGGGCTTTTTTTTTTTTTTTTTTCCAGGCGGTGGATTTGTCCTGTTGGGTTGCTTTCTTTTAAAAAAGAGATTTCATCATCGGCCGCTATCATGTGATCAGATTTATCCCCCATTAAAACTTCCTTTCCTTGAAACATGCACTGACACGACTGTGGCTGTCCCTTTGAGCTTTTATTGTACTGCATTAAGGAATAGTAGAATAGTCTCATGAAAGATTAATCACTTCCTGTAAGCATCTTGTACCTGCAGACAGGCAATTACTGAAATATGTCCGAAAGAAAACAAGGAAGGACATTAAAATGTATCGGCCAGGTATTTTTTGGCAGTGTGACTACAAAACTTGCTTGGGTGCCAGCTTTTCTGGAGCCAAAAAGAACTTCTGTGCTGAGTTAATGGATCATAGTTTGTTTTATACCTGGGTAGCAAAGTTTTCTTTGTAATGATAGCCAAAACTTTGACACTGCACAGGTATTTCTCTTGAGGCTGTACAAGTGTGTGTATTTTTATTTCTCTGTCTAAACTGAATGATAAATCAACCATTTGGACTAAATTCAGTCCTGGCAATTTAGAGAACCCTGTGTCCCCAGTGCTGAGGCTGCCAGATAGTAGGTACTCAATAAATATTTGGTGACCAACAATCTCTATTTTATCGTTGTCAAGGGGTTTACAATAAGAGTGTGAGATTTTAGGGGATGTCGTAGCCTCAGCCCTGAAAATCTCCCTAACCAATATGGTACTGGGTTTACCTTGACTCAAAACCTGCCATTTACCAACTATGTTCCAGCCTCTGTTCTAGAGGCTGGAGATAAGAAAAAAAAGACACTATCCTTGCTTTTGAGAAGCTGAGAATTCCTGGCAAGGAAGTAGTAATACAACAACAACATCCAAAACAAAAACAGAATTTATTGAGCACTTGTGTATTGTAGACACTTAAGCCCTTTGTATATATTAATTCACTTAATCCAGAATTTTTACTATTATTCTAGTTTTTCAGATGTGTAAGCCAAAGCACAGAGAGTTGCACCTTTCTGTAATTTATCCAAAGCTAGTAAGTGAGGGAACTGGGATATGAATAAAAATATAAAATCAAACATTGAATTTGTGGAGTGCTCTGAGGGGTTAGGACAAAGTGCAGAGAAGAGGCTCCCTCCACGCAATACAAAGGGGATCAGGGAAGTTTCAGGAACAGTTGATGTCCAAGCTTTTCTTCGTTACCTCTACTTTCTGGCCCTGGGATCTGGGATCTGGGTCATCTGTTTCTCTCCAGATCTGGTCCCAGGTCTTTCCAGGTCCTTCACCACGGACAGGGAGCATTGTGCTCTATATTGTGACATCTTTCTGCTTATGGCTTAAATTATTCAACTTCCAGCAGCTCCAATTATGTCCTGCTGTAGTGGCAAGAATGTGGGCTCTGGAGTCAGAACACTTAGATTTGAATTCTTATCTCTTCCATTTACAACCTGTGCCATGTTGAGCACGTTACTTAGCTTCATAGGATTAATTATATTCATTGCTTTGGTCTGTTCAAATAATTAATTGACATAATATGTATAAAACATCCATCATATAGGAGATGCTCAATAAATGCTAGTTTTATTTCTCTTGTAAGACTATGCCTTTTTTTGGACTGTTTCTTCCAGCACCTGGCATGGCTCCCACAAATAGCAGATGATGAATACATGTTTGTTAATTTGATTTTATGGGAGAGGAGAAATAATTTATGTCAGTGTTATATTTTTAAATCATCATATGCACAACATCTTCCTGGAATAATTTTCTCTTCCCCTCTTTTTCCCCCATCCACACCTGCCTTCCCTACTTAGTTTCAATCCTACTCGGCTTTCAGGTCTTGGCTTAGATGTAATGTCTCCAAAAAGTTTTCCCTGCTTGAGTGAGGCTCCCCTTCTCCCTGCTTCTGTAGCACCTTGGGCAATAGGAACTGTGGGTGCCAGACAAGCTTTATTATTATTTCTTTTATTGAAGTGAAATCCATACAACATAACATTAACCAGTTTATTTATTTATTTTTTATTGGAGTAAAATTGCTTTATGATGTTGTGTTAGTTTCTGCCGTACAATGAAGTGAATCAGCTGTATGTATACCTATATCCCCTCCCTCTTGGACCTCCCTCTTATCCCCCACACCTCACCCCTCTAGGTCGTCACAGAGCACCAAGCTGAGCTCCCAGTGCTGTACAGCAGGTTTCCGCTAGCTATTTTATACATGGTAGTGTATTTATGTCAAACCTAATCTCCTGATTTGTCCCACCCTCCCCTTCCCACCCTGTGTCCACATGTCTGTTCTCTACATCTATGTCTCTATTCCTGCCCTACAAATACGTTCATCTGCACCATTTTTCTAGATTCCACATATATGCATTAATATATGATATTTGTTTTTCTCTTTCTGGCTTACTTCACTCTGTATGACAGACTCTAGGTCCATCCACATCTCTACAAATGACCCAATTTTGCTCCTTTTTATGGCTGAGTAATATTCCATTGTATATATGTACCACATCTTCTTTATCCATTCATCTATCGTTGGACATTTAGGTTGTTTTCACGTTCTGGCTATTGTAAAGTGTGCTGCAATGAACATTGGGGTACATATGTCCTTTTTTTAAAAAAATTTTATTTATTTATTTTTGGTTGCTTTGGGTCTTCATTGCTGTGCACAGGCTTCCTCTAGTTGCAGCAAGCGGGGGCTACTCTTCGTTGAGGTCACGGGCTTCCCATTGTGGTGGCTTCTCCTGTTGCGGAGCACAGGGTCTAGGCACATGGGCTTCAGTAGTTGTGGCACGCGGGCTCAGTAGTTGTGGCTTGCAGGCTCTAGAGCACAGGCTCAGTAGTTGCGGTGCATGGGCTTAGCTGCTCTGCGGCACATGGGATCTACCTGTAGCAGGGCTTGAAACCGTGTCCCCTGCATTGACAGGCAGATTCTTAACCACTGCACCACCAGGGAAGCCCCATGTGTCCTTTTTAATTATTGGTTTTCTCAGGGTATATGCCCAGTAGTGGGATTGCTGGGTCATATGGTAGTTCTATTTTTAACCATTTTAATGTGTACAATTCAATGGCATTCAGTATCTTCACAATGTTGTGTAACCACCACCTGTATCTAGTTATAAAAGATTTTTCATCAGCTCAAAATAGAACTTTGTATCCATTTAGCAATCACTCCCTATCCCCTTCCCACCAGCCTTTGGCAACTACCAATCTTCTTTTCATCTCTATGGATTTACCTATTCTGGATATTTCATACAAATAGGATCATACAGTATGTGATCTTTTGTGAATGGCTTCTTTGGCTTAGCATAATACTTTTGAGCTTATAGCACGTATCAGTACTTCACTCATTTTTATGTCTGAGTAATATTCCATCTTAGGTACCTAATACATTTTGTTTATCATTATCCATTGGTGGACATTTGGGTTCCTGTGAATCGTGCTGTTATGAACGTTTGTGTGCAAGTATTTGATTGTGTGCTTGTTTTTAATTTTTTGGGTATCTACATAAGAGTGGAATTGTTGAGTCATATGGTAAATCTATGTTTAACTTTTTGAGCAACCACCAGCTTTATTATTTTCTAATTTCAAAATGTTGCCCAAGTCCAACCTAAAGACAAGTCCAGGATCTGGAGTTAACTATACTTAGAGAAAGCCCGATGCCAGCAGATCTTGAAGACGTTGGTTCAGGAAAAAATATACCAAAGATGGTACACATAAATCTATTTTGTAAAAATACTTTTTCTTGTGAGAAAGAAAAACAATATATAACAATCTGACTGTGAAACATCATCATGGGGGAGAGAGGAGTAACTAATCTTAACCCAGCTCCCTAGAGTTGTCCCAAGGCCCCTGGATTGACCCTTAGCAGCTGGGCTCTCTGAGATTTCACTGTTTATCTGGATTCTTCAGGTTCCATTTTAAAGAGCATCAACCTAAGCCCAGTAACTGTAGCACAAAGACCTGTCTAGTACAGAGAACTCAGTGTCTGACTTAATGAGCAGGTACCGTGTGGAAGGCACTGAAGCAGGTGCAATTTGGGGAAGATTTCGATTGACTTTGTTTTCTGTTCCTTCAGTGGAGAAAGTGATAATTTAAGAGAAATTATGATGTTTAGATATAAAAAAATCATTAACTGTGCCAGGAAATGCATGATGATGCCACATGAGTGCTACAGAGGGGTAGAGGCACAGGAAGAAGCAAACACCTCACGTGAGAATTATCAGAGAAAGTTTCAGTAGAGAAGGGGGACTTGAGCTGTTTTTAAAGATATGTAGGATTTATATCTAGAAAGGAGAAGATGAAGGTTATCTCCAGGTAAGAGGTGGTCTGAGGTAGGCTTCTGAGTTTGGCTGTGAGTTTGGTCCTGAGCAGGTTTATCATTTCAACAAAATCGAAAACAAACCACAATCATTCCAGAGCAAGTGAACAGAGACAGAGCATCTGAAGAGGGGAATAAATTTCCTTACGAAAACAAAGAACTAAATCTGAGTTGGAAACTGTGGCCAATTCAATCTGATGAGGGAGGTTTACTGCTTAGAAACCCCAAGTGGAGGAACTGAGTTTCTTGGAAACTGAGTGTCTCCTCCGATCTTAAAACTAGATGTGGAAGTGGTTCTGATTGATAATGGTCTTAAAACTTCTACATTCTTATTACAAGTCTTGGGAGTAATTGCAAATGCTACCCTTGCGGAAAGCTACCGCTCTCTCTCTGGACTCAGAGGTATGAATCTCCCTTTGATAAATTATCTGTCTAACCACAAAACCAGTATTTGCTTTTGTTCTATAATTTGGCTACTTTCAGTTCATGATTACTTGGTATTCACTTTGTTTTTCTTGGAAGGGCAACCTGGAGAAGTATAACCGTACAAGTTGTGGACTGGAAATAACAATCGATGTATCTGCTGAGAAAGGAGTGATGTTTTCTCCTAAACTCTCTAACTGCCACCTAGATAGGAACCATGGTGCTCTTAAATCATGATTTCTGTCATTGAAAAGGGTTTTATTTTTTTCCATTTGGGTAATGTGCTTATTGAACAGTTCTTTCATCTATGACTTTGCCTAGTCTTTGTGTAAGTTAAGAAAGTGTCATATGCAAGCTCTTGCTGTAATAAGTGGGATCAGTCTAGTCCTAGGATAATAGAGACACAAGATGTTTCCTTGTATCCTAGAAACACATCACCTTGCAGCTAGTTAAAAAGTGATCATAGGTGATAACTATATTTGATTTTGTGGTTCCCCAGGAACATCTCTATGATCGGCCTGGATAAAATCTGGATTCAGATTAGAGTCCCTTTACGGCATTATGTTTTACAGGAGCCTTGACATTAATCTCTTACTTACCTTCCTTGGTAACCTAAAAACAGCCCACAGGCAAAAGAGTGAGCAATAGTCCAAGTGGCAGGGTGGGTTGGGAAAATCCTATGGTGGGGTGGGGGGGACTGCTTGTTGTAGTGACAGCTGCGTTCTGTGACTTTAAAGGTCTTCCCCACTGCAGTTTCATTTAAGAATACTTAAGGGTGCCAGCTGTGGACACATAGTCCTGAGGTTCGAACCAGGGCTCACCTCACCAACTGTGTAACCTGGGATCAGTCACTCAATCTGTTTAAACTTCAGTTTTCAGATGTGCAAAATGGAGATAAAAGTATTACTGACCTCTTAGGGTTTTCATGAGGATTAAATGAAATAATATATATGGTGCAAAGAGCAAAGTGCCTGGCACATAATAAGCTCTCAGTAGATGGTAGCTGTTGTTGAGTTCTAGGTTCACAGTCTGTGGTCAGCTCATAAGTCTTAGCAACTTTTTCTCTTATATTCCCATTTTAAATGGGAAGTTTCATTTTGCCAATATTTCCATACTTTTAGTAAATATATGCATTATTTCAAAGTTTGGAGAGATTTACATTTCAAAAAATGGCTTATGTAGAGCATATGGGAATTTATAATAGAGCCTAGAAAATGAATGAAAATTGTATTTATATTGGCCAAATTAATGCTTGAAGGAAGGAAAGGTTTTCTTTGGCGCTGGGATAATATTTTCTTTTTCCCCCCATTTTTATTGAAATGTAATGGTCGTAACAGCACTGTATAAGTTTAGGGTGTACAGCATGGATAAAATTTTCAATCATTACTTACTGATAGAGTTTAGGAACCTATTTAAGTATTATCTGGATGGTTTTGAGTTGTCTCCTGCTTGTCATTGACTCATTCGTTTATTCATTCGTTAAAGCTTTTAAGATCTACGGGGTTCAGGATTGCGATAAATACTGTTTTCTAAACTTATGATTTAACAATTGTTGGCCAAATACAATTTAATAATCAAATGACAAAATCTGGAAATGGATTAAGGCTTTTTGGCTGCCAGATGATCTTCCCAAAAAATGTAGAAGAATTAAAAGGAATAAACTAGGAGTGAATAGATTTCATTTTTCTTAACATACGTTTTGATGCAAAAATTAAGGGAAAACTGGGACAATTTTTTTTTGAAGCCAGTTTGAAAAAGGTAAATATTTGGCTGAATACAAAGTTATATCAAATTCAAATATTTACATTTTAAACAATGTCACCAACTGCCCAAAGATTTTTCCTTTTGAATAGCAATGAAAGGTTATAGGTCTTTCTTTACCAAAATCTGCTTTCTTCTTCTCTTTACCATGTGATTAACAGACCTTGAGGAAAGAAATTCTAAGTGAAGCTTCATTGTTAAAATCCTGGGCTAGGAGCTTGGAGATTTGGGTACCATATTTCTAGATAAAGACTTATGAAAATTTTCAGAGATCAGGAACTACAGAAATGACATTTTAAATTAAAGTCTAATTTTAAAACTTGATAATTTTGTTACTGTAGTGAATGCTGTTTTCAGATTTTTATTTTTTCTTATAATAGGAAAAATACTCTTAGTAAAGTTATATTCTGGTTAACTTTCTTATTAATTAGCACACATCAGTACTTTTAATAATTCGGGCTTGTACTTCTGAGTTTTTTCTGAAAAGAATAAATAAAAATGTTTCATAATTGTATAAACTTGAGTCTTTGTCTTGTGCAGAATGGTCATCTTCCATGTATACATCAGGCAAACCTGTATTTCTCAGAGATTGAGAGAATTATTCCCGCCCCCCCGCCAAATAGTTGTATTTCATTTTAGAGAGCTACACCCAAACCAGATTTTCATCTGAGGAAGGAGCTGTTACAGAAGCGTTAAAAAGAATAAATCCAGCTTTATAATCAGATAATATCCCATAAACTGTAAATATAATAATCTAGCCTAAGAGAAAAACAATGGAGTTGTTCCAGAGAACAGAGAATTTTGCCAAACACAGGAAAACTCTGTGAGTCAAAAAAACCCACAAATGATCTTTTCTAGAATATTAAGGATATAACATTGTAAGGAAAAAGTACCCAGGAAAAAAGAGTAAATGAGAGTATTGGTCTTATTTGAGTTTTCAGTTCCTACTCCAGGCAGGGAAAATTCACCACAGCTATGGATCATCGCTACGAAGACCACACCTCATCTTTTTATGATCTCAGTTCCCTGTGAGTCTCAGTTTACATCCTATAGCAGCTAGGGTTGAAGAAGGAATTTCTTTTCTCTCAGCAGCAGTTACATCTCTGCCCAGGAGCCACCTCTCTGCGAAGGGATGACCAGATAGCAGCAGCAAGTAAGGAAGAGTTTGAGGAGAGAAGACAGAGTGTTCACTTACTATGAGCTTCAGAAGAAAGGGTCTAGGTTGTCCCTTTATATCACATCCCCCTGGCATACAAGCAGATACACAGAAATCTGTAAAATTGCCCCCTGGGTCCATGTCTTCAGGAAGTCTTACAGTTAAGCCTGTCTCATAATGAAAGAGCTTCTCTGATACTATAGACAATTGCAAATGCAGGGCCACCTATGGTGGATGGTCTGTTATTAAACCCTGATCTGTTGGG
This sequence comes from Physeter macrocephalus, assembly GCF_002837175.3. NCBI lineage: Eukaryota > Metazoa > Chordata > Mammalia > Artiodactyla > Physeteridae > Physeter > Physeter macrocephalus. The sequence continues at coordinate 65,194,654 of NC_041228.1, read as the reverse complement.
AATTCAACAAACAATGCAGGAAGAGAAAATATCTGCCAGCATGGCCTTTGGTACAGATTATTTTCTTAAGGAACACTTAATGATTAAAAAGTGTTACAGTGATGTTTTGGTATAATTTATACCATAAGACTTTATCATTGTTAATTTGCGTATATTGAATTTCTCTAACTAAACTCTGCATTTATTATGGATCTTAGCGTGTATCTCTCCATGTTTTATTGTTGAGTATTTACTTAACTGATAAAGGTTTGTAGTAGATAGTGCATGGGCAAATAATCTATAGCAAGACCTTGGGCATGACTCAGTGTACGCTTGATGCCTGGAAAAATGACAACCATTGGGTACTGACTTGGTCTTATAATGCTGAGTAAAGTCTCATAGAATTACATGAGAAATGAAACTTGACACTTCTGGCTTCAAAATTTAATTTTGAAAAAGGGGAATCATGGCATCCCCCAAATGGCACATGTCTGCTGACTAAGCAGTGCAAGATGCTGTAACTAAATCCTAAAAGTGAAGGCTGGAAATAGAAATAATTGGAGAAAAGGAAAGAAAATTGTGTTAGTAAATTCAGCAACCACTAATCCCTGCTTTTTGATCAAAGGCGTCTAGACACGACCTAACTCCATTCTAGCTTTTATGACTGCTGCAAAGGAGTGTGCATTCTTATTATCTTATTTACAGTGTTAGAGGATGTCTGTATAAACAAACATCTCCTGAACACTTGTGCATTTGTCAGAGTTGCCTGTTCTCTGGGCTTATTTAGAAATCTGATTTGGTGTTAACTAGCCTTCTTTTGGAAGCTACACTCAGCAGCCCTCAGACTTACTTCAGCTGAAAAACAGACATGCCATTTTGTACTTTATGCTCTAGTTCTATCCTGTGTAACTCCAACTTTTCCAAGAGTGTAGCAGACACTACAGACAACTCCAAGTAACGCTTTTCCAAGAATGTAGCAGACACTACAGACATCTTACCTCTAAGACTCAGATTTTGGAGGGGACAATCTTTACCTCAAATATTTTTGTCCTTTTGTCCTATGTCATTTACACTTTTCATGTCCTGAATACTTAGTTTTTGAAAAAAAAAAAAAGATCATCATAAACAGATGACCCCATCTCTCCACTGGAAAGAATAATGTCAAACATTTATTTGAGAATTTATATTCCAGGTGCTTTGCATCTATAGACCCTACACCAGTCCTTCAGAGGAAAATATCATTGTCCTCGTTTTACAAATAGGCAAACTGAGGACGAGAAGTTACTTCTCTGACCACAGTGCTAGTAAACCAAGAATTCAGGATTAAACTGAAGTCTGATTCTAAAGCGCTTGTTCTTATTATACGACTCTAGGAAGCGTCATTAGTTCTTAGGAGTATGTTGAATGGAAGACCTCTGTGACGTGATCTGCCTGCGAAGGTACCCTTCTCAAAAGTTCTTCCTCTGTCCAGGTGCGTGTGACACACTCCTTTGATGTAAAACGTTGCAACACTGGGGGAGGGAATGGAAATTCACATTCACAACTTATGTTAAATTAGTTAACTGAATTACCCAGCAGGACTCTGAGAACGGGATACAAGACCGATGGGTTTTAATACAGAGTGGTTCAGGAAGGGAAGTTGAGAACTTCAGCTGAAAGCTGAAAGCGGTATAATTTGAAGCTCGAGAGATTGTGTAGGGTCTAGTTCCCGCCAGTAGGGGTCAGTGTGCAGGTGCCAGAAATAGGGGCCGGAGGCAGCACTGAGAAAACAAACTCGGATCGAAACGGAAACTCTTTTTCAGTTAGTAAGACTTGGCAAAGAGCCCCTGGCAGGTAAACCCCAAACTGAAACTATAAATCAGAAGTTACTTAAGATCAGGTCCATCTGAAGACCCGAACATATATCCTGACAAGGTGAAGGCAGAATGTACTCACCTTATGACTGCTAACAAGTGATGCTTTTAAATGACAATGTGACGAAGTCGTCTCAAATTTATTAAAAATTCCCTTATTGATTACATTTTAGGGTGATCACATGACAAAGAGAATAGAGGAAGGTCAAAAGAAAGAGCCAGACTAAGAGGTATATTTTATCAATTATCAAGATTTAAGTATAAGCACCTCAGTTTTTTAAAGGAAAGAAGTACTGTTAAGTGTGTTAGATAACTGTTAAAGGTCATTTCAATCCTTTATCTCGTCATTCTTTCAGTCAAGACAAATTATACAGTGAGAGGAAGGTATCCAAGTGATGTTAAATATTTAAGAAAATATTTAACATTCTTCAGCAAAACCTCACATTTAGTTTTATTGCTTTCAGATACTTTAGTGTTACCTCAGCTCATTTGGTAACTATTTGTTGCACTAGGACTTGTATTTTGCAACAAATGCTCATATTCTTTTCTGTAAACATAGCTACTTGTATATTCTTTAATATGGTTTGAAAATCAAGAGGGTTTAAAATTTTTGTTAAAATAATTACTCCAGGAGATCTAATGTACAGCATGATGACTATAGTTAATAATACTGTATTGAATACTGGAAATTTGCTAAGAGAATAGAGTTTAGGTGCTCTTATCATGCACACACACAAAAGGTAACTATGTGAGGAGATGATACGTTAGTTGGCTTGACTGTAGTAATCAGTTCACTATGTATATGTATATCAAATCATCATATTGTAAACCTTAAGTATGTACAATTCTTATTAAAAATAAATTCAATCTGTCTGGGTTAAAAAAAAGAAAAAAATAATTACTCCAGGAAACTGTGAGGTATTTAGATTTATTCTTATTTTCCTAAATATAAATACCTTCATTTCATGGTTGGGAAAACATATTCGAAATGGTAGTTTGCATCCTTCATGATTTAGCAACAGGAGCATGCGTCTGCAAAAGAGCACAGTGAAAGTTAACTGCTGTCTACTTGGAAAGCCTGAAGCAGATTTTGCCCCTGGCGAGATAATCTTACAAAAGCGGGAACAAAAAGTGAGCCAGGCTGTCTCTCAATCATTACTGTGTCAGATGAAAGCTTCTCTCTCTCTCGCCCATTCATCATATCTATAGATATATAGATGATGAACTTAAGAGGCACACATTCAAAATGACTGTTTATAACCAAAGCAGGAAAAAAACCATAACAAAACACACAGCATCATAAGAGGCTTCATCTGTGCCAGTGGATTTTGAGTGATGTATTTCTAGAGTCTGAAAGTACAAATTATCTTCTGGGTAAAATACCTGCCTGTGTGAGCTTTGACTTAACTTCGTGTAGGTCTTTCAGCACTGGGACTTAACATTCTGACCTAACATTTAATGTATTAATCCTAATTTTAATCCGATACCAAGGCTCTCTGTGGTATTGAATCAATTCAGGTTAATTCAGAATTATGTTGCTCCCACCCAGAATCAATAGACCCACTGTTGGTTCTCTGCAAAGCTGACCACCCAGTTTTGTGAGAATCTGCAGTGAATTAGAAAATCTGTCATTGCTGGGGAGACCGGGCAGCTCAGATATGGTCTGTCATTCTCTCTGGTCTATACAATACCCACCTTTTGTCCACCGTCTCCTAAAGTAACCTGACATAACTGAGCCTGCCAGTCAATGAGATCTTTATTCTCCTGGAAGGAATGCCTCGCACACCAGCATTATTAAGAAATTTCTGGACAATGTTTAGTGGCTGAAGATTAATCCAAGGTTCTATTAAAAAGCCATCCGGGTAATTAATAGCACATTTGTTCTCAGCCTCCTCCCAATTTGTCCATTAGTGGAATAAAAGCTCAGGACAAAGGGTAATGTGGTTCAGTTATATTTTACAAGAATTCTTCAGGAAGTTGAAAACACATGATAGTTTTCCAAAGATACATATGTTTATGGGCTCCTAGAGCAGCAAATAGGAAAACCCATGAGCTTTAAACTGAAGTTTTCTGCTGCCACTAGCTATTTAACTGAAGAAAACTGATACGGAATATTGACAATCCATCCTGAGAGATGACGAGCGTGCTGCTGGTATGCCCCCCAAACAGGTATAGACTAGGATGTCTCCTATTTAAGTTAAGGATGTCATATTTAAGTTTAAAAAATTTTCCCTGAATATTTACAAATGTGAAAAGGCAGGACTTTGATATCCTTTTACCTGATAGTTGAAGGCTTTTCTGGGCTCTCTTTTTGATGTATTTTCATGAGTAGTAGCCTCAGGCAGCATACTTCTGCACCATTGCCAAATAAACTGTTTTTCTTATTGATGCTTTCTCTGTTAGTTTGCCTTTTGTCCTAAACTGCATGTACAGAGAAACTTTGAAGTCCCAGATATTTGCAGATAAGAGTTAAAAACACCTCGGCAAAGTTAAATGAGGATTTAGTGTGTTTCTTTCTGTCTTTTAGATTTATTTTAAAGCAGTGATCAGCTAAACAGCACAGGAACCTGGAATTTATAGGGCTTACATTGCCACAGAGTATATCTGTGTGTGTGTGTGTGCGTGTGCGTGCGTGTGCGTGTGTGTGTGTGCGTGTGTGCCTGTGTGCGTGGCTGTGTGCGTGTGCGTGTGTGTGCGCGCGCGTGTGTGTGCGTGCGTGTGTGCCTGTGTGCGTGCGCGTGCGCGTGTGCGTGTGTGTGTGTGTGCCTGTGTGCGTGTGCGTGCCTGTGTGCGTGCGTGCCTGCCTGTGTGCGTGTGTGCCTGTGTGCGTGCGCGTGTGCGTGTGTGTGTGTGCCTGTGTGTGCCTGTGTGTGTGTGTGTGCGTGTGCGTGTGTGTGTGCGTGTGTGCGTGTGATGGGGAATGTGGTGGAGTGAGAATGCCGCCAATGTCGAGGTCACAACCAGTGAATCTGCAAATATACTCCAGTAGGTTGGGAGATGATGGGACGGAGAGAGTGACAGAAGAGAGACGGAAAGAGAGAAAGGGGGTGGAGTAAAGGGGTGGAGAGAAGAGAGGGGGCAGGGGAAGGGGAGAAAGAGAAAGAAAATCTCTCTTAGATAAAAGGTCTGTATATTTTGAAGGTCTCAGATCCTGCAAGACATTAGTTTTAGTTACTTTTTACTAGGTGCCAGGCTAAGTACTTCCATGGATTATTTTATATAATTTTTATAACAATGCTATAAAGTAGATGTTCTCCTCATTTTTAGATGAGGCTTTGAGAGGCTGAGGTCACACAGCTAGTAAGTAGCAGAGCCTGCAGTCCCTGTGGCCTCCAGTCACACCCCCTTGCTCACTGACTGCCTCTCTCTTCGTCAAACATGCTGTTCTCTGCACTGGGTAACCCCTTCACCCTGAGTGACCTTCCCCTAACTCTTTCTGTGACTGGGCTTTCTCTTTCCAGCAAATGTCAGTTTGAGAAAACATGGTTTAGAAGTGACCGACCTGAGTTGAGTCTTAGTTTCATTTATTCATTCATTTAATGTTTATTACATGTCTAGTATGCCGCAGACACTGTTGAAGGCAAGATGAGGAGAGAAAATATTTCCAGCCCTTACCCTCAGGGGCTTACAATTTTGTCTCGGGAGAGAGACAATCAAATAGACAGCTGCAAAATTATAACAGTTCCTGAGGAATCGACTCTTGGGCCAAGATCTGAAGGATGGCATGGTATTATCTAAGCAGAGAGAAGTGGCAAAACGAGGTGCAGGCTGAAGGCAGCTCAGACCTTGTTCTGGGAGGGTGTGTAGGGAGTGCGGCTGGGTCTTAGAGAGCAAGGGAGAGGGAGTGAGATAGAGTGACTGGGGGTGCGTCACAACACCTAGAGCACAGCCCATGAGCAATGGGAGGCCACAAAGGGTCGTGATACAGTCAGCCGCCCTGACCCGTGGGTTCCACACTCACGGATATGCAGGGAGGGCAGACTGTACCTTGACATTTTATATACGGGACTTGAGCGTCCACGGATTTGGAACCAACCTTCCCTCCCCAGCCCCATACCGACGGAGCATACTTTGGTATTTCACTTGTGGAGAAGCTCTTCCCCAGACTGATGTCATTCAGGAACTTATCCCTGTCATTTCCTTTCCTTGGAGATTTCATTGTGGCTTTTAGTGGAACCTTGACCCCAGGATGCCTTCAGCACCATGGGTTCAGGAGAGGGTCTGGAGGGCTCAGTAAACAGTGGTCACTACTACTTTAGGACAGCTTGAGGTATGGGCCGCTCTGACCCAGCAAGCACATGAAGGAAAGCACAGTTTTATTCCTAAACTGAGTTCTGTTTTAGAAGCACAGACTCCGAGAGAAGCCAAGGAATGAACCTGTTTAAATACCCATTTGTGACTAAGTAGTTTTTCTATTTCACTGAGTTAGGAGGTCAGCTGTCTCAGCTGCCAAAGTGTGAGGGGAACTTAGAGAGTCAGAGCCCTCAGGGCCTCACGGAGGCAGTTCTTGGCCCGGAGGGCTGGGTCTCTCCTCAGCAGAACAAATATTTGTTAGCACTTTACACAAGAATACTCTTGAGCTCATCTTATTTACATTGCAGATGATCTGTAAATAGCAAAGCAGTTATGTGTACCTGAAGTTTGTCATTTGTTTGAGGACACTATACAGATAGAAGACGAGAGAAGTGAGTTTTGGAAGGGAGAGGAGTGCCATGAAAAAGTGAACACAAAGCTTCCAGCAGAACCTCTCTTTGCCAGGGTAGATACTTAAAAGGCCACCCCAAAATGAATCCCAAATGAACGATCCCTCCAGCATCTCCCTTGGCAGGTTAAGTGGACCTAGACTTATAAACCCAACTGTCAGAACAAGTTGTCTCTGAAAGGAGTAAATAGACAGCCCTGCCCTGGCTCTGATACAGGAGTCTCTGGAACATCATGGGAGGTTTTCTTCCTGTAGGACCTCCCAGTGTCCAGCCCCTGTGGCCTATAACTCATTAGCAACTTCTGGAAGGGAAGAGGAGGCAAGCCCTGTCTGCTAGAAACAATGCGTCTTCAACACTTTCTTTTTTTAATTAAAAAATATTTTTTAAAACATCTCTGTTGGAGTATAATTGCTTTATAATGTTGTGTTAGTTTCTGTTGTATAACAAAGTGAATCAGCTATACGTATACATATATTCCCATATCCCCTCCCTCTTGCATCTCCCTCCCACACCTCTAGGTGGTCACAAAGCACGGAGCTGATCTCCCCATGCGATGCAGCTGCTTCCCACTAGCTATCTAATTTACATTTGGTAGTGTATATATGTCAATGCTACTCTCTCACTTCATCCCAACTTACCCTTCGCCCTCCCCATGTCCTCAAGTCCATTCTCTACGTCTGTGTCTCTATTCCTGTCCTGCCCCTAGGTTCATCAGAACCATTTTTTTTTTTT
>NC_041228.1:65162089-65187025 GCF_002837175.3 Physeter macrocephalus | reverse complement strand
CCAGCATTTATTGTTTGTAGATTTTTTGATGATGGCCATTCTGACTGGTGTGAGGTGATACCTCATTGTAGTTTTGATTTGCATTTCTCTAATGATTAGTGATGTTCAACACTTTCAAGAGCTAGATTTTCATGTTAACATGAGTCAACACATGTGGATACATTAGGGTCAGGTGTATACAGCACTTTCCTATCTGTTTTGGAATCATGCTTTTCCATTATAAAATGGAAAAAAAAAGGAGAGCATTTTAAATAAAGAAGAGTTGGTTTGAGAAGAAAAAAAACTTCCACAAAACAGTCTTCGCAATGTAAGGAAAGGTACTCCAATCTTTCTGTCTATGCAATTTAAAAATTTTATTGACATGTATTCTACATAATGGTTATCCCTACATGGTGTTAAGCTTCTGGAAGTATCTTCATCATACTTCCAAACCTGTCCCCCAACTGAAGTATGAAATCTCATCATTACTAGATTTTTCTCAATGCTAACATTTTTAGTTGTTTGAAAAGCTTTCTTTAGATATAATTAACAAACATATAATTCATCCATTTAAAGTGTACAATTCAATGTTTTTTACTATAGTCACAGGATTATGCAACCATCATCACAATCTAATTTTAGATCTTTTTTGTTCCCCTAAAGAAAAAAGCCCATACCCTTAGCAGTCCCTCCTCATCCTTTTCTACCCCAAGCCATAGGCAAGCAAGAAGCTACTTTCCATCTCTATAGATTTGCCTGTGCTAGACATTTCATATAAATGGGATAATACAATATGTGGCCTTTTGTGACTGTCTTTTTTCACTTAGCATGTTTTCAAGTTTTATCCGTTTTGTCACATGTATCAGGACCTCATTTCTTTTTATTGCTGAATAATATTCCATTGTGTGATTATAGCACATTTTATTTTCTTATTCATCAGTGAATGGACAGTTAGGTTGTTTCTACTTTTTGGCTCTTTGTAATGCTGCTTTAAACATTTATGTACAGGTTTTTTCCTGTGTCATGTAGTTTTATTTCTCTTGGATAGGTACTTAAAAACAGAATTTCTAGGTAACTCTGTGTCTAACATTTTGAAGAAATGCCAGACTGTTTTCCAGAGAGCTACACCATTTTACATTTGCACTAGCAAAAAGGTTCCAATTTCTCCACCTTCTCACCAATACTTGCAACTGTCTGTCTAATGTTTCTTTATATTAAGCATTATTCTTCCTTTACTACTATTTTGCAATTCATATCCCTTTCTTAGCTCCCTCCTTCCCTTTCCCTATCAAGTTCCTAATATATAGTAGCATGAATTAGTTTATCAAATGGCTTTCTTGTGAGAGTGGGTTTTTCTTTGCTTCAGTGCATTTCTGTGCTAGGTTGGGCTGGGGGAAAGTGTAGAGAGATAGAGGTATTAGGCACCAGAAGAAGCGTGGGGCCCATGGGGGCTGTGACCACTTCACAGACTGTTTAGCCAAAGGCCTGGGTTGGAGACAGGGTCATGGAATTTCGGTCGGTAAGCACACCTCTGGTTCCTTGAAGAAATGGGTGGAGTTGTATTAGTTGTCTCTAAGGGTAAGTACATTTTCAAAGATTTCTGGAACTCAGAGTAATCCACCCTGGTGGAACTCTGCTTAAGAGCTCTAGCCAATCACTGCCCACCATGACTCAAAATGGGGTCTGAGAATGCTTTCTTCACTGGTCCATGACAGAAACTGAGAACAAGTGTTTAGAAACATTTTTAACAGTATGACATGGCTCTGCCATCCAAGCTGGATGAACTCAAGTTGGGTGAACTCATCTTGGTGAATAGGGTTTAACTTGTTCACTCGTTGTCAGATTCACCTAATGAGTTGCATGTGGTATGAGCTGCGTTCTAGACACAGGCAGTAGAACCAGGACAGATGGGAAATTAAAAATAAAATTAGTCCTTAGCCACAGTGTGAGAACCACTGCATTACAGGTAAGTAATGCTTTTCAACATTTTCCTTCCTTCAACTACATTAGCCTTTGATACAGCAAGGGATGGGGTCTGGGCATAGGAGAATAATGATAGGAGCAGACATTAACTGAGCACTTACTAAACACTAGGCTCTGTGCTAAGCACTTTACTCATTGTGACTGATTTAGTTGATACAATTACTATTTCCATTTCATTATGCTATTACTATTTCCATTCCAGGGAACTGTGGGGCAGGAGGCATAAGTACTAGCTCTGTGGGTAGGTTTCCATCCTGATGGGTTAGCGGGGTGAGTCCTGCTTCAGCTTCAAGCCCGCCTAGTTCAGGAGGGTCTGCCCTCTTCACTGATTTGGACTCTGGTCACCTCTCCTCCCCTTGGCTCTCCCTGTTTTGGCCTCTGTCTCTGCTGGCTGATTGACCGGATCCCAGGGATATGGGAAAGTCCTGTGAGGCAAGAGGATAGGGATGCAAATAGGAAGAATCAAGGCAAGGAAAAGAAGCTAAGAGCCCAGAGGTGTGAAAGAGCTTGGCTGGAGGCCTTTTTTAGGGGAAGAGTTGTAGCAAGTGTTGTGAAAAGTGGAAATTTGGGGAATGACATAGATGTTTAAAGAACTAAGTGGGAGGTAATCACGTCTTCTGTTTCTCCACAACCTTAGGGAAAAATCCACAGAACTTTGTATGCTGTTGGAGTGAGGTGGGTATTTTCCTTTTGCAAACATGGTCCTGGGTGAGAGCAGAGCAGGCTGTCTGGCCATGTTTGGCTTACGTTTGAATGACCAGTGCCCTTCAATCTCACTCCCAGCTAGTGGAGCCTGGGACTTACTGTGTACACTGGGGGAGAAGAGCCCCGTAGTTCTGTCTGGTATTTTGGAAGGGTTGGGGTTAGGGATGGGAAAGGGATGGAGTCTCCCTGCCTACTCTCTTCCCAGAGAGTAACCACGTGGGTGTGGATCCGTTTTTTCCCTCCCTCCTCCACCTATATGTCTGCAAAAGTTTACCCTGCAGAAGTCGTTTTTGCAGCGGGATCGTATTTGCTCGATGCAGATTTTCTAAGGTGGACCTGTGTTAAACTACTTTGCATTGTTTCCCATCACAGTAATTATTTTAATGACTTGTAAAGTGGTCTCCTTATTTAGGGATCTGAGGTTAGTGACCCTTAGGAAAAGCAGCTGACCTTGAGCAGACTTCCATAGGCTCGACCCTCAGGTTCATTTCCCATCAGTGAGTGTCATGGGGCTCCGTGACACTCACCGTGTCATACAGCTCCACGCAGAACAGTGCCTGGCACATAATAGGCGCTCAATAAATATTTGTTGTTTGTTGGAAAAAAAAATATTAGTCATTTACGCTCACGTACCAAATCGATGCTTTCAGGCAAACAGTTTCTCCTACATAAGCCCTTACACATTTGCCGGCCAGAGAGCAGTACTGTCTGTTCTGTGCTAGTCTTTCAGGTTAGTTGCTAGAGATGAGGTGTGCTATGTAGAATGTTTAGGGAACTTTCCTGAGAGATTCTTTGAGATGCATAATTTGCCAGCTGGAGAAGACATCAGTCTTTTGTAAGTCAGATTTTTCCAATTTAAAATGAAATATTTTGCTTCTGGGGACTCTTCTCAGGGGATTGTAAAGTGCACTTGTGTCACTGTGTAATTTCTTCAACAAGAGCTTATCTCAGGAGCATCGTAGAGGCTGGGAATTAAGAAACTTCTGTTTCAGTTCCAACCTCACCAGCGGCTTCCGTGTGACCTTAGGGAAATTAGTTAACCTCCTTGGATTTTATGTGCTTCAAAATGAGCGTCAGACCATTACCTCATAGTCTGGGCTCAAGGAGCTGAAACCCAGCACGATTCCCAGGTGAAGGCTGCTAAAAGCAAGCAGGCTCGTTCCGCAGTTTGGAAGTCCCTCCCCCAGTTCAGAAGTGCACGGTCACTCATCTGTCAGCCTGCAGTCCTTTGGGGGGGCTTATTGTACACGAACAATACCTTAGAGGTGAGGGGTCAGTCACGATTTTGAAAGGATGTTATCTATTTAATCTTCTCATTTGATTTTCTCCATCCTGGGGAAGGCAGGATTTATTGTCATCTCAATTCTATAAATTCAGTTTAGGGCAGGGAACTTGAAAGAGGAATTAGAAGTTAAAAACTCAGTAGCATATAGGGCAATGTACATTCTTCCATAATCTGGCCCCATGGAATGACAGTTTCGATGGCAATATTTACATTTTCAGTATGAATTACCCGTTGGGGCTTCCCTGGTGGCGCAGTGGTTAAGAATCTGCCTGCCAACGCGAGGGACACAGGTTCAAGCCCTGGGCCGGGAAGATCCCACATACCGCGGAGCAGCTAAGACCGTGCACCACAAATACTGAGCCTGCGCTCTAGAGCCCATGAGCCACAACTACTGAGCCCGCGCGCCTAGAGCCCGTGCTCCACAACAAGAGAAGCCACCACAATGAGAAGCCCGTGCATCGCAGCAGAGTAGCCCCCACTCACCGCAACTAGAGAAAGCCCGCGCGCAGCAATGAAGACCCAATGCAGCCAAAAATAAATAATAAATATATTAATTAATTTTAAAAAATATTACCCATTGGTAGTATACTGGATCTAGAATCAGAGTGGCTGGGTTTAAATCTTGCTCTGTCCCTCCATGAGGAACCTTAGGCAAGTTACTTAAGCATCTCTAAGCCTCGTTTTTCTCATTTGTAAAATGAGGATAATAAAAGTACTCATCTCATAATGTCGTTCTGTGGATTAAATGAAATTTTACATATGTATATGAAGTACTTAGTATATTGCCTATTATATAATAAACTCCCATTTATTTATTTATTTATTTATTCATCTTTGGTTGGGTCGGTCCTCATTGCTGAGCATGGGCTTTCTCTAGCTGCGGCGAGTGGGGGCTACTCTACGTTGTGGTGCATGGGCCTCTCACTGCGGTGGCCTCTTGTTGCGGAGCACAGGCTCTAGGCACTCGGGCTTCAGTAGTTGCGGCATGTGGGCTCAGTAGTTGTGGCTTGTGGGCTCTAGAGCACAGGCTCAGTAGTTGTGGCGCACAGGCTTAGTTGCTCTGCGGCACGTGGGATCTTCTTGACCTAGGGCTCAAACCCGTATCCCCTGCATTAGCAGGTGGATTCTTAATCACTGTGCCACCAGGGAAGTCCCTAAACTCCCAATTATTATGTTGTTTTATTACATTTTATTTTCTTATATTCCACCGAGTTATACCAATACACCATCAGTTATTCTTCTTTTAAGTAAATTATTATATATATAACACCATTAGTCTGTTTACACATCAGAAAATTACAAAGAAGAAAAGATAAAAATGATTTGTATTCTTTCCACTCAGATAATCCCTCTTGATATTTTAAACAACAAAATAACACATTAAAAAATTAGAAACATCAGCTTTAGTAGATGTGTGTCATTAGTAGATTTGGTATCCTTAGGAGAGAAGCGTATAAAATAGAAAGTTGGAACCATTTCCCTTTTTGCAGGGTAATTCTTATTACCATTTGATTATTTCCAGAAAAATATGCACATTCCCACATATATGCATCAAACTTTTCCCTTTTCACACATAAGCTATTATAAAAAGTGCACTGTTCTGCCCTTGTTTTTCTCCACTTCTATATCTGGGAGCTTTTCCACCAGCAGATCTATTTAGTTCTCTTTCATGCCCTCCTCGTATTCCGTCCTATAGACGTATCATAGTTTAGTTATCCTGTTATCTATTGATGGACACTGGGTAGTTTTCAGTTGTAGTTAGTTAGTTTGTTTGCAGTTTAATTATGCTCCAGTGACTATCCCTGTTTTTATGTCTTGGAGAATTTTTGTGAAATGTATCAATAAGATAAATTCCTAGCAAAGGGCTTGCTGAATCAGGCATTTTGGTTTTGACAGTTATTTGATAGATCCTTCTCTACCAATTTACACCAGTTTAACACTTCTGCTAAAGGCAGTTTCCTATGCCCAGTTTCAGGTACTGGGTATCCTCCAACTATAAGCATTTTCAAGATTAAAAAATGGCATTGTGTGATTTATATTTCTGATAAGTGAAGAACATTATCTCTTTCTTGTTTAGATTTTATTACAAGTGAGGCCAAACAGCTTGTCCTGTATTTACTGGGTGTTTGTCTTTTTTCACTGTAAACTGTATTTTTGTATATTTTGCCCATTTTTCTGTTAGATTATTTATCTTTTTCTTATTTATTTATGTGACCTTAAATACATGAATATTAACATGTGGTTTCAAGAGATATATTAAATCAAATGAAATTTTAGTTGCATCTTGGAAGAAAAAAATTTGCTAAGTAGATAAATTTGTGTTTGCTGGCCCAGCATATATTTCCTCTTCTGAAAACAACCCACAGATTTTCCTTTTGGGTAACAGCATGATTTTACTCCACTCATTTTGGGTTTCTCTAGATCAGGATATGTGTAGACTTGCCCACCAAAGCCATTCATCCTTCTGGCCACAGTACAGAGACAGAGACCCACATCTGACCAATGGGAGCCTTTCCATGACTTTGCTGTATCCATTTGAAGAATAGTGCCCTTTTTCTCTTTCCACTGCAGTTAATGAGAAAGGTAGATAGGATGCTGTAGAAAATACAGAACAGTGGAGCCTCAAGTCAGGAAGTTGGAGAAGGCAAGCATATAATCAATAATTGTCTTCTTTACTACCACAGGCTTTATAGGTAAACTTGGCTTGACTTTAGAAGTTTGATAGGAAAGGATAAGCTAAAGATATGCAAAGGCGGGTGGAAAAAATGCTCTTAGGATGATTGAAATTCAAAAAAATCCTGAAAGAGGTCCCTCTATAGCACAGGGAACTCTGCTCAATACTCTCTAATGACCTATATGGGAAAAGAATCTAAAAAAGACTGGATATATGTATCTGTATAACTGATTCACCTTGCTGTACACCTGAAACTAACACAACATTGTAAAGCAACTCTACTCCAATTAACAGCAACAAAAAAATCCTAGCAGAGCTGTGAATGCCAGGAAACAGCTTATTCAAGAAGGGTAACTGGGCACTTGTTTTGAGTAACTGCACTATGACCTTTATATTGTGAAATGGCCAAGTCTTAACAAGAGACTGGTTTAATAACTGTTAGTCAGGTTTTAGCCCGCAGTGTAAGGGACAAACTTCCTGGAAATGTGATTCAATGTGCGCCTGAGTCTTTTTATTTTATTTTTTGATAAAGTCATGCATGTTGATAGCTCCAGAAGCATTTAAAATGAAGGATGGCTCTTGTCTTCGTTTCTCTCATTCTTTCTCTCCCTCCCTTTCTGTATTAATTGGGAATCTGGGATTTGTACTTCACCATATGTCAGAGGGTGAGGTACTACCACATTACACATATTTTAATAGCTAGAGTTCAAGATTAAAAACATGCAAAGCCAACAGGTAAGAGCACAATTTCATAATGCTGCTTGCTTTTGGCGTTGAGTACCAGCTTATGATCATATTCCTTTTGACAAGCCCAAAGTTTAACTTTCAATAAGAAGACTTAAGTGGTGAAAATGTATAAGATAAACTCATAAACTTAAGTTAACAGGAATTAGCGAAGTGAAAAAGCATAAAATCAGCTCAGAGTCAGGAAAGCTAGTAATTTATATCCGTTAAAAAAAATTTTTTTTTTTGCAGTGTGATAGTAGCTGCGGTGACAGATCAGCAAAATTCAAACCATGTAATAAAACCAGCCACACTGATTAAAGAGAAAAGTTTACTAAATGTAGATCAAAATGATTTTCTCTCTTCAGGATAAACTCATTAGAAAAGTCAGACCAGAACCACATGGGCTGAAGTCTGACCATGGACTGAATTAAAAGGGAAGAGCTTGCATTGCCTTTTCTCCCTTTAGGATCTTTGGGATTTGACTGTGAGATGCAGCTGGGAACCAAGAAGGCTGCCTACCCACTGACTTTCGTAAGTTCATTCATTTTGATGAAAGCCATTCTTCCAAATTCCCCTTTCTCCTTTTCCATATTTTTTTATTGCTATGTATAAAAATGACTATATTATTTGGCATTATTAGGAGTGAAGTATTTTACATAGGTGAATTTTCTAGGCTACCGTGGAACCCAAGCTTTTTTTTGTTTTTTTCCCAAGCTTTTACATTTCAATTATTTCTAAGAGAACATTTTCTAAGGGGTATTTTTACTTCCTTGGTATCATTATTGGGACTTATTATTGTTCTTTGTGTCCATATAATTCTGTGTCCACGTAATAGCCCTCATGTCAGGCTATCAACTTTTGCTTATTTGTCATCCATTGTCACTGCATCCAAGAACCACCATTACCTTTTCTAGTTTAAATCCCCAAATGTGAAGTGGTGAATATCATACCCGTGAGTCAGATAGGGAACATGTTTTTGAAGCAAATTTTGGGCCTCAGTGTGGCCGTATACTGTGGAGAGGATTCCTACGCTGAGCACATTGTTGAATTTGATCACCCAAAAGGGCTTCGGTGACTGGTGCCTCAAGACTTGGTAAATAGAATTCTTTCCCCTTTTCTAAACTAGTTTTCCCTCCTCCTTGTTGCCTGGCTACTTCTTGGTCATTCTTTTTCTCTTAGCCACCTCCTGTGGGGGACCCTCTGTGACTGCTGTGCCAGGTCTCCTTGTATACTCATAACACTTGGACTTCCTGCATCGCCACTAACTGTATCACATTTTACTGTAATTTCTTATGTAATGTCTGGGTGTCCTGGTAGAAGCCTTGCAGGCTGGTATTGTGCCCATTAAGGTTTCCCCAGCATGAGCATAGGGTGCTCTGCACATAGTAGGTGTTTTACAAATACTTGTTTAATGAATGGTTGAACACATGGTGCTTAAGTTGAAGTGTGGCCTTACCAGGCTACACAGCTAGGGTGAAGGCCATCCAGGGCCTGAGTAACAATCACACTGGCAACAAAATGATGATCCCTTTATCTTCAGAAAAAGAGCAGCTTATGCTGCAAACTTTGGTGTGTAAGAAATATCACTTTAAATTTTATGTGGATGAAATTACTTCTAGTTTCTAAGTTTCTTTCCGGCCCTGCTGCTAGTAGGACATTAAAATTCCATCACTCCCTTCCTTCTCATGGAGGTACCAAGATTCTGGAAGGCTTATATGGTTGGTGCCTGGAGAAATAGGAGGACCTCTAGTCTTCAGTCCTTCATTGTTGCCACTGCTATTGTAATTGTTCAGACCCATTCACTGTTTCAAAGGTAGGCATCTTGGCTGTCAGCAGGTCAAGGGGGGCCCAGGGATATTTCTCTGCCCTCATAGGCATCACCTCTGAATCTTGCCACCGTCCTGTAGGATCTGATCATCTCTGCTCTCTTCCCTGTCCTGTGCAATCTCTCTCTTAATTCTGTTGAAACCATTTGCTTTCTCCCTTCTTTCCTAGCCCAATCATCTCAAATAGTTCTTGTAAACAAAGACTCTGTAAAACCAAAGCCAGGAGAGATGGTGTGTTCTAAGCAGTTTCTGCTCTGTCCTGCAATACAGAATCTTCAAAGGAGAAGGTGCCCAAAGGCTATTTGCTTAAAATGAAGAAAGAGAAAAAAGGGAAAGGACAAAATATAAATTAATAACCAAAAGATTATCCTGTACTTTTAAGGACTAAATTGTGTCCCACCAAAATGCATATCTTGAAGCCTTAACCCCCCATGTAACTGTCTTTGGAGATAGGGCCTTTAGGAGGTAATTAAAGTCAGAAAGGTGGGGTGGGGTCCTAACCCAATAGGATTAGCGTCTTTAGAAGAAGAGGAAGAGAGGCACTGCTTGCTCTCTCCACCCCCATGCAAGGATACAGCAAGAAGGCAGCTGTCTGTAAACCAGGAAGAAGGTTCTTATCAAGAACAGAATCTGCTGACACCTTGATCTTGGATTTCCAGCCTCCAGAACCATGAGAAGGTAATTTCTGTTGTTTAAACCACCCAGTCTGAGGTGTTTTGTTATGGTGGCTCAAGCTGGTGAAGACATAGACTTCGTGTTGACTGCATGTTCCCGCCACACAGAGTCACTGGGATGCCCAGCAGAACCATTCTCTCCATTAGACACCTGGGAGACAGTGTGGGACTTACCATGGACTTAAGAGCCTATGATCAACTCAACCTAGAGGGGTGGGATAGGGAGGATGGGAGGGAGGCTCAAGAGCGAGGGGATATGGGGACATGTGTATACGTATAGCTGATTCACTTTGTTGTACAATAGAAACTAACACAACATTGTAAGGCATTTATATGCCAATAAAGATATTAAAAAAAAAGAGCCTATGAAACAGTTGAGAACTGAAAAAATACACTAATTTGTTTAAAATAAGAAAACTGCAAAACTGAAACTAATAACAAATTTAATGAAAGTTCTATAAAATGTAACATCATACCCTTCATTAATGGCTAAATTTAGAATCCATAACAACTTTATTACATGTGAAAATAATTTGTATGTTAGATTTTTCTCACTTCTCAAGATTTCCCAAGTATTCATGATTTCTGAGAAAGTATAAAGAATAATAAATTAAATGTTTTATTTATAAATAATGTTTCAAAAACAAAATTATGAAAAGCCTTTTGATTTTTCAAAGCAAAATGATATTTAATATGGGGATGTGAGAACATTTTCATACATTTGATATGGTGTGAGATGAAATCCCTGAATTTCTAAAATTTGCCTGTGCCTTCAGCTCCCTCACTTCCCTGGCAGTGTCTTGGGTCTTCTCTGTTTGAGAGTGCAATGCAATTCTGACGTTAACTGCCTGGAGTTGGTGCAGACTTCACAGGGAAAGGGTGTTCTCCATCAAGATTGCCCTTACTTCAGACACCAGCCACAAGCTTGAGGGCTTTCCAGACCACCTGTACTTCTCACCAACTGACTATGAATATGGGGGTGTCCACTATCCATTTTAGGTTTGATGATTTGCTAGAATAACTCATAGAATTCAGGCAAGTGCTATAGTTATGATACAATGTTATCACCAAGGATACAAGTCAAGACCAGCCAAATGAGGAGATGCATATGGTGAGGTCTGGAATGGTCCCAAGCATAAAGCTTCTGTGTCTTTAGTATGCACCACTCTCCTGGACCACCAATGTGTATCATCCATCAGGAAACTCACCTGAGCTTCAGATGTCCAGAGTTTCCACTGGAGTTTCATTGTGTTTACAAGACTGGTCTTTCTGGCATGGTGAGCCCCCCAAAATTCAGTTATGGTCCAAAGGGCTCACCATGGATAACAAAGACATTCCTATCACTTGGGAAATTCCAAAGATTTAGAAGTTAACTCCCAGGAACTCGGGAGCCAAAGGCCTGCCAAATTTTTTTTTTTTTTGGCAGTACGCAGGCCTCTCACTGTTGTGGCCTCTCCCGTTGCGGAGCACAGGCTCCGGACGCGCAGGCTCAGCGGCCATGGCTCAAGGGCCCAGCCGCTCCGCGGCGTGTGGGATCTTCCCGGACCGGGGCATGAACCCGTGTCCCCTGCATCGGCAGGCGGACCCCCAACCACTGTGCCACCAGGGAAGCCCCAAATTCTTTATTAGACATCAGAGAGCTATGGATGTCACATTCACTGAAATGAGGGAGGTCTCTCCCCACTTCTGTCACAATTATTTTCTTAGATTTCCCAAAGAATAAGCTAACTTTTAAAGTTTTATTAAAGTCTTCTCTCTTGAGGAATTTGAGCTAATTTCTTTCAAGTCTGGGTGAAGGAACTTTTCTATGCCCAATAACAGCTCTCCTTCCTTCTTAGAGACAGCTGTTTCCTTTCTTCTAGGTACCAAGTTTCTAAATTTCTGTCCCCATTTCTATGGGGAGGTTCAACAGACTTGAAAACTGGATGCTTGGTGAGCCTCCTCTAGTTTGCTAGAGCTTCTGAGATGATTGTGGAGAAAGCACCCTACCCTCCTCTGACATAACAAAGGTGAGACACATATTTCCAAGGGCATCGTTTTGTTTTAATAAAGGCATAGCATTTGCATTATCAAACCACGAATTGCCTCCATCTATAGACCAATTGGGTAAAAAGCACAGGGGCACAAAATAGGATTAAAGACATTGTTTAGAAAATATTTGCCTCTAATTTGACCAAAAACCTTTTTTCTTTTCTTTTTTTTGGTGATATGGATAATGGAAATGATTGAAAAGTCTTAATTAGTGATTCCAATTTTGTTTTAAAACCATCCCATGTGCTCTGCCATATAGGATACTGTGATGGTTAATTCTTTGTGTCAACTTGGCTAGGTTACGGTGTCCAGTTGTTTGGTCAAATACTATATGTTGCTGTGAAGGTATTTTCTAGATGTGATTAACATTTAAAATCAGTTGACTTTAAGGAGATTACCCTCAATAATGTGAGTGGGTCTCATCTAATCGGTTGAAGGCCTTAAGAGCAAAAATGGAGGTTTCCCAAAGAAGGAATTCTGCCTTCTGCCTCAAGACTATAACACAGAAGGCCTGTCTGAAGTTTCCAGCATGTCAGCTTGCCCTGAAAATTTACAGATTCTGGATTTGCCAGCTTCCACAATCACATGGACCAATTCCTTAAAATTCTCTATCTCTATTTCTATCTCTAACATCTATGTCTGTCTATCTATTATCTGTCTATCATCTATCTATGTATCTGCCCATCTATCATCTCTCTATCTATCCTATTGGTTCTGTATCATTGGAGAACCCTGCCTGATACAGATACCAATTTTTTTTTTTTGATATTAACATCTAGCATTAAATTCTCATAAAAAGGTTAAAAAGAAAACAATAAGAACCAAATAAACAGACCTTGCAAAACTGTCAATGGCATGTTCCAATGGTGCTATCTCTTTTCCTTCAACCTCCTTCTGCAAATGTCATTTGATGAGAGAATGTAGGCATCTGCCTTTGAGATGGGTAGTGTATGTTCAAGATATCACTGAATTTACTATCACATACTTGGCTAGAGATTAATTGTAGACATGGATGGACCTAGAGACTGTTATACAGGGTGAAGTAAGTCAGAAAGAGAAAAACAAATATCGTATATTAACGCATATATGTGGAATCTAGAAAAATGGTACAGATGAACCTGTTTGCAGGGCAGAAATAGAGACACAGATATAGAGAATGGACATGCGGACACGGTGGGGGAAGGAGGGGGCGGGATGAATTGGAAGATTAGGATTGATGTATATACACCAATATGTATAAAATAGATAACTCATGAGAACCTGCTGTAGAGCACAGAGAACTCTACTCAATACTCTGTGGTGACCTAAATGGGAAGGAAATCCAAAAAAGAGGGGATATATGTATACATATAGCTGATTCACTTCACTGTACGGTAGAAAGTAACACAACATTGGAAAACAACTATACCCCAATTAAAAAAACAAACAAATTATTCCTGGAAAAAAAAAGTGCAAACTTACTTTCAAGTTCAACTATAATAGAAGCTATGTTGACCAGTCTCCACTTAACTGACTCTCTGGATTAATGGAAGCTTGATATTCCCTTTACAGTAAATAATATTCACTGATGCTTCTGATACACTGAAAGCTAACTGTAGGTAGCATGCTACTCCCTGGTACTCCTGGGTATGTCTTCTCCCCTTGGGTGAGTTGCATGTTTTCCTGGAGTCAGCTGAGTTTATCTGAAATTTCTACATGCCAGTCATATTGGTACTGTCATTATGTTATTTAATTGAATATTGTATCAACCAACTAAATGGGAGTGCTAAAACCAAGTTGAATGCTTTAAAAAGGCTTGATAAAGGTGTTTGCTAAAAGAAATTGCTGTTGAATTAGGCATAAGAAAACTATAAAAGTCTAAAAATAAATGATAAAATTCTAAAGGGATTCTGCCCTCAGATTGCTTTGAAAATGCCCTTAATTTTCTAATTTCAAGAAATTGAAAATCATAGATAAGGTATTAATGCATTGTAGATGTGGTTAAGCACATACTTTTAGTGCACACATAACACATGCTCAGTAAACATGTATTTACATTGTTTTTATCACTTAAAACTTCCACTTTTCACTAACATCTTTAACAGTCAGCATAATAAGTATGTGCCAAATGAATGAATGAATGAATTGCATGTTCTTAAATAGGCAGAGATAATTAAAGAACCATCTATTCTCTCTCTCTCCCAGCAATGCAAGCTTGGGGTTTTGTAACTGATAGAAATTAGATAATATCAAAGAGAAACAGACCCGTAGGTACAGAGAACAAACCCTTGGTTGCCAGAGGGGAGCAGAGTGGGGAGACAGATGAAATAGGTGAAGGGGATTAAGAGGTACAAACTTCCAGCTATAAAATGAAGTCACAGGGTTGCAATATAGGGAATATAGTCAATGATATTGTAACAGATTTATAATGGTGACAGATGGTAACTGGACTTGTGGTGATTATTTCATAATGTATAATAATATTGAATCACTATGCCATATACCTGAAACTAATATAATATTGTATGTCAAGTATAACTCAATAAAAAAGAAATTAGATAATATCTATAAGCTTTAGAGAATTAAGAGATTATGATTGTTGGACCCATTTTGTTACATGCTTGGTGACTCTCTCCCATTGAGGATTGTTAAAAACCTAGAATCAGAAAATGGCAAATAATTGATTGATACATAATTTTGAACATTAGCTAACAGCCAGAATTTAACAGATATGGAAACTAGCACTCTGTTGATAGCAGCAGCAGAGTGCAGGAAGAAAGCGCAGAACTCCCCAAATTATTTATATAAATTATATGATAAATTTATGTATATATAAATCATTTAAAATTAGTGTTTTTAAAAATCAACTTATTGGGACTTCCCTGGTGGCACAGTGGATAAGAATCCAACTGCCAATGCAGGGGACACGGGTTCGAGCCCTGGGCCGGGAAGATCCCACATGCCACGGAGCAGCTGAGCCTGTGCGCCACAACTACTGAGCCTGCGCTCTAGAGCCCGCGAGCCACAACTACTGGGCCCACGTGCCACAACTACTGAAGCCTGGGTGCCTAGAGCCTGTGCTCCACAACAAGAGAAGCCACTGCAATGAGAAGCCTGTGCACCGCAATGAAGAGTAGCCCCTGATCCACCCAATTAGAGAAAGCTCGTGGACAACAGCAAAGACCCAGCACAGCCAAAAATAAATAAATAAATAAAGTAAAATATAATAAAAATCAACTTAGACAATTTGTATCATTTGCCCTTTTTTAAAGATAAATTAACTTAATGAATGTGTTTAACATAGCAGCTGGTTATGCAAGGAGTATCTTTAATGCTTTTAAGATTTTTTTTTAACATAATGTTTACAAAACTTTCCCAGTATAAAAATGCTATTTTTTTTTTAAATGCTATGTTATGGTTCTTAAGTCTTAAAAGTGATGTGGCTCCTTTTTCCAAGTGTCTAGTTAAGACTTTACTTGCTGAGCTGATGATAATAGCTGGCTGTGACTCTCTGAACCATAGCAGGCCATCAGGTGGGAGAGCGAATGAACGAGAAAAACACAGGCTCTGGAGTTAGATGTCCTGGATTTAGGTCATCCTTGCCTCTCATTCCTGTGTGTTTCTGGACCAGTCATGTAACCTCTCTGCCTGTATGTCCTCCAGTGAAAAACAGAGAAGATAATAATAATATTACCTGCTTAATTTCCCTCCTGGACTATTTGGATAATCAAGTGATATAATATTAGTGAAAATACTTTATAAACTATAAATTGGTATATTAATGCTAGTTACTTTAATTTTGATAATTCCCATTTACATGTATTTTATAGCAGAAACCTTACTATCTCTGATATAAAATCTCACATACTGGGACTTCTCCCATGACATGAAAACACAGGGTGATCAACTTTTCAAAGACATCTGAAGCTTGAGGCAGCATCTGGAAATTTTAAAAATGGAACTGGAATTCATTTATTTTAATACAATCCTACAAAAAGGAAAGAATTTATATCTTTTTGAAATTTAACTTGCCTGCATTCCATAAAAGCAGAGTTCTATTTATCATTCTTAACTAATCTGGGCTTTCAAAATTTCTGAAGTGTTATTCTGCCATTTAATATTTCCTAAATGTTGTCCACTTTAGTTCAGTTCCATGGAGCCACGTTCCATTTTAACCCAAATTGCAAGTTTGCTTTCCAGCTGTTTAACAGAAAGTGATAATAGCCAAGAGAAAAATTCTGAGAGACCGATAAATCCTGAAGTTTCGGGAGAGAGGGAGAGAGAGAGAGAGAAAGAGAGGGAAATGTGGTGGTGGGGAATGAGATAGAGAAAGGGAAGGAAAGAGGGAGGGAGGGAGAGAGCAAGCTTGTCTATTTTATGCATGTGCAAAGCACTACCTGGGAACTCTCAGAAACTTGGGGTCATCCTATAGTTTGCTTTCAAAATGGATGTGGAGACAGACCCCTCTTCCCTGGAATAATCAAGTGAAGTAAAATTACCTTGTAATACGTTAAAAACGCCATTGGTGAAAGGTGTGTTTATTTAATTTCATAATACAGCAATAGGTATTTCAATTTCTTAGAAGTCCATTATTGATTTTAGCCAAATTGTATTTAGGGTGGGGAATAAGAAATCCTGATTTAATAAATCCTTAAGTTTTCCTAAGATTTTTTTTCCTTGATGGTGACCCATTTTAGAATTTTGGGAAAATAAGGAACAGTACAGACTACCCAGAAGAGCAGTCGAACTGCCTAAGAGCAATTCTGTTGAGTCTCACCACAGGGAACTATTCCAGGTAAGTGGGTGGGACACACCCAGAAGCGCCTAGGGCCCTGGGCAGAGCGCTGAGGGGAGTGTTACTCACTTAACCTGTCCTTGCCACCCACAGTCTTGCCTGCAAGTAATAGCTTGCACCCATCCGATCTAGACATTTTAATGAAATGACATCTAGAGGGGTTCTACATTTTGATTTTATTAAGACAACAAAGGATAAGAAGAAAATAAATTTATTCTATGAAATGGGGAATTATAAGCTATTTAAAGATAATATACAGCAATGTATTGCAAATTGTGTTCTGAAAAAACTCATTTAGGGGGATGCTTATTGAAACCAGCATTTAAATAAATTAAGAAAACTGGGTTAAGTTAAGCATTCCTCTTTAGTCAGGACTCTCAGGCCTTTACTATGTTAAGCCAACCACAGAATACTTTTTTTTCAAAATGTTTTTATTGAACTGTAGTTGATTTACAATGTTGTGTTAGCTTCTGGTGTACAGCAAAGTGATTCAGACACACACACACACACACACACACACACACGTATATTCTTTTTCATATTCTTTTCCATTATGACTTATTACAAGATATTGAATATAGTTCCCTGTGCTATACAGTTTGTCCTCGTTGGTTATCTATTTTATATATAGTAGTTTGTACCTGCTAATCCCAAACTCTTAATTTATACCTCCCCCATACCTCTTTCCCCTTTGGTAACCATAAGTTTGTTTTCTACGTCTGTGAGTCTGTTTCTGTTTTATAAATAAGTTCATTTGTATCATATTTTAGATTCCACTTTTAAGTGATATCATATGACATTTGTCTTTCTCTGTCTGACTTACTTCATTTAGTATGATAATCTCTAGTATGATAATCTCATCCATGTTGCTGCAAATGGCATTATTTCATTCTTTTTTATGGCTGAGTAATATTCCATTGTGTGTGTATATGTATATATATATACATATATATACACATACACACACATACATACACACACACACACACATATATATATATATATATATATATACATATATGCACACACCACATCTTCTTTATCCATTTATCTGTCGATGGACATTTAGGTTGCTTCCATGTCTTGGCTATTATAAATAGTGCTGCTGTGAACATTGGGGTGCTATGTCTTTTCAAATTAGAGTTTTCCCCATATATATTTTTTCTTTTGTGGAGTACCTCTTAGAATTATATGCACCTCCTAGAACCACATCTGTCGAGCACTAGTTTGGGAGCCACTGCTATACAGTTAATTTACACAACTATTAACAACTGCCAATAATATACTATGGGGTTTTGATACTAACTTTGAATTTTTCCCCATGATGATCAGTAGAATGCTCAGCCTGGTGTAGAGGGGACACCTCTGTCCTCATTAGATTTGGTTGTCTCTTTGTCTGTTGACATCTACATGTGCCCCCCAGCTCTCATTTCACTGTCTGCCCTGCATTTGCCGTGTCCTTTATCAGAACCTTTAACATTCATTGCAGAAAATTCTTGGTACTTCAGCATGTAACTGCTTCAAATGCAGATTTTCGTTAAGTACAGAGTTTCGATGACTATATCACTAGTTACTTAGGAATGATCCCTATTAGCATTTAATTCTGCAACTGTATGCTTGCCCTCTCTCTCTCTCTCTCTCTCTCTCTCTCTCTCTGTTTCACAGACTTTGATCTAGACCTTGAGTGGGTCAAGCATTACATATATATTTTTTAACTTCACCCTAAAAGCCATAACTGAGCAAACCTCTTTTTAAAAAAATTTTTTATTGGAGTACAGTTGCTTTACAATGTTATGTTAGTTTCTACTGTACAACAAAGTGGATCAGCTATACGTATACACATATCCCCTCTTTTTTGGATTTCCTTCCCATTTAGGTCACCACAGAGCACTGAGTAGAGTTCCCTGCACTATACAGTAGGTTCTCATTAGTTATCTGTTTTATACATAGTATCAATAGTTTATATATGTCAATCCCAAGCTCCCAAGTCATCCCCCCCCCACACTTGGTATCCATACGTTTGTTCTCTACATCTGTATCTCTATTTCTACTTTGCAAATAAGATCATCTTTACCATTTTTTAGGTTCCACATATATGCATTAATATACGATAGTTGTTTTTTTCTTTCTGATTTACTTCACTCTGTGTGACAGTCTGTATGTCCATCCATGTCTCTACAAATGACCCAATTTTGTTCCTTTTGAGCAAAGCTCTTAAATCCAAAAATCAAAATATTTTTGCCAACTTTTTAGAAACGGTGGTGTCTGTCCTCTACTAGACCCTTAGGAGATACCTAACCCAGTCTTCTGGAGCTCCCATGTTCCTTTGAGCAGCCTAGCGACCATTCACCTTTTTATCAGCAACCCCACTTCCTCTGCACAATTACTTCCATCATTGTGTTGGTCTTGGTAGAATGATGTGCCAGTGATTAAGCCGTTGTCTCTCAGCTCTCATCCACTACACTCTGCTTGGCTTTGTAATGTTGGGGCTGGGCTTATGCAAATTAAGGTTTCTCCTTTGTCAGCTGACTTCCTGTTTCTAGAGGGCTACTAGAGGGAGACTGGAAGGTGGGGGAAGGAGAAGGGACTTGCTCCTTCCTGTTTACTCGCTGTTCCTGTCTTCCATGCCCTGGTAATGGTGCTTCACCCCTTTAGCAGTAGTTGGTTCCAGTGTCCAGCTTCTAGCAGCACTTCCAGAACCAGGCTTAAGGGTACCAGCCACAGCCTGGCAGAGCACGCCCTATTCAGAGGTCTGAGTACAGATTTGCAGACTGTTCCTTTGAGTGCTTAACAGGCCAGCAGCCGCTGGACTCTGCTTTCTTTCTTAGAAGTTGGATTTCAGCAAGGCAAGGTTTCTCCTGCTTCTGGATTCTGATAACTTACCTTTGTCCTTTTGTTCTGGCAGCCCTGGGATAGTAAATGCTTCCTGCAGTTATCACCTCTGTATTTCTATAGCATTCTTATTTGATTTTTCAGTCCTCAAATTGCCTCTATTAAAATCTCTCTGTTAAAATTACTAGTGTAGGGCTTCCCTGATGGCGCAGTGGTTGAGAGTCCGCCTGCCGATGCAGGGGACGCGGGTTCGTGCCCTGGTCCGGGAAGATCCCACATGCCGCGGAGTGGCTGGGCCCGTGAGCCATGGCCGCTGACCCTGCGCGTCCGGAGCCTGTGCTCCGCAACGGGAGAGGCCACAGCAGTGAGAGGCCCGCGTACCGCAAAAACAAAAAAAACCCAAAAAACAACAACAACAACAGCAACAAATTACTAGTGTAGCTTTCATTTTCCTGAGTGACTCTGACTGAGATAGAGAGAGAGTGAGCCAGTGCCTGCTGCCCAGTAGATGTCAAAGCCCTAGCGCCCTGGCTGTTCCTTCCTGCTCGCCCCCAGCCAGTGTCTGTCCATGGGCTAAGCAGAGCCAATCAAACACTTTAACTGAGACTTTGTATCTTGAGAGGGCTACGAATAAATAATAGCTGGAATATGTTCATCATAGCAGGGGAAAATTGGCTTCCTTCTTTTTGTTATGAGGCTGTAGTCAAGATTCTTATTTCCTAGCCTTCTGGAGCTCCCTTGAGGACTCCTGTGGTCAACCTGGTTCTTTGGGCTTCATTCAAGTCTGTGATTCCTCTGATGTTCTTCCTAAAATGTACCACAGTCACCAGTTATATTTAGTTGCCTGCAGCCAAGGAATCCAAACCCTAAATCTATTAAAATATATTTAAAATTCATTTGCTTTACTGCCATTATTACTATACTCATGATGAGAAACTCCAAGTTTCACAGGATTTATCCAAGACGGGATTTTTCTTAAGAGGGGGAATTCTAACAATGAAGTGTACTCAAGAGGAAGAACCATAGAATTGTAAGGTTCCAAGTGATTTTAAACGGCATTTTTTTCTACCCTTCTCCTTCACTGCTCCAATGCAGGATGTACTCTACAGTTGCATTTCCAGTCATCTTCCAGCCTGTGCTTGAAAAGTTCTACTGTTGAGGAGATCACTGCCTCCTAAGCAGTCCAATCTATATCTGAACAACTCTGATGCCTGGAAAATTTATCTTTTAATTAATCTAAATTTATTTTTCTATAGCTCTTAATTCTTGGCACCATTTCTACTCTCAAGATCAATAAAGGATATACCTGATCGCCTTTGACAAGACATCTCCAACTACTTGAGTATACTTCACTATGGTACCTTTCCCTGCTCCTTAGCCGCCACACATAGATGTGTACATAAGCCTTTTCAGTTATGGATTATACAATTCACTTTCCTTCTTTGTGATTTTTCATTGAATTATATTTTAATAACCTTAGGCATATAATTATCTTTAACTCTTTTTAGTTATTATTTTTAGCTAATCTAAGACCATCTCCAAAAAGCACTACACCACTTCACATATAGTACAGTTACCTTACAATGGAGTATTCTCAATTCTTCCCTCACATCCTTTATGACATTGCTGCCATTCCTGTCACTTATTCATATATTATAATCACCCAATACCTTGTTACTATTATTACTTTAAATAGTTATATTTTAGACTCATTAAAAATAAGAAAATTAAAGATTTTATTTTACTTTCGTTTATCTTTCCCCAATACCCTTCTTTTCTTTACATAGATCCAAGTTTCTGACCTATGTCATTTTTTTCTCCCCGAAGAAATTCTTTGAACATTTCTTGCAGGGAAGGTCTGCTGCTGCTGAAATCCTTCATATTTTGCTTGTCTGGGAAAGTCTGTATTTCTCCTTCATTATTGATGGATAATTTTGCTGGATATAGACTTCTAGGTGGGTAGCTTTTTTTCTTTTAACACTTTAAATGTTTCACTCCACACTTACATTGCTTGCATGGTTTGGGGTATAATTCTTATCCTTGTTCCTCTATAAGTAAGGTTTTTTTTGTTTTCTAACTTCTGGCTTCTTTCAAGATTTTCTCTTTGTCTTTGGTTGTCTACAGTTGGAATACCTAGGGTAGGATTTTTTGGCATTTCACCTGCTTGTTGTTTTCTGAGTTTTCTCTATCTGTTGTTCGGTGTCGGTCAATAATTTTGGAAAATTCTCAGCCATTATTATTTCACATGTTCTTCTGTTATGTTTTCTTTTCTCTTTCTGGTACTCCAATGACAAGTATGTTATATCTTTTGAAATTATCTCACGGTTCTTAGAGGTTTTGTTCTGTTTTTTGTTTGTTTGTTTGTTTCTGTTTTTAATTCTGTTTTTCTCTTTGCTTTTCAGTTTGGGAAATTTCCAGTGACCTATGTTTTTCTTTGCTTTTTTAAAAAAATTGAGGTGAAATTCACAAACATAAAATTAACCATTTTAAAGTGTACAACTCAGTGGCATTTAGTACATTTACAGTATTGTGCAACTACCATCTATATCTAGTCCCCAAACATTTTCATCACGTCAAAAGGAAACCCCTTACCTGCTAAGCTGTCACTCCCCACTCCCCCCTCCTGTCAGCCCTGGGCAACCACCAATTTACTTTCTATCTCTTTGGATTTATCTTTTCTGGATATTTCATAAAAGTGGAATCATATAATTTGTGACCTTTATGTCTGGCTTCTTTCCCTTAGCATCTTTTTGATTTTCATTCAAGTTATAGCATGTATCAGTACTTCACTCTTTTTTTATCGCTGGGTAATATTCCACTGCAGGTATATACCACATTTTGTTTACCCCTTTACCCTTTATCTGTTGATAGACATTTGAGTTGTTTGCACCTCTGGGCTATTGGGAATAGTGCTTCTAGTGACCTATTTTCAGGATCTTCTCAAAGGAGTGAACTTATTCTTTCCTCAGCTGTGTCTACTTTACTGATGAGCCCATCAAAGACATTCTTCATTTATGGTGTTCGTGATTTATAACATGTGATTTTATAAAAGGAACTAAGGTAAATAGGCTTGTAGTGTGAGCTTTTCTCTTAATCTAGTGAGGAGTTGGGCTATAATTAATGTTTGTTGTAGCTATAGGTAGCAGAGGCTTCAAATTCTTCTAGTGACCTTGTTTTTATCTCCTCTCTTGACTTAGGGCTTCCCTAAGTCGTCATTCTCAGAGAAAGTCTGTGTCTTGGATCTCCTTCAACTGTAATCCACTGTTATTACATGGGAACCCTGCTGGTGTAAGATGTGGGGAAGGGGAAGCATTCCCTAATCTTATGATTGAATCTCAGTCATTTTTTTTTCTTTATTCTTTTCTTTGTTGTAGCTGACATACAGCACTGTAAAAGTTTAAGGTATATGGCATAATGATTTGATTTCCATACATCATGAAGTGATTATCACAATAAGTTTAGTCAACATCCATCATCTCATAGATACAAAATTAAAGACACAGAAAAAATTAAAATTAAAATTCTTTTCTGGTGCTGAGAACTCTTAGGTTTTATTTTCTTAACAACCTTCATATATAACATACAGCAGTGTTATATTGTGTTGTACATTACATTCCTAGTATTTATTTTATCTTATAACTGAAAGTTCGTACTTTTTGATTGCCTTCATGCAATTCCCCCTCCCCCCAATCCCCCCTCCTCTGGTAACCACAAATCTGATCCCTGTTTTTGAAGTGTGATTGACCTACAA
Source organism: Physeter macrocephalus (assembly GCF_002837175.3). Classification (NCBI taxonomy): domain Eukaryota; kingdom Metazoa; phylum Chordata; class Mammalia; order Artiodactyla; family Physeteridae; genus Physeter; species Physeter macrocephalus. The sequence goes on along the minus strand of NC_041228.1, from coordinate 65,163,785 downwards.
CACTATGTTAGTTCCTGTTGCATAACATAGTGTAAATCTCAGTCTTTCGGTGGGCCTGTGACCTTCAATGTGTTTCTTAGCTTCCCCCATTCCTTGGTCGAGAAGAGAAGGGCAGAGGGGCCTGCAGTGGGAGAAAAGCCCTTTTCCTCGGTGGACTAAAGCTCTGACAAAGTCTTCCCTAGAGAGGAGGCCTTTTTGATGGAGAATGCTTTGTATCTCACGGCGATTACTCTTCCTCGCCCCCTGCCAAAGTCACAAGTGATCTTTATGAGCTCTTCACTGTGGGAAACTAGTGGAATTGTGGAGGTAAAACCCACAAACGTGGGGCGGCCCCCAAGACTGCTGCCCCCAGGAGTTTCTCATTCGCGTGCTAGTCCAAGATCAGCTTCCCTCAACTGGTCAAAACTACCATTTATGTTTAAATACCAGTTTATGGATCCAGCAGCTTCTGCTTCAGGTAAACAGATCTAGGCTGTGACTCTCTGAACTTACCTGTCTTTCCAGATTATAGGTGGCCCTTTACCCTGTAATCTTAGTCCTCTGATGGGTCAGAGAAAAGTAGTTGATCTTCAGTTTGTTCAGCTTTTTCTTGCAAGGACAGAGTGACAACTTCCATTCTCCTTACATATCAGATCTAAAGTCGATTGTTATTTTTATTGTTTTTTAACATCTTATTGGAGTATACTTGCTTTACAATGTGTGTTAGTTGCTGCTGTATAACAAAGTGAATCAGCTCTACGTACACATATATCCACATATCTCCTCCCTCTTGCGTTTCCCTCCCACCTCCCCTATCCCACCCCTCTAGGTGGTCACAAAGTACTGAGCTGATCTCCCTGTGCTATGCGGCTGCTTCCCACTAGCTATTTTACATTTGCTAGTGTATGTATGTCCATGCTACTCTATCAGTTCGTCCCAGCTTACCCTTCCCCCTCCTCATGTCCTCAAGTCCATTTTCAATGTCTGCGTCTTTCTTCCTGTCCTGGCCCTAGGTTCATCAGAACCATTTTTTTTCTTTTTAGATTCCATATATATATGGTAGTATATGGTATTTGTTTTTCTGTTTCTGACTTACTTCACTCTGTGTGACAGACTCTAGGTCCATCCACCTCACTACAGATAACTCAATTTCATTTCTTTTTATTGCAGAGTAATATTCCATTGTATATATGTGCCACATCTTCTTTATCCATTCATCTGTCGATGGACACTTAGGTTGCTTCCATGTCTTGGCTATTGTAAACAGTGCTACAACGAACATTGTGGTACACGACTCTTTTTGAATTATGGTTTTCTCAGGGTATATGCCCAGTAGTGGAATTGCTGTGTCATATCGTTGTTCTATTTTTAGTATTTTAAGGAACCTCCAAACTGTTCTCCATAGTGGCTGTATCAATTTACATTCCCACCAACAGTGCAAGAGGATTCCCTATTGTCCACACCCTCTCTAGCATTTATTGTTTGTAGATTGTTTGATGTTGCGATTCTGACCGGTGTGAGGTGATACCTCATTGTAGATTTGATTTGCATTTCTCTAATGATTAGTGATGGGGAACATCCTTTCATGTGTTTGTTGGCAATCTGTATATCTTCTTTGGAGAAATGTCTATTTAGGTCTTCTGCCCATTTTTGGATTGGGCTGTTTGTTTTTTTGATATTGAGCTGCATGAGCTGCTTGTAAATTTTGGAGATTAAT
>NC_041228.1:65161173-65161828 GCF_002837175.3 Physeter macrocephalus | reverse complement strand
TATAGTGTCTGGCCTTACATTTAGGTCTTTAATCCATTTTGAGTTTATTTTTGTGTATGGTGTTAGGGAGTGTTCTAATTTCATTCTTTTACACATAGTTGTCCAGTTTTCCCAGCACCACTTATTGAAGAGGCTGTCTTTTCTCCATTGTATATTCTTGCCTCCTTTATCAAAGATAAGGTGACCATATGTGCATGGATTTATCTCTGGGCTTCTATCCTGTTCCACTGATCTATATTTCTGTTTTTGTGCCAATACCATACTGTCTTGATTACTGTAGTTTTGTAGCATAGTCTGAAGTCAGGAAGCCTGATTCCCCCAACTCTGTTTTTCTTTATCAAGATTGCTTTGGCTATTCGGGATCTTTTGTGTTGCCATACAAATTGTGAAATTTTTTGTTCCAGTTCTGTGAAATATGCCATTGGTAGTTTGATAGGGATTGCATTGAATCTGTAGCTTGCTTTGGGTAGTATAGTCATTTTCACAATATTGATTCTTCCAATCCAAGAACATGGTATATCTCTCCATCTATTTGTATCATCTTTAATTTCTTTCATCAGTGTCTTCTATTTTTCTGCATACAGGTATTTTGTCTCCTTAGGTAGGTTTATTCCTAGGTATTTTATTCTTTTTCTTGCAGTGGTAAATGGGAGTG
>NC_041228.1:65138267-65161163 GCF_002837175.3 Physeter macrocephalus | reverse complement strand
TCTGCAAACAGTGACAGTTTTACTTCTTCTTTTCCAATTTGGATTCCTTTTATTTCTTTTTCTTCTTTGATTGCTGTGGCTAAAACTTCCAAAGCTATGTTGAATAAAAGGGGTGAGAGTGGGCAACCTTGTCTTGTTCCTGATCTTAGTGGAAATGGTTTCAGTGTTTCATCATTGAGAACGATATTGGCTGCGGGTTTGTCATATATGGCCTTTATTATGTTGAGGTATGTTCCCTCTATGCCTACCTTCTGGAGAGTTTTTATCATAAATAGGTGTTGAATTATGTTGAAAGCTTTTTCTGCATCTATTGAGATGATCATATGGTTTTTACCCTTCAGTTTGTTAATATGGTGTATCACATTGGTTGATTAGCATATATTGAAGAATCCTTGCATTCCTGGGATAAACCCCACTTGATCATGGTGTATAATCCTTATAATGTGCTGTTGGATTCTGTTTGCTAGTGTTTTGTTGAGTATTTTTGCATCTTTGTTCATCAGTGATATTGGCCTGTAGTTTTCTTTTTTTGTGACATCTTTGTCTGCCTTTGGTATCAGGGTGATGGTGGCCTTGTAGAATGAGTTTGGGAGTGTTCCTCCCTCTGCTATATTTTGGAAGTTTGAGAAGGGTAGGTGTTAGCTCTTCTCTAAATGTTTGATGGAATTCGCCTGTGAAGTCATCTGGTCCTGAGCTTTTGTTTGTTGGAAGTTTTAATCACATTCAATTTCAGTGCTTGTGATTGGTTTGTTTATATTTTCTGTTTCTTCTTGGTTCAGTCTCAGAAGGTTGTACATTTCTAAGAATTTGTCCATTTCTTCCAGGTTGTCCATTTTATTGGCATATAGTTGCTTGTAGTAATCTCTCATGATCCTTTGTATTTCTGCAGGGTCAGATGCTACTTCGTTTTCATTTCTAATTCTGTTGATGTGAGTCTTCTCCCGTTTTTTCTTTTTCTTTTTTTAAAAAAATTTATTGATTTATTTTATTTTTGGCTGCATTGGGTCTTCATTACTGCATGTGGGCTTTCTCGGGTTGCAGCAAGTGGGGGCTGCTCTTTGCTGAGGTGTGTGAGCTTCTCACTGCGGTGGCCTCTCTTGTTGCAGAGCACAGGCTCTAGGTGCGCAGGCTTCGGTAGTTGTGGCACGTGGGATCAGTTTTTATTGATCTTTGCTATTTTTTCCTTCATTTCTTTTTCATTTATTTCTGACCTGATCTTAATGATTTCTTTCCTTCTGCTAACTTTGGGGGATTTTTTCGTTCTTCCTTCTCTGATTGCTTTAGGTGTAAGGTTAGGTTGTTTATTTGACATTTTTCTTGTTTCTTGAGGTAGGAATGTAGTGCTATACACATCCGTCTTAGAACTGCTTTTGCTGCATCCCATAGATTTTGGGTCATCGTGTTTTCATTGTCATTTTTTTCTAGGTATTTTCTGATTTCCTTTTGATTTCTTCAGAGATCTCTTGGTTATTTAGCAGTGTATTGTTTAGCCTCCATGTGTTTGTATTTTTTACATTTTTATTCCTGTAACTGATATCTAGTCTCATAGTGTTGTGGTTGGAAAAGATATTTGATATGATTTCAATTTTCTTAAATTTACCAAGGCTTGATTTGTGACCCAAGATATGATCTATCCTGGAGAATGTTCCATGAGAACTTGAGAAGGGAGTGTATTCTTTTGTTTTTGGATGGAATGTTATAAATATCAATAAGTCCATCTTGCTTAATGTGTCATGTAAAGCTTGTGTTTCCGTATTCCTTTTCATTTTGGATGATCTGTTCATTGGTGAAAGTGGGGTGTTAAAGTCCCCTACTATGATTGTGTTACTGTCGATTTCCCCTTTTATGGCTGTTAGTATTTGCCTTATGTATTGAGGTGCTCCTATGTTGGGTGCATAAATATTTACAATTGTTATATCTTCTTCTTGGATTGATCCCTTGATCATTATGTAGTGTCCTTCCTTGTCTCTTGTAACATTCTTCATTTTAAAGTCTATTTTGTCTAATATGAGAATTGCTATTCCAGCTTTCATTTGATTTCCATTTGCATGGAATATCTTTTTCTATCCCCTCACTTTCAGTCTGTATGTGTCCCTAGGTCTGAAGTGGGTCTCTTGTAGAAGGCATATATACGGATCTTGTTTTTGTATCCATTCAACCCGTCTATGTCTTTCAATTGGACCATTTAGTCCATTTACATTTAAGGTAATAATTGATATGTATGTTCCTATTACCATTTTCTTAATTGTTTTGGGTTTGTTTTTGTAGGTCTTTTCCTTCTCTTGTGTTTCCTTCCTAGAGAAGATCCTTTAACATTTGTTGTAAAGCTAGTTTGGTGGCGCTGAATTCTCTTAACTTTTGCTTGTCTGTAAAGGTTTTAATTTCTCCATTGAATCTGAATGAGATCCTTGCTGGGTAGGGTAATCTTGGTTGTAGGTTTTTCCCTTTCATCACTTTAAATATGTGCTGCCACTCCCTTCTGGCTTGCAGAGTTTCTGCTGAAAGATCAGTTGTTAACCTTATGGGGATTCCCTTGTATGTTATTTGTTGCTTTTCCCTAGCTGCTTTTAATATTTGTTCTTTGTATTTAATTTTTGATAGTTTGATTAATATGTGTCTTTGCATGTTTCTCCTTGGATTTATCCTGTATGGGACTCTCTGTGCTTCCTGGACTTGATTGACTATTTCCTTTCCCATGTTAGGGAAGTTTTCAACTATAATCTCTTCAAATATTTTCTCAAACCCTTTCCTTTTCGCTTCTTCTTCTGGGACTCCTGTAATTCAAATGTTGCTATGTTTAATATTGTCCCAGAGGTCTCTGAGACTGTCCTCAATTCTTTTTCTTTTTCTTTATTCTGCTCTGCAGTAGTTATTTCCACTATTTTATCTTCCAGGTCACTTATCTGTTCTTTTGCCTTAGTTATTCTGCTATTGATTCCTTCTAGAGAATTTTTAATTTCATTTATTGTGTTTTTCATCATTGTTTGTTTGCTCTTTAGTCCTCCTAGGTCCTTGTTAAACGTTTCTTGTATTGTCTCCATACTATTTCCAAGATTTTGGATCATCTTAACTATCGTTACTCTGAAATCTTTTTTAGGTAGACTGCCTATTTCCTCTTCATTTGTTTGGTCTGGTGGGTTTTTACCTTGCTCCTTCATCTGCTGCATATTTCTCTGTCTTCTCATTTTGTTTACCTTACTGTGTTTGGGGTCTCCTTTTTGCAGGCTGCAGGTTCATAGTTCCTGTGTTTTTGGTGTCTGCCCCCAGTGGGCGACGTTGGTTCAGTGGGTTGTGTAGGCTTCCTGGTGGAGGGGACTTGTGCCTGTATTCTGGTGGGTGGGGCTGGATCTTGTCTTTCTGGTGGGCAGGGCCGCATCCGGTGGTGGGTTTGGGGAGTCTGTGAACTTAGTATGATTTTAGACAGCCTCTCTGCTAATGGGTGGTGTTGTGTTCCTATATTGCTAGTTGTTTGGCATGGGGCATCCAGCACTGGAGCATGCTGTCTGTTGGGTGGAGCTGCGTCTTAGTGTTGAGACGGAAATCTCTGGGAGAGCTCTCACCAATTGATATTACATGGGGCCGGGAGGTCTCTGGTGGTCCAATGTCCTGAACTCGGCTCTTCCACCTCAGAGGCTCAGGCCTGACAGCAGGCCGGAGCACAAAGACCCTGTCAACCACATGGCTGGAGTCTTTGCTGAGGACACAGTGGGGTTTGATGCACTGAGATTTGAGTAGATTTTCCAAAAATTTTCACTGTCTTGTCTTGTCCTGCTAGTGTTGGAGGGTCTCCTGCAGAAGCAGGGGGCAACTGTGGCTCACCACAAGGACAAGGACACTGGCAGGAGATGTTCTGCGAAGTACTCCTTAGTGTGAGCCCTCCCGGAGTCCACCATTAGCCCCAGCAAAGGGCCTGTAGCCTATGGTTATTTTTGAAAACTTAAGAAATTCAGGAAAACTTTTTAACCTTGATAACGTACATTCCAGCTTCTCGGAATCCTCATGGTCATAAAGTTGTTCTCAGTGGCTCTGCTAAGCCCTCAAATTGCATTGCTTCTAGTGAGTCCCTTTTTCTTTGTCCCATCTTAGTTAACTTTGAGAACAGCCGTAAACCTAATAACCCCTCAAGCTTGAAAGAGACTTTTAGGTCTCTTCCAGCTTTCTCTTCTCTAAGCTAAATAATGACAAGTGTTCTAGACTTCTTAATGGCACTATTTCCTGAATCTTTAATTTTTTTTGTTGCTTTTTTTCTGAGTCTTCTGAACCTTCTGTGCTTTTGAACTCTGATTTATTGGGCTCTTGGGAAAACTGGTAGCTTCAGGAGTCGTTCTGGAGAGTCCCAGATTTTGAAACCTTTTTGGAATTTATAGTGAAACTGGGGAGTCAGGAAAATTGTGTACAAGGATATATAAAAATAGAAAGTAGCAGGAGCTAAGTATAAATGAATGACACAGACAAGAGTGCTATATAATTCTGAAGATGGAGTGACTGTTGAGAGCTGGTTTGGTGAAAAAGTGGTGGTAGAGGATGTAAAATGGAACTTGGGTCTTGAAGGAACAGTAAGACTTTGATAAGTGGAAAATGGTCATTGAGGGAATTCTGAATAGAGAGACGAAATAAAGCATAACTATAACAATAGTTATAATTATTAACAGATTTGCTCTGTATTTATATATATATAACAATAGTTATAGTGAGAATGATCAGGGTGTTTTTTTGTTTGTTTGTTTGTTTGTTTGTTTGCCTTAGCATCAATTTCTTAATATCTAGGAGTCAACATGGGCAAGGGGTGTAGTAGGGTGGTCTGGGCTATCCTGAATGTGGGAACAATCTCCCTTTGTAGATTCTTATGTCTGCTCTGCTTCCTCTCTCTTAGCCATTTACCATTTCTCCATTTACTTTTGGTCTTTATCTTGTGGTATAGATTTCTCTGATTTGTTATGTTACTTGGCTGTGATTTTTAAAAGCAGAAAGGATGGAAATACCTTTTGGCCACCATCTTGAAAAACACAGTCCTTGGGACAGACAGCTTGAACATTACCTCTGTAAATACTTACAGCCACTTTCTGAAGCAAGGATTACCCCTTTCTATAGATGAGAAAATTGAATAGGAGTTATAGAGCTGGTAAGAGGTAGAAGAAAAATCCAAACCCAGGTCTATCTGACCTCAGGCTGCACTGCTTTAGGGTCATGGGGCTTTCTCTATGTGCATTTCTGTTACATCTGTTCAAAACTTTTCACTGGCTCACCACTTCTCTCAAAGAATAAACCAAATCATGGCAAAGGGACTGTAAGGCCCCACGTGGTCTGCCACTTCCTCCCCCTTACTCTTTGATCTAATATCTTACCACGCCTTCTCACCTTCCTTCACTTTTACATTGGCCCCTTTGTAATTCCTTATACCAACCAGGCTTGCTCCCACCTTTGGGCTTTTGCACTAGCCTTTCCTTCAGTGTGGAACACACTTACTCATAAATATCTGCTTTGTAATGACCCCACCTCCTTCAAGTCTGTGCTCAAATCTTCACCTTCTTATTTAGGACTATGCTGATAATCCTATTTAAATTGCAATCTGCTTCCCCACTCCCTCACTCCCAAGCCCTCTTACTCTGCTCTATTTCTTTTCACAGCACTAATCACCATCTTCTAAACTATGCAATATACTTTTTTTATTATGTTTATCATTTGTTTCTCCCAAGTAGAATGGAGGCACAATTTTTGTCCTTTTTTGTTGTTCACTGAAATATGCCAAGCATGTAGAAAACAGCATCTAGAAACCTAGCAATCATGCAAAAAAAAAAAAAAATCATTGAATGAATTACTTTTCTTGCTTTTGTATTTCCTATAATTCATCCTAAAACAACTTGGAGTATTATAAAAATCATGTCACATCTAGAATGTCTCTTTATGTATTCTCCTGGGAAGACATTAAAGAATGTACAAGTTGTCGAAATAGGTTGATTTCTTCATTTCAGATGTAAAATGAGCATATGAAGTATATGGGCTACCTGTTAGTCTGATTCTTTGCTGCAAGTTCAGGAAAAAATGATTAGGACCTGAAAGTTTGATATCTATATTATTTTAATTAGTTGAGCAGATTTTAATTGCCTGATAGTTTTGATTCACTCAATATTATGCACTGCTTTTCTATACAATGATTTAAATGAGAAGACAAAGTACAGCTGTCTCCAGCATCGGAAACAAAACTTAAACTGGATGCAATGTCACAGCATTACAGAGTTAGTACCTTTAAATTTGTCTATTGCAAAATGAAGGCTAGTTGGGATCGTTGCTAAAAGAAGAATTTAGGAAATATATTTTAGGTCATTTGGTGAGCAGGAATCCTCCACCCACCAACCATTGAATTCCTGTTAAGAGCCTGCATTATTTGTAACGAAGGTACTTACAATAAAAAAATTGCTAGATTAAACAACAGTCACAAAATGCAAGACACTACCTCCATTGAAGTGGCATTAAAGCTACACTCCAGACTTCAGACTTCAAAAGAGCTCTTTTTCTCATAGTTAGTAATAACAAAGGTTTCTAGGCTCAGCCTTTTAGCACCCTGTATAATTCTTAGTACTTCACTGATCCTCAGATTTAATTGAACATGCACTCTCTAATTATCCTATTTCTACACAAGGCATGTCTCAGTTGAGGGCCTCCTGTGGACCTGCAGGCATTTAGCATGCTCTTTGGTGAATGTACTTCCTCTCTGAGTGATTAGAGGTAATGAGTTCAACTGTCTCAAGGAGTGCAAGGACTCTGCTTTTAAGCCTCCAATTATACTGATGGTTTGCCACCTTGCCCCCACCTCATAACACAATGCTTTCTAACTGAAATGGAAAATGAATATTTCCTTGCCAAGCTTAAGATGTGCATCAAAATTTAGTTCCTGGGGGTCAGGGTCATGCAAGCACCTCGTTTTTCTTTAAAGGACTGGAGATAATATGAATAACTTTGAGTCCATTTTTGTTCCATTGGTTCTCAAATTTTCTTTGTAAGAATTGTCAAAGAGTGGATCAAGTACAGATCCCTGGGTCCCACCTGCAGAGACTGTGATTAGCTCACTTTGGAGAGGAGCTCAGGTATGTGCATGTGTAACAATCACTCCAAGGGATTTATGTGCAGATGCTTTGAGCAACAGGAGAGCTTATCACTGGGTATCGCTTGTGTGGAGTTTGAGAAGGTCCATGACCATTCCCACGTGCAATACTATGAATGTAGCTGTTGGTGAAGCTTTTCCCCTATTGTACTCTTATTCTGCATAGGGAGTGCCTAAAGATTAGTGAGAACACATGAAAGTGAAGAATATTGATACACCAGTGGAATTCTGATAAAATAGATGATAGTCGTCCCCCTTATCTGTGGTTTCACTTTCCATGGTTTTAGTTACCTGCAGTCAACTGTGGCCCAAAAATATTAAATGGAAAATTCCAGAAGTAAAAAATTCACAAGTTTTAAATTGTGTGCTGTTCTGAGTAGCATGATGAAATCTCACACCATCCCACTCTGTCCCACCTGGCATCCCCAACTGTCGACATCATGTGCTCCTGACATCCAACCATTGACATCATCCTGGCTCGATGATCCAGGATCACCTGGAGTAGATGACCCTCCTCTGACTTTGGGTCAGGAAGTCAACAGTAGTCTAATGCTAAGTCACAATGCTTCACCTCACTTTATCTCATCATGTAAGCATTTTATCATCTCACATCATCACAAGAAGCAGAAGGGTGAGTACAGTGCAATAAGATATTTTGAGTGAGAGACAGGGAGACACACACCCACAGAGAAAGAAAGAGAGAGGGAAACTGCATTCATATAACTTCTATTATAGTATATTATTATTATTGTTCTATTTTATTATTAACTATTGTTATTAATCTCTTACTGTGCCTAATTTATAAATTAAGCTTTATCATAAGTATGTGTATATAGGAAAAAAACATAGTAGATATAGGGTTTGGTACTATCCATGATTTCAGGCATCCACTTGGAAGGTATCCCTCATGGATAAGGGAGGACTACTGTGCATTGAATTGGTGTCAGAGTGAGAAAGTTAATTTTCTTTTATTTAAGGATTTCCCTCAAAAATTACTTTTTCTTTTATCTCATTGTTTGCAGCTTGCTCTGACTCATGCATAAATGAGCTAGCTTCTAATCCATTTTTTTCTTTTTTCCACCATACCATGAGATCTATATGTCACTCTTAATTTTAAGTTTTTATTATGACCAAAGTCACTGAGCTATTCTAGCCTACTGCTGGCATTTTAGACAGCAAGGATAAAAAAAGTAATATAATCATGAGCCTAGAAAAAAGTAAAATGCCAGTATTCCACCAAATAGATTAGCAATTATACTAGCAGAAATAAAGGACAGACATGGCTTTAGGGAGTCCTTTTGATCTGTGCTTCATGGTGGAAAAAAAACCTTAATGTGTTCATACATGATTCTCAGTGACTTCTAGAAACTGCTTTTGCCCCTGAAATACAGAGCAACCACAGAGTAACAAGAATCAGAGAATTTTGTTCTTGTAGTAGCTGTTTCATGTCATTTACAAATTCAGACCATTGAAATTGTCAAAGTAATTTAATGACAAAGTGGTCAGTTTCAAACTCCAGTGTAGCACCATAGGAAGGTGCTAGGAAGTAGCACCATAACCTAACAAAAACATGTTTTTAGAACATAGCCACTGCATGTATTTCCCATTATATATTTTACAAACTATATATGTCACTGCAGTAGCTTATGTTGGTAGTTGATAATAAGCATTTCAGTTCTTACCATAACATTGTATCATTGTCGCCAATTAAAAATAATTATGTATTAAAGTGAACCAAGTTCATTCTCATTTTTTTTCACTAATTCTCCTCCAAAGTAAAAGATATTAAGTTTATTTTTAGTGTCCGTTGAATTTAGTGTACAGTTTATTCACCTAAATAATTGTGAGAACATTTCAGGTTATTTCACATTAAATTAGAAATTCTCTGTAGACAATTGTTTATTGACTCTAGATAGAAAAGATTGAAATGCCTTAATTCACAATAGGAAATCATAGAGACAAAATTACGTATCATTATTAAGTGGTTGGAGCCCATCTCATTCTGTTGACAAAAAAAAAAAAAAAAAAGGACAACATAAATCATCTGGTTGGAGATTAGGCATTTGAAGTTTTTAAAAGCACCAAGGTGATTCTCTTGCTGAAATTCGGCCTCTATACACGGTGACAGATTAAATCTCAGAGACAGAGTTTTGGGTGAAGTAGAAAGAAATAGCTTTATTGCTTTGCCAGGCAGAGGGGGCCACAGTGCGCTAATGCCCTCAAGACGGTGTCCCGCCCTGGATGAGGTAATGAGGAGTCTTATTGTGTTCAAGGAGCAGGGCCGTCGGTCCCATATGTCCCCAAAGAGGCTGCCCATGGCCTGCCCACTGCAGACTTGCAGTCATTACATGTGAAAATGAGAGCTGCCTCTTGGAGGGCTGGGAAGAGGAACCGGAGAAGCAGTCAGATGGGCACTGAGCGTGACTCTGACAATCTCAGCTCTGTTTCTAGCCCTACAGCTTCTTAGTGGGGTGATTTGTGACCCTACTTTGCTATATTTAAAAATAATTATTTTATTGAACTATAGTTGATTTACAATGTTGTGTTAATTTCTGCTGTGCAGCAAAGGGATTCCTTTATACACATATATACATTCTTTGTCATATTCTTTTCCATTACGGTTTATCACAGGATATTGAATATAGGTCCCTGTGCTATACAGTAGGACCCTGTTGTTTATCCATCCTAGGTTTAATAGTTTGCATCTGCTAATCCCAAACTCCCAGTCCATCCCTCCCCACCCACCCGCCTTGGCAACCACAAGTCTGTTCTCTATGTTGTGACCCTACTGAGTCTCAGTTTTCACATCAACAAAATGGAAAAGCTATGTCGCATACTCTTCTCACAAGGCCCCACATGGATCAAGTGACATGATAAAAAAGCTAACAGTTTGTAGATTAACAGCGACTAAAAAACAAAATTATTCAAGATGACATGGCTCAGTCAGTGAAAAGAAATGGGCTTGGGATCAGAAGGCCTAGCTCTGAAACCAGCTTGAGCACTTACTTATTTTACTTCTATGTACATATTGTTTGACTTTCTGAGCCTCCATTTCCTCATCTCTAGAATGAGAATATTTATACCTGGCATGCCTACTTGAATGAAATTACTCATTATGTAAGAATAGAAGTAGTTAGCATTTAACTGCACGAGGCACAAGGGGTACAGCCCTGAACAAGACAACTTGGCTCTGCCATGGTGGAGCCTATGGCCTCCTGGAAGAAATGATGGATGTAAAACTACTTTGTCAATTGTAAGGTGCTAAGCAAATGTGCACTGTTACCATTATTGCTAATATTACAAAATAGAAGAAGGGCATTCGAGGTAAACTTAAAAATTTAACCATTTATCCTGTTCCAAATGTTCCAAATATAGGCAAACTCTCAGTAATTTCTGAATTGCTGTTTAGAAAATACGTGAGATCACCTTTAAAAAGTTGGATTTGTTTGGGTTTCCCTATTTAATGATCAAATATATATGTGAAAATATCTAGCAGAGTGTTTCAAATGTTTACAAAAAAGTAGATAAGATGACACCAAGTCAGATTCTCTAAGTGTGTAATTGGATACTGGATATCATGAGGGCCTAAGAGAAATTCCACTACTGTTTTCAGGCCTTTGGGATACGCTGTAAGGAATTCCTTGTCATTTTACTAAGTATAGCTAATTCTATTATGTCCTGATAGGCTGTGTCAGAGGTCATATTGCTATCCTAATGCCAGGGAGAGTGTGGTTGATGATAGTTTAACTGAAATAGTAAAGGTGACAAGGAATGGCCCATGATACCTGGTGAGAGTTTGTTTTAAACAAGTGGTTTTTTTTTTTGAAGTATATTTGATTCCCAAGATTATATTAGTAATTTGATATTTTTATAGATTATACTCTATATAAACTTATTATAAAATATTGGCTATATTCCCTGTGCTGTATATTACACCCTCAAACTTATTTTTTTGATACCTAGTAGTTTATGTCCCTTAATCCTCTTCACCAATCTTGCCCCTCCCTCCACTCCTTTAAATGATTTACATTTAATATAATTTTAGAATAAGAGCTATAGTTGTGGTAGGTTTTGGCTTTTTCACAAATAATTCAAGTTCCATTTACATTAATTTTCTTTTCAGTATATTCTGTCCCTCTACTGACAACATACAAAATTAGCTTTCTAATTCTGTTTATTGTACGTTCAAGTAAATTTATGTGAAATGGTCTAAAATAAAAGGCAAACCCTTTGCATTCAATGGGCAACTCCTGTTTTATATAGTCTCCCTTTTTATTTTTTCTTATTGATATTACTGTAACTGCAAAAAAAAAAAACAAAAAAACTATACTCGCCTTTACATATGCAACTGGATGAAGCCTCCTAACTATTGAAAATACTAGTGAAGTGAAAATACTGAAACTCATGCTGTAAGAAATACAGGCATGAAAATAGAAACTAGAGGATTTGACTTGTTTGGGACTGACATGTATACACTGCTGTATTTAAAGTGGATAACCAACAAGGACCTACTGTATAGCACAGGGAACTCTGCTCAATATTCTGTAATAACTTAAATGGGAAAAGAATTTGAAAAAGAATAGATACAAGTATATATATAACTGAATCACTTTGCTGTACACCTGAAACTATCATGACATTGTTAATCAAGTATACTCCAACATAAAATAAAAAGTTAAAAAAATTCTCAGGTTGGCTCGAAAACAAACAAACAAAACAACAGTAACAACAAAAATAAAAAGAAACTAGAGGAAAGGCTTGGTAAGCTGTCTGGTTTGACTGGCATATCACTCAGATGCCTTTCCACGTGGAAACTTGGTTGCATTTGGTAAATGAAACTCCTCCTCCCTGGTCAGCAGGAGGTGACTTCTCCAGTTAGCCCTGTGTGAGGCTGGCAGAAGCCTAGGGGCTCGCTGGGTGGAGGTCTCCCTTTGGCACCCGTCCTGTAAGCTGTGAAGGGCTGACATTTGGCATCCATGTGCTGCGCTCAGCAATGTACTTCAAAGCCAACCCTTCCCGCAATTTTCAAGTTAGTGAGCACATCACACTCAAGTCCTGTCTGGTGCTTTGAAAAGCACTGCTGTGTTTTGAATGTGATCTCTTTCACACAAAGCTTATTTTCAGGTCATGAGGAGGATTGATGCTCAGAAACTATAAACTCTTGACGTTGTTTTCATGCCGGCTTTAGAAGTCATTGGCCTGATACTTTCCTGTATAACATGAAGGTCTCGCAGCAGGAAGCTTCAAAGGCAAATGCTTACAAAGAAAAGAGTGGGGAAAAAAGGCCTCATGAACCAGGGAACAATTCTTCAACAATTCCTCCTTTAACTGTTTAATGGTGATACATGTCATGTCACCGAGTGCAGGCAGAGTTAGAGAATGAGGGTGTGGTATTTTTCTGGCTAAAATTAGTTTCAGTATTTTTCTTTTTCAACCCAAGGCTTATTTCCCGGTCACCTTTTCACAAACTCTCTGATAAAGTAATGGATCTAAGACCTAACTAATCCCTGCCAATGTTTCTCCAGGGGGGGTTCTCCTGTAAAAGGCTCTGGGCTATTTTCTGTGTCAGGCTGTGGGCCCCTGGCTTCCCGCTCCATCCCAGCACCTGGAATGATGTGTAGCATATAGGGGGCACCTGATACACATTGGCTCAGTGAATGAACACAGGTGTCCCCTCTGTCTAAATGGAAGATGCATCCAAGGAGAACAGAGTCAACAACTTTCCCAAAAGCGAGTGACTTCCATTTCTGAAAACCCACAGACTTGGTATGGTAGCTAGTTCATTAAGCCTCTGACCCTCCCAAGAATACCTTCAGAGGTATTTCTTTGGGGACAAAACTTGTAAACAAATCAAAATGTTACAAAATCTTATGGGAACTCAGAGAAGAGAGCATGAACTACGGATGGAGGAGAAGATATTTAAACGTGATGTGGAAGTGTGCCCAGTTTACCAGATGAAGAGGAGGAAGGGCACCCTGAATAAAAAGAACAATACATTGAAAAGGAAACAAGGTGTAAATGACATGGCCCTTGCGGGGAGGTGGGGAGGGTCAGGTACAGGGAAGTGTGGGCAGGAAATCAGGCCCGTAATGTTGGCTGGGCCATCCTGTGAAGAACCATGGTATCAAACATGAACTTCCTTTAGGAAGGAAGCAATAGAAGAGTTGCTGGCAGCGTGGTGCTATAATCAGGTATTGAATGATTTCTGTGTAATCTCCAGGAGTGCTGCAATTGCGCCGCTGCTCTAAGAGGCGGGTGACCAGTGGGCTTCAGTATCCCGGTTAATAAGGGCAGATACTGCGGCCACACACAGGGAATTTGTGAGCAGCTCACTTGCCGTCACAGAGAGAAAGAGTGTGACATAAAGGACGCATGGTCATTATTTTAATAATGTGTTAGGCATTGTTTGGTTTGGGGGCGGGAAGATGACTAAAATGGAAAGACAAATAATTGTAAATGAAGACAGAGGTGCTGCCTTTGAGAGGCTTACAGTTTAGTTGGGAGATAGACTGGTAAGCAGTTCTTTACCAGATGCTGGTAGAAATCAGCGCAATCCTATGGGGGAATCTCATTTTTGTGTTGTCCCCTTTCTTTAATAGGGAGTAGGTGGCTATTTCTAAAGCTGCCACAGAAGACGTCCCAGCTTGAACGCACAAGCGGTTGTGAAGCTTGATCCAAGTAAGTCGGCCAGGAACTGAAAGCTGCATTTAGCAAAATTCAGACAGTCCTTGGCACTCTGACTCGGGTAGGCGGGGAAAGGGGGAGGGTGCAGATGCTCTCTGAGTGTGGGAAGAATCGTGTCTGTCGTGGGAAAATCTCTGACCTGGAATTACTGAGGCCTGGATTCTTGATCCTGTGGTGTTGGAAAATTCATTTAATTTTTCTGGGCCTCAGTTTCCTCATCTGTGAAACAAAAAACTGAACTAGATGTTTTCTCAAGCAAATGTTATGGTTTATGATTTCATGAACCACAGGGACAATTCTTATCCACATCTGGCATTGGAAAATATGGGAAGATTTTAAATAAACAAGTGGAGATTCTTGGTTTTCAATTGAGCGTAAACATCCAGGCATATTCTGTACATTTTATTAGAGAAAAAAAAATCAAGATGAGAAGGAAGAGCTCCTCACTCAGTGAGTTCAGGAGCTCAGTGTCAGCCCCTCAACAGGGTCTGAGTCGGAAGGCCAGTCCTATCCTCATGCCTATGAGGATGTTTTCTCCTTACAACTGCCAAGATGGCCCCCTTGCTAACCTCCAGGTGAAGAGTTGTCCGTTTTGGATCTTTACATTTAGGATTTTATTTGGCCACATTCCATAAGAGGAATGTTGTTCATAAAGGTACTTTCCTGAGAATCTAATCAGTTTGAGATGATACATCTTGGGGGTTGTTAGTTGCATGATTTGACCTGAAATGAACAGTCTGAGTTACTCAGATAAAAGCATGGAATGGTTATATTCTTTTTGATAGGAGAGTTTTCAGGCCCTTTAGACCAAATAATTAACATAAAGGCAATAAATAGTAAAGAGTTAAATGACCAAGGATAGTTCATGCATATTGGAGAGAGTGGAGACTGATATTTATGAGGGATGCAAAGGAACCCGAGCCCTTACAGGACAAAGAATGGGGGAAGAGTGCTATGGTACAGATATCGGGTTGGTGGATGGAGATGTCAGTGAGAAAATTCCACCTAAGAGAGTGAATTTCTTTCTTGCATAGGCCTCCAACTGGCATACCTATGCAGTGTAGAAAGTATTCAATAAAAGATACAACAAATAAGGGAAATCAGACTAGATTAACCAGGTTACTTTTCAGGGACACAAACCAATCCAACAGGCATCTAGCATTATCAAAAGAAAATGTTTGATCTGCTTCTCTGTATGTTGAAGGCTTTTGGAGTGGAAAACAGATTTATGATTAAAGAAAAAAACAAAACCAAAACGGAAGCAGCCATTGTTGTGGGCCCCTACAAGGGATATTTGCTTCCACGTGGGTTAACTGATCTTTGGTCTTTTTAATAAAGGGGTGGAGTTGAGGAGACTTAGACTCTAAGAAGGGTCTCCAGGGACGCTGCTTAAATGAATGGTGAGTGCTATTGGTGATAAAAGATTGGGGACAAGTGGATATATGATTCAAAAAACTTGGCTGTGGAGCGTGTAATAATGGCTCTGTTCATGGAAGGCTATCGGACGTTTCAATGTCTTCAGGCTCCTTGTAAAAACCAGACAGGCTTTACCCTGAGAGTCCTGCTTGAATGGAACCTCCTCCTCCTCCCTGGCATCCAATTATGTAGCAAACAATTCTTTCTGAATGTCTGTGATGATCTATACATTAGTTGTTGGGTCATATAACTCACATTCTGTGGGACTGGAGGAGACGTGTGGAAGAAAGCCATACTGTTCCAATGGCCCAAGAATAATGCCAGTTTGGGGAAAATTATTATAATCCTTCAGAGTAGATTCAACCTATGGGTTTTCTTACTTGCTTCCGGTAACTTTTAGGTGATTCGTCATTGAGGGCGGGTATGATCTCTGTCATGAGGAGCTTGAAGGCCTGTCGTGAGTTCTCAACCATCTCTGTTTGGGGACTCTATCTGTGGATCATTCAGAAACTCAGAATGAAAAAAATTAAGAAATAAAACCTCCTAGACCATAACAAGCAAAGTAAATGAAAAACGTAATCAAAATAGTAACAAGGACTTTAAAAGCTAGAATGAACATAAATAGTATAAGAAAACTAATAGAGGGGTAAAAATGTGTTAGGTTAAGGAAAGCCAAAATACAATGTAGACACTGAAATAAAGAGGTCAAAGGTGAAACACCAAACCAGAGAATTAGAAAAAAAATAAAACAAAACAAGAAATAGACACTGTTAAAAAGGATAAAAGTAGCCACACTGAGAGGAAATTTAGGATATTTTTCCAGGGGAATAGTCTGAAAGTGTATACAACTTCAGGTTGTATGTGATTATCTTTGGGTGAATGAGAGTATAATTTTTAAAAATTATTCATTTTGCTTGCTTGTAAAATGTGATTTCTCTGAAATTATCCTACATTATATATATAATTATAATTATAAGCAAAGCTGCTTATGAAAAACATGAAATTAAAATAAGTAGACAAGATTTAGAAACAAAAAAAGCATTAAATTAGACTAAATGGTAAAAACAGTAAGAAAGACAAAGAAAGCAGGGAGTAATGAATATTCCATAAAGCTGTACACACCAGAAATTAAAATATTAAAAGAATTTTAAAAGTACTACAAGAATATAAATATTTACAAAATTTATCAGAGACTAAGGGATTTTTAGAAAGCAAAAAATGAAAAGGCCTAAAGAGTTCTTGGGTTCAATGCTCTCTTTTAGGGCCTAAGCTGGAGCAACCCCTCAGCATGAGGTTCCCACACAGGTCCTCGAGGAGGGGCTCCCAGGCAGAGAGCAAATCCCTGGCCTCTCCAGCTCTCTTATGTTGAGGGTCCTGGCCCCTGTGATCCTCTAAAATAACCAGGAAATGGTACGACAGAATCAAGTTCCCCTTGCTGCAATATGTGTATGATAAAGCCATCAGGAGGGCAGGCACACTCACAGTTTCTGAAAATGCCTTGAGCGTGGCAGCCATGAGCTTGCAGCCAGCCTTCACTGTCTTGGCAGTTTCATCTCTGCCTTGAGCTGCTGCAGCAGCATTCAGAGGTAGACACTGAACTGTACACATCCCAAGAGAAGAAAGGAAAGAGGAACAAGAGAATGAATATGGATTGGGCACCTATTCGGGTCAGGCAACGTGCTAGGAATATCACTACGCTCTTTCTTGCTGAGACAGGCTGGGACCTGGGACCTGGGACCCTTTACTGTAGTGCTTGCACCCGGACAAATGTCTCCTCAAGCAACAGAATACAAAGAAACTATTAGGGACTAAAAATAACTGCGTGCATGTGCAGTTGGGACAAATTATGAACAAGATACAAAAAGGCCGAATCCCAACTGCCACTTCTGAGGTGCCAGGAGCAAAGCAGGGTCCTGCCATGATCCCAGCACACAGCACCGTTGGGGCTGGGCCGACAACCTACGCTGCCCCTCCAGCCGGACCCACTGATCTGCCCCACCGCTATACCACTTAAAGGACCGGCTCGCGCTCCTTGGGGAGCGACCGAGGACACCTGTTACTTGTTTTCCCTCCCTGGTGCTGGAGCACAAGCCCCACTGTAATAGGGCTGAACCTTTGTATTCTATTTCAAGTTAATTACTAAAGGGATGTTGCTTACAAGCTTAAATTATACATAATGGCCCATCTCTGGGAACTCTGCCTGCCAGGTAATGAGCATTAATCTAAAATACCTTTGTTCAGCTCACAGGGAACATCCTGAGCAGGCCCATCTGTGAATGACTGCAGTCAGATAGACGTGAACACACCCCCTCTGGAGGCTGATGGGAACCAGGAAGTGTTGGACTTTACTCCGTCCCCATTTAGTATGCAAGAAGCAAGATGGGTCTTTGGGTCATGGATTCACCTTCTTCTCGGGCTGCCAGCTTTCCGAATCAAGTCACTGTTCCTTGCCCCAGCAACTCGTCTCTCTATTTCTTGGCCTGGTGAGCAGCGTGAACTTGGACTTGGTCACACCGATAAAGCCTTGCCTGAATTTTTCGTCTGGCCTCTTGTCAATTTCTACTGATGAAAGAGTCTAAGAATCCAGGTCAGTAACATTTTGGCCTTTACTATATCTTTTTAAAAATTTTTGATTTTATAGTGGAGTATGGTTGATTTACAACACCGTGTTAGTTTTTAGTCTTTACTATGTCTTATAAGGTGAATATTTTAACGCCCATTTTGCAGAGGTTGAATCAGAGGCACAGAGAGTTCACAGCATTTGCTCAAGGCCACATCCAGTAGTAGAAGTCTGATCCTAAAGCCCTGGGAACTTTCAGCGCACCACGCCCCCTGAGAGAGCGCGCCTCTCTAGAGTGAGGAGGAAGCCAGTGAGAGTGGAGGCTTTCCACGGAAGCCAAGCCAGGGCGTAGGGTCTTAGAACACATCTTCCTGGTAGTCCTCATTAGCGTGAGGGCAAGGCTGAGGGGGCCCACACGTCTCCGCTCTGCTCCCGCCAGTGAGAAGGAGGGCCTCCAGCCATGGGGAAGTGGCAGAGAGACTAGAGTCAGGCTGGCGGAGGTTCTCAAAGAGTGGCCGCCAGACCAGCTGTGCTGGCAGCACCGGTGAGCTGGTCATAAATGCAGAGTCTCAGGCCCCACCCTGACCTACTGAGTTCAAATATGTCGGGATGGGCTCAGGAAACGGGACAAGCTCTTTAGGTGATTTTTAAACACAATAAAGTGTAAGAACCACTGCTGTAAGGGGGCCAAGGAGTTGGACGTGGGGTTTGGAGGAAGGGCGCTTAGATGCTGGGGGAGAGGATGGTGAGCAGATGAGGCTCTGAGCTACTCTACGGTATGAGAGGTGGGGTTCTGATGGGAAGGATAAGAAAAACTAGGCACGGGGACGATGGGGCCAGTTGTGGGAGTGGGAAACGGCCTATAGTTAACATCAGATTGAATCTCATCTCCGTCACCAACAGCTGAGTGGTCTCCAGCCATCCCTTTCCTTTCCCTGAGCCGCGCTTGTTTAGGCTCAGGTGTTGCCTCTTATCTCACGGGGTTGCTTTAAGGCTGCAAAGCAAGTTAATATGTGTGTATCCTTGACATATAGTCAAGTGCTCAAAAAATAGTACTTGAATTTGGAGCTGAGGTGGGTGAAGAAGAGCAGCAGTTCCTCGTACACTCTGGGTGACCTTGGCCCACTCGGGCAGGTCCCGGGGTTGAAACGTTCCATTCTGGCCTCCAGGCAGCCTGAAGTTGCGTGGAAAGGTAAGTTCTCAGCTTGGACTGATTTAAACAATGAAACATATTTTGCCTGTCTTCTGTTGAGGCCAAAAGCTAAGTACATCCCACAAAAGAAAAAAGGGGTAGGTTTTCTCCAAGTTATACATTTTGTGCTGTGTGGAGGACGGGGGAAGGGGTTGGTGAATGCAGCCCGAGAAGCGGGGGAGCATATACATGATTCAAAGCGCCCTGCGCTTGGAGGGAGAAGACCTGGATTAGAATCAGCCCTGGTCTGTGATTTCCCAGCTGCGTAACCTTAGCAAATTATTTAATCTCTCTGAACTGTAGGTTCTTCCTTTCCAAAAGGGAAATATTGTGAGGATCGGAGAAAAATGAAGGCGAACACATTCCTAATGGTACCAGGAGCATGCTAGCTGATAAGTGTTTTCTGAATCTCAGTTCTGTCTCAGCCTTGCCCTTGAACACAGCGGGGGTGGGTGGCAAGCTATCCCACAGCAACACCTGAGAGATGTCTCCTCTGCGAGGTTTGTTAACACAGGCCCTTTGAAGAAGCCGTCTTTTTTTTGATATTTAATTTATTTACTTATATTTTGGCTGCACTGGGTCTTCGTTGCGGCACGTGGGATCTTTTAGGCTGTGTCTTTTAACAACGATCCCTATGTATTTGCTTGACATTGTTCATTTGCCTGTGAATACAGCCCATTCCCGTCTTTACGGGTTTGGGGAGAATGTTTGCCAAGCCAGTTGATCAATTTCTCTAAGCAAAAGAGGACGTTTCAGGCCTCGTCTTATGTCCGCGTTCCCAAGTCAGGGCAGCCCCTCCCCTTTCCTAGTGTCTCGTGTTTGGAGTTGGGAATGGGGTCTCTTTCTGGCCAACGTGAATAAGACTGAGACAAGAAGCAGCTGGAAGACAGCATCATTTCATGGGCACTGATTTTACTGTAAGGCCGGGAGGGTGGCAAAGTGGGGGGCGCTTTTAGTTTCCGTAATAGTCTCCTCTAGAAGGACGGCAAGAGGGAAAGAGAAATCAAACAATCCGTCGGCTCTCTTGCCCCGGGCTCCGTAATTTGCCTTTTACTTTCTGCATTTTCCTATTTGAGTCTGAAAAGCAGAGGACCCAAACAATCAGCAACAGATGTCCTCGTGCAGTCTGCATGGTACATGAATTCAGTTAGCATGCAAATTGTCATCCTAGGGCGATTCCTGGGGACTGCTGAAAAGACAGAAGGCTTGCTTTGCAAAATAGATAGAGGGCCTGATTAAAATGTCTGGATCCAATCACATGTTTAATTACAATCCCTTTTTTATCTCGACTACAATGACTGGTAGCTATTATGACACAATATTGAAAATGTGTATGACGCATGGTGGCACTTGGAAGGCTGATAGGTGGTCTGTGTTTGATCAAAATGATCAAAGCTCCTCGCCATGGAGAGCCCCCTCTCCTTCTCTCTCGTCTGATCCACTTAGACGAGCAAAATATGATTTACAGGAGACAGTTTATGTGATTTTCATTCCCCTAGAGCAGGGGCATAATTTTTGCATCACCATTTTCCCTAGAAACAATGGGAGCTTGACAATGCTTATAAACACTCAGTTACAGACCCTGCTCAGGGCTGTCTACAAGGCATTTCTCCTGCTTCAGCTCTCGTTGACTCTCATATGTTCAAACACTTTTGAATTTTATTATTGGTATAATTGGAAAAAGACAAAAAAAATGGAAAGTGCTGAGAGGAGAAACTCTTGATTATTTCATTGTATTCATACAATCCGATTATATTTTGGGGACTCCAGGGAACACAAGATGAATTTCTCACTAGATCATGTGTTGAGCGTGAAGGTTAACTACTTGGTTGAGGATAAGGATGAATTTCACTTTGTGAGTTGTGGAGGTTGCATCAGCTGAAGCTGCTGGTGTGTCTGTTATAAAAAAGAATTTATACTGGAATTTTGTTCTGTCCTTAAGCTGAAACTCTGGAAGGCAGAGAAACAAGGCACAAAAACAACATGCCTCATTCTGGGGATTTTAAACATGTAACCAGCATTATGGGGAGAACTAAGTTTGCCAACGATCTGATGAAAACATCCAGTATTAATTTGGACTTCACTTTATCAGATGAAAGTCTTTTACACATTTCACAGCTAGGTAGCTGCATATTTTTTCACACCTTGAAGGTTTGGGGTTAGACCTTCATGTAAAACTTGGGCTGTGGTTTCCCGTATATTCGCGTCTCTATTCTAGAGGTGTCCTACCCGCCCTTGCTCTCCTTTTACGTTGGTTAATGTGGTATAAAGAAAACACACATATTCTTTACGAGCAATAAGAAATTGAACCAAGTACTTATGCTACTGCTCTGCACTCAGTAAGGTGCTGGGGGCTGTGAGGGGCTTTGGCTGACTTCAGGCTTGAATCCCGCCCTCAAGGATTTCACAGCCCAGTGCAAGCTCTACAGTGAGCCATATCTGAGGCAGAACGGAGATAAAGAGATGGATGATACAAAGACAGATAAGGAGAGAGCTGGGGAGTTGGAGAGGGAGGGACGAAAAAAGCTTGCGCAGAAGCGTAGGCAGAGAAAGAGAAATGGCTAGAATCCTCTAATCCTTTATCAGCTGTGTTCTGTTACTGTAGATTCACAAGGAAGCTGGTGGGGGATGGAGTCCAGGGAAAAGCTGTTTATTGTCTTAAGGCTTTGGTTCCAAACTCTTTTGTTGGAATACTTGCTACAGTTGGCTGAGATGGACCCTGGGTGAATCACAAACACTGTTTTTGTTGTTGTTGTTTGTTTGTTTGTTTTAACCTGCAACCCAAGGTTTACCCTAAAAACAGGCTGAATGACCTATTTAGCTTTTATTCTAATTCAGCCCCTTAGATCCTATACCAATAGTTAATATTTATTGAGCTCTTACATGTGCCAGGCATCTTGCTAAGCACCAGAGGTGTTTTCTCATTTAGTCCTCACAAAACTCCCCTTGGAGGTATCATTTTTCCCATGATTCAGGTGAAGAAAGTAAGGAACTGATCCACGGCTAGGGCTCAAGTAGTCAGCATTCAGAACCTGGGTGTTTAACCACTATTTTGAGCTAAGTTGATACTAATGCGGAGAAGATAAACCTAAGGAAAGATAGAAAAACTTAAGTGAAAAGAGCTGATGCCTCTACCCCCATAGAGTCTTACGATATTCCTGTTAGAGGAACTCTATTCCTTAACAATAGAAACCAATTTTATTCCAGTCTCTGCTTATATCCAATCTCACTCTCCTCTTAGGGAGAAGGATGGAGTTGTGGGGTGTGGGATGCTGTCAGGAAGCGTATGCTGTAAGGACAGGCGAAAGGGTGAAGTCTGAGTAGTTGGAGAACTTAAGCTGGTCTTTATGAAATGAGGAGCTGAGTAGGTAGTGAGGAGAAGGAGGGTGTACTCCACTTGCGCAGGAAGGTATCCAGAAGGATGGAGGAGGATACAGCGTGAATTTTCATGGAGAGTAAGGACCAGGGTGGGACTCTGCAGAGCTACAAGGAGATCATCCCAGCAGAGGTGGAGGGCTTGTGTCGGAGATGAGGATCACGCTGGAGGGCCTGAGATCAGGTTCCTTTAACGCCTTAAGTTGCCGCGGTTCCCCTTCCCCTTCTTGTGATCTGATAGTATTTGAACGAGACTGGGTACTGTGACCGTGTGGCCTGGCGCGAGCTCTCGTTCAACCCCACGGTGGGGAGGATGCCAGGATTGCCACGGGGACAGAAAAGAAGCTGGGCTTGTCACAGGTTGTTCCCGTGTTTGTCCGAGTTTCAACGGGAGGGAGCAGGGCTGCTGCTGAGCAGGAGGAGATCATAAGGAAGCCTTAAAATAAGACAAGCAGGGGCTTCCCTGGTGGAGCAGTGGTTGGGAGTCCGCCTGCCGATGCAGCGGACACGGGTTCGCGCCCCGGTCCGGGAGGATCCCACGTGCTGCGGAGCGGCTGGGCCCGTGAG